>NC_140597.1:1841519-2164019 GCF_057381915.1 Diplotaxodon limnothrissa | reverse complement strand
TACATGTTAATAAAGCTCGTCTGTAATCAGTGACGTTTAGCTGCTGGGAATCTGTGTGTGTTTAGACAGAGTGTGATAACAGTCAGAGCCGTGTCTTATGCTAAGACAAACATTGCCAAATATGGTCTTCTTTCTCTTCCCCCTGGCTCCCTAAATCACACACAGGAAGCCCCTCTCCCCATCTGTCACATCCTTACTCGAGTGCCCCCCCCTCTCTCACTGACAGGTGACACCTATGTTTGTGGAATTCATCTTTTTTCAAATAAAAGCTGCAGGACAGCCTCGTGTAGCCAATGAAATGGTAAACAAAGTCACACAGTGTGCAAAAGCAGCAGGAGCCATAAAAGAAGCTTAAATCACCATTACTACCAAAAATGGTCATGTGCATGTGAGCACCGAGGCGAGCTGGGTCCTGATCAGCTGACAGTGTGGCCTCTAATTAGGGAAGAATCAGGGAAAGCAAACATACGAAGGAGTCGTGGTTTCTTCAGCCTCCCACCCTGAGAACAGGAACCTGAACGAGAAGAAACAACCACCTAAACCACTTTGGACAAATATCAGCTAAAAACATGGCAGGACGTTAAACACTGTAAATATCTACAAGTATTTAATCTAAACGTTTGTGTGGGCTCTGCAGAGTTACATGACCCCATCTGACTTTTGTGTGCAGGCAGGAAAAGACGTTACAGCAGCCGACGCAGCGTCAGCACCACAGACACCTGAGGCGAACACGCGGCCGCTCGAGCGGCTTTTTACACATTAGGATCAAAAGACTCAAAGTGTGACATTTGTGTGAAGACGAATGAAGAGCGAAAAGTATAAAAAGCACAAAGTGCTGCCTCACGAAACGTCTGATAATTATGGGATGTATTGCTGCGCGGCAAACGGGTAACAAACGCAGAGAAGCATCGAAAATCTGTGTGAACAGACTCTGGCTTCCCACTTCACAGACCCACTCCCACACCACCACCACGAACCCCCTCGCCTTCCATGTGAAAATTGTCCTGGGAATCGCTGCTCTTTGGTCCCACAGGGAGCGTCTGAGTGTGTACAGGGGGTTATGTGAATGTCCTCCTAACTACCCTTAAGAATTTTGACTCCTTGGGAAATAAATACAGCATTTCCTCCCTCTCTCTCTGCCTGCACACTTTCTCACGTCCGTCACGGACCTCACAGGGGCGGCAGCAGCACGGGTTCATGATGTCAGCGCGCCCACCGTGCTGCTGCTGTGACCCTGCCTTACAAAGAAAACCAAACTGGTAACCTGCAATGGATAAAGTCAGTCTGCAGCTGTCAGTGTGATTACGCAGATGAAAGCTCTCCTGTATTACGGCCCAACACTCAGAGAGAGAACAAGGTAACTGAGTGAAAGTAAGCAGTGCTTCATTAAATGCATGAATCTTTATCAGATGGATTTAATGAAACGTGTTGTTCTCGTTTGCACTTCTCCATAAACTTTATTAACAGCTAAACTGGGAATATATGGGGAATGCTCTTACCCAGGCTGTTGCTTCCACATATTCTCCTCTTCCATCTTTTCTCACTTACCACAACAAAGCAGTGTCCTGAGGAAAAAAGCAGAAATTAAGTGCTTTGCATTCATGAGTATTTTGTTCCTGTGACCTTTTCTTTCATCACACTGCTTTATACACCGACGCTTTCACGGGGATCACGAGCTTCAATCAATCAGTGATCACATCATTGAGGTTAGAGACATCCGGCCTGGGAAAGCAAACGGTGCGGTGAACCATCAGGCTCCTTGGTACACAGATGATATACAAACACCCTGTTAGAGGTTCCTGCTCGGTGGACCTTACAATCGCCTCAGCTTGTGTCTAATAACAGTGGAGGAGCATTCATTCACATCTAGAAACAGCAATGTGCAGGCTACTGTGTCCTCCTGCTACGATACAGATACACTCAGTGTAATGTTGGTGTAACAAATAACTTCCTAAAGGCTGCAAAGCAAAAATCGCTGACTTTTTAAAACAGCGTAACAGAAGACGTTCAGTTGCATCGTTACAAGATTACAGGCAGTCAAATATCGCTGTGACATCAACACGTTCCAGACCACAGTGCCCGAGAGACATCGCCAACATCATACCTGACGCTCTGCTGCAGGTCGGCGAGCTGCGGCGCCGCTGGGCTGATGAGAGGACTCTGCTTTTCATCTTCACTCGCCGGGTGCTCAGCGTTGCCTGGTGAAAGTAATTAACTGCCCTTTACTTTGGTTGTGTCTCTTGTTTGGTAGCTGCTGGTGATGAGGTCACAAACGTATCTGGCTTCCTTTAAAATTCCCTAAAGTTAAGATTTTTTCCACATTAAGTGGGAGCTCGTGGCACAACTGCTCATCAGAATGGGTCGCCCTCTCCTCCCGGCGTCTCGCTCTTATGAAGCTGAGACATTCCACTGTTACCTTGTATGGCTGTAAGAGGATGGGCCATACACCAGGAAATGCCCCCTTAAGATATTACTGATTGGATAATATTAGAGGAACCAAGGATCCTCAGCTAGGACCTGAGGAGATGGAGAGACAGAAGATAGCAGAGAAGAGAGGGAGAAACAAAGGAGTGGAAGAGGAAGTGGGGAAAGGGTTGTGACAGGAGCAGGAAGCTGAGAAACCAGGGCAACTGGAAGAGAGAAGGGGAGGTGCAGCCAAAGGGAGGCGGGAAAACTGGGAAGCGTAAAAGGAAAAGCAGGAAGAAAGAAAGTGAAGTGAGATTAAACGCCTGGCGTGTTGAAGGAGTTCATCTCCTCACTGCTACAGCTCAGGAGGCCGAGACAGGCTGACTAACAGCACCTCCCCCAGCCAGCTACAACCACAGTGACTGTACTTTACCTTTAGTTCAGGCAGTTTTACAAACGTATCAGCTGTTTGGGAATCTTTGGACAATTAACTGACAATTTTTTAATTTTTATAAAGCACCAAATCACAACACCAGTCATTCCCGAGCACTTTACCCTGTAAGGTAAAGACGAGGAAGCACTTTGGTGGGAAGCTGCCAGGCTGAAGCAGTAATCTGAAGCAGACCACATCACATGGTCCAGATATGTGTGGATCAAACTGTATTTATTCTGTAACTGTAAAGTCTGAGGTTCTTAAAAAGTCACCATCTCCTAAACAAACAGCTGCTCCTCACAAACCAATTCAAACGTTTCTCCACAAAAATGTCTGAACCTCGAGCACAGTGTGTGTGTGGGCCGGAGCAGCACATAAAGTCACTGTGGTCTGATTAGTAATTAATAATTATTGATATTCAGTGTAGAAATATCCAAACTGCACACGGCACAGGTTTCTGTGGATCCTTCGAGAGCTGAGAGAAGAAGACAAACGCAGACTTTCTGCCTCGTCCTTTTGTCTTAATAAGGTAATGTTTAAAAACGGGCCGCACACACACACAGAGACACACAGACACACACAGAGACACACAGACACACACACACAGACACACACACAGAGACACACAGACACAGAGACACACACACAGACACACGCACACAGACACACACACACACAGACACACACACACAGACACACACGCACACAGACACACACACACAGAGACACACAGACACACACACACAGACACACACACACACAGACACACACAGTGGGGGATGAACTGAATAACTCTTCAAAGGTTAGACGACTGTCTCTGTGTGTGTGTCTGTGTCTCTGTGTCTGTGTGTCTCTGTGTGTGTGTCTGTGTGTGTGTCTGTGTCTCTGTGTCTGTGTGTCTCTGTGTGTGTGTCTGTGTGTGTGTCTCTGTGTGTGTGTCTGTGTCTCTGTGTCTGTGTGTCTCTGTGTGTGTGTCTGTGTGTGTCTGTGTGTCTCTGTGTGTCTCTGTGTGTGTGTGTGTGTGTCTGTGTGTGTGTCTGTGTGTGTCTGTGTGTGTGTCTGTGTCTCTGTGTGTGTCTCTGTGTCTGTGTGTGTGTCTCTGTGTCTGTGTGTCTGTCTGTGTGTGTCTGTGTGTGTGTGTGTGTCTCTGTGTGTGTGTCTGTGTGTGTCTGTGTGTGTCTCTGTGTCTGTGTGTGTGTCTGTCTGTGTGTCTCTGTGTGTCTCTGTGTGTGTGTGTGTGTCTCTGTGTCTGTGTGTGTGTCTGTGTGTGTGTCTCTGTGTGTGTGTGTCTCTGTGTGTGTGTGTGTGTCTGTCTCTGTGTGTGTGTGTCTCTGTGTGTGTGTGTCTGTGTGTGTGTGTCTGTGTGTCTGTCTCTGTGTGTGTGTGTCTCTGTGTGTGTGTCTCTGTGTGTGTGTCTCTGTGTGTCTCTGTGTCTCCGTGTGTGTGTGTCTGTGTGTGTGTGTCTGTGTGTGTGTGTCTGTCTCTGTGTGTGTGTGTCTGTGTGTGTGTGTCTCTGTGTGTGTGTCTGTCTCTGTGTGTCTGTGTCTCTGTGTGTGTGTCTCTGTGTGTGTGTCTCTGTGTGTCTCTGTGTCTCCGTGTGTGTGTGTCTGTGTGTGTGTGTCTGTGTGTGTGTGTCTGTCTCTGTGTGTGTGTGTCTCTGTGTGTGTGTGTCTGTGTGTCTCTGTGTCTGTGTGTCTGTGTGTGTGTGTCTGTGTCTCTGTGTGTGTGTCTCTGTGTGTGTCTGTGTGTGTGTGTCTCTGTGTCTCCGTGTGTGTGTGTCTGTGTGTGTGTGTCTGTCTCTGTGTCTGTGTGTCTCTGTGTCTCTGTGTGTGTGTGTCTGTCTCTGTGTCTGTGTGTCTCTGTGTGTGTGTGTCTGTCTCTGTGTCTGTGTGTGTGTGTGTCTGTGTCTCTGTGTGTGTGTGTCTGTCTCTGTGTCTCCGTGTGTGTGTCTCTGTGTGTGTGTCTCTGTGTCTGTGTGTGTCTCTGTCTGTGTGTGTCTCTGTGTCTGTGTGTCTCTGTGTGTGTGTGTGTCTGTCTCTGTGTGTGTGTGTGTCTCTGTGTCTGTGTCTCTGTGTGTGTGTGTCTCTGTGTGTGTGTGTCTGTCTCTGTGTGTGTCTGTGTCTCTGTGTGTGTGTGTCTGTGTGTCTCTGTGTCTGTGTCTGTGTCTCTGTGTGTGTGTCTCTGTGTCTGTGTGTGTCTCTGTGTGTGTGTGTGTGTGTCTGTCTCTGTGTGTGTCTGTGTCTCTGTGTCTGTGTGTGTGTCTGTCTCTGTGTCTCTGTGTGTGTGTGTGTGTCTGTCTCTGTGTGTGTCTGTGTCTGTGTCTCTGTGTGTGTGTCTCTGTGTCTGTGTGTGTCTCTGTGTGTGTGTGTGTGTGTGTCTGTCTCTGTGTGTGTGTGTCTGTGTGTCTCTGTGTCTCTGTGTGTGTGTGTCTGTGTGTCTCTGTGTCTGTGTGTGTGTCTGTCTCTGTGTGTGTGTCTCTGTGTGTCTCTGTGTCTCTGTGTGTGTCTGTGTGTGTGTGTCTCTGTGTCTGTGTGTGTGTCTGTCTCTGTGTGTGTGTCTCTGTGTGTCTCTGTGTCTCTGTGTGTGTCTGTGTGTGTGTGTCTCTGTGTCTGTGTGTGTGTCTGTCTCTGTGTGTGTGTCTCTGTGTGTCTCTGTGTCTCTGTGTGTGTCTGTGTGTGTGTGTGTGTGTCTGTGTGTGTTGCAGTGTTTCACGAGCTGCAAGTTTCTGCATCGTCTTCAATCATGGAGGCAACAGGAAGTGTCACGTTTCATACTTCATAGAAAAACGTTTATGCTTCAGAACAAAGACGTTTTCTCATCTTCTGTCCTCATGCTCAGTATTTTTAAGGACTCTTCCGCTGCAGTTATTTCATGGTGACGTGTCGACACACTGATGGCAGGAAGATGAACCGTGCCGTCGTGTGCGTCTGTGCGTAGAACAACACCTAAAGGCAAACCCTCAGAATCACCAGCTGGACTTCATTTCATGCTTTGACCTTACATTTACCATTACAGTAAATTTCACAAATAAGAGCAAGAAGTGAAGGTTTCAGCAGAAGGACGGACAAACTGCAAGTGTTTCAAGAAGTCAGTACGTTGAGAGAATTTTAAAGAGACAATTCAGTCCCTACGATCAGCAGCCTGAGCTGACCTGATGTACAAGAACTCTTCCATCTTTCCTACTTCACATATTTATACATATATATGTTTGTGAGTTAAAAAAAAAACACCCAAAAACAAGATCCTAAATAGATAAAAAAACAACACCCACGTCTGAACAGATAAACTGTTTAACAGATCGAGTTACATTATTTAAAACTATACCAACTCAAACTGAAAAGAACAAAAACATCTCTGTGAAGTCGAGCAGTTGTGAACCACAGCATCTGAACGCTTCAGAAACAGAACGAAGCAGGTTTCAGAAACAAAAACCATTCAACTCCGTTATTCTACGATCTGGAAGAGTTTGGATTGAAATGAGTGCGTCTGCTAATATCTTTGTCACTTGTTGCATCATTGTCACATAAAATTATTGTCAATCAAATCTGTGTTCCAACCTAAAGTTTGTTATATTGTGCGTTCAAACACTCACACGTTGTGCCGTCCCAGACTACAGGTCATGACTGACTCAGGCCTTTGTCTTCAGCAGTTTTTACCACAGTCGTGTTCAAATATGGATCTCAAAGCACTGAAAGCGAGTCAACAGAACATTTAAACATATCTTGAGAAGTATTTGCTACACAAAGCTAACATTTCACAGCACTCGTATATGAGTGACACTCTGAGATGGGCTGTATTATAAATGAGTCATTTTAATGTAATGTTGCATTTTTGCCAATAATACTCCAAATTTGTTCACTACCTAAAATCTCTTAATGCAGGCCTCCCGTCCTCTGTAACTGTTACCCCCTTTTCTCTTGTAGCTATGGCTAAGTGACTTTAGATGAAAGTGACGGCTGGAACGTTTTAGGAAAATGACACCAAAGGGCCGTTTTATTGATAAACAAAGACTCTGTATCAGTTTTTCAAAGGGTCAGAATTACAAAAGTAGTGCTTGTACCTAATAAAAGACAAAGAAGGAAGCATGGACAGTGACACAGCCAGTGTGAGGTCCAGCAGGCAGCTATCTGGCCTGGAGCGAGTGCCCCGTGCTGCAGAGCATCGACGCTGGTCTATGTCACAAGAAGCCCACAGCAGCAGCAGGAAGTGCAGGCTCGACGGAGGCGGGAGACACAGTCCTGTGTTTACACTGACTGAAAGCAGGATAGGAGTCACATTCACTGGAAACATGGAAGACTCCATCTTGCTTGTCAAAGCAGGAAGAGATGCGATTAGCGGAGCCAGAAATGGGATGAAATATGCAGGTATACCTGCCATGTCTCCACAGCTGCCAGAGCTCTGGTTTGTGTCACCCACTGGCTCTCCTGTAACTTTATAACTGGAAACACAGTAAATATGGATATTTCTCTAAGAACTATTGATTTCATAAATGTATTTGAGTGGTAACTTGATCAGAACGAACTCGACGAGCAGCCAGTCGTTATAGATGCCAGCAGCTCTCAGAAGACTGACCAACACAGCTGGAAACGTAATGTTTCACTAATGAACTGGAGACTAAAACAGCTGTGAGAGTATAAGCGCGACAGCTCTGCAGAACTACACTTCAAACCAAAGCGGCTCATTTTTAGGTGGATATCATCAGGACGGTGCGGGGATGATTAGGACAGCTGGTTCAAAATAAGTGAAAATAAAAGTCGAGGATGCACTGATTCCCAAGTCAGCTGAAAGACACGTTGGCGTCTCCCCAGATGACCTGGAGGAGGTGGAGAGGGAGGTCCTGGTCTCCTGTTTAGACGACTGCTCCTGCAGCCCAACACTGGATAAGAAGCAGACAGTGGAAAGGTGGATGAACAATGAAACAAACTTGCTGGGTGGTTAAATTAGTAAGTTAGTTCAAAGTTCACACAAAGCCGAGCTGAACAGTCTGTAAAGCAGAGGACGAGCAGAAGACGAGTCACTGAAGCACATCGGCACAGGGAGACGTCGGGGAGGGGCTGCATTTCACAGCAGAAAGACCACAAACACCAAGGACGTGTGGAGCAGAGTCGGGCTAGGAAAACAGAAGCGGCCCGACCGTACGAGGCCAGACGACCTTAATCCTTTAACAAAGTCCACGTTCAGCATCCGCGAAGCCAAAGGATTACGAATGAACGACTGTAGCTGCTGGGCCTGAGAACATCAGCTGTTGTGTAACTCTCAGCTTATATCAGCACAACTTTAGATGTGCCACAGAAGGATGCTAGGAGACGGGCCCTCTGATTGGTTCTGACAACACAGAGTTAGCTCCGAGTGTGCAATGTGAATACGTCAGGTCAACATTAAGAGCTACATATCTATATTCTCACTCAATCACACGATGCGACTGTAGCTCCGACAGAGGAGCTTCAAAAGGTGCAGAGGTGACTGACGGTCAACCATCAAGTTGTTTTACATATCCTTCAGCAACAAACAGGTCTCTGCTTATTCTGCTTTCTGATGAAACAAACTCGACAAACAGCGACACGGGAACGCTTCCCAACTGCAGTGCGACAGAAAACTGCAGTCGTGCAGACAATGCTGCCAGCGAAGGCAGGACTCGAGCCTTTATTTGGAACAAAATCAACAACGTCACATGTTTGACCCTTTTTTATTTACTCTTGGAATTAATGAGTTACCATACGTTCAGAGTCGTGTATGATAAAAGAGAAAACCAGCACAGATCTCGAGCTTATCAAATCCCCCAAATAAAGATTGAAGGCATGTTCTTGTATTTTTTCAAAGAATTGAAAAGAGTCGGCCTTCGGTGTGAGCCAAATGAAACATCATCATCACCCTCTCCCCACAGTGTCCACGTTTCACTGTCCAGCTCATTAGCGCCCCCTTGTGAGCAGCCTTAGACTCTGCTGTTCCTCCGTAATGCTACTGAAGAGTCATTAAATATTATGTGCATGTCAGTGCTGACCTGCAGCTTTCAACAGGAAACCAACTTTCTCATTTTTTAATAAAACCAAGTGTTTTCAGTCAGAAGCCCGAGCGTCGAGGCTGACATCCTTCTGGTTCTCGGTCTTTGGTTTCTAGATGTAGTCGTCATCCACGGGTTCGCCTGGAGTATCACAGTGATGAAGGAAGAGGACCACTACTCTCTGAAACACTCCTCTTTTGCTCTGCCGCCGCTCCGAGATCTCTTCCCCAATGGTCTCCATGCAGATGTCAGCCGACAGCTGTCCTTTGCGCCGTGGGGCGTAGATAGTGGCTAACACAGGAGAGAAAACCGTTTGAGTACAGAGAGCAGCCGCACGGAGAAACTGCTGACAGACTGACGCACTCACTGCTTTCATCGTCTTCAAAGTCGTAGCGGGAATAGCCGTTAGGATCCGCTGCTCTCAGGGTCCTGAGCCAAGGGAAGTCTGTTATCATGCTGTAGGGCGCTCCATCCACCAATCCTGAGCAGTGACATCACAAAGAGTTGATGGTGAGAACATGCACTACCAGTCAAACGTCTGAGAACAGTTATACAGTTATTTGTTGCAGTCGTTCAAGTCCAGTGAACAGCTTGAAATGGTACAAAGGTAAGTGTTGAACTGCCAGCGGTTTAAAACAAAGGTAAGGTCACCAAAACTGTAAAATAATGTACATTTCACAATTATACAAAAAGGCCTTTTTCAGGGACAACACGGGTAAACATTTTAAATCTGTTCTGCAGCAACGGAGGCTGATCAGCCTTGAAAGCTGCTGCTGTTACTTCCTACATGCACCGAGTTGGTCAGGGCTTCATCCTACAGCAGGATAAAGACCCCACACAGTCCAAGCTGTGGCAGAACCACCTCAGGAACAAAGAACAAGATGAGCTTGGAAACATGGAGGTCCGGCACAGTCTCCAGACCTAAACCCATCGAGCTGGTTTGAACTGGACAGAAGAGCGAAAGCAAAGCAGCTACAAGGTCCACATTCATGGGAACATCTGCTCCAGATGTGGGAGAAGATTTGATTTGTGTTGTAGAAAGAAGCCACGGCTGTGTTCAGCTGTTATATCACAGGGGGCGACTTTGATGAGTCAGAATATATTTGGTCTTTAAACTGATTTTGATAGTTTTTTCACTCTAACTTCTTATTTGTCCTATGCTTTCATTTCAAAATGCAATGAGACATTAAACTGTATGATTTTCAATAAAAACTGGAAAAACTTTTTTTGTAAAACGTTTGAGCGGTAGTGTGTGTTTGATGAGGAGCTTAAGAACTAGCCTGTCAGTAACTCCTTCAGTGCGCTAGTTCACCAGTGTAGTAAATAAGTCACTGCTATTCAAACAAGGAAGAGAAGTTTCTACATCCAGGGTGGATTTTATCAGTGTGGCTGCAAAGGTAGAGCAAGCAGTCAGCTGACCCAGGAATAGTCAGCTGACCCAGGAATGATCAGCTGGGTGAGGCAGTGAAAACCATCTGTAGATGGCCAGTAACAATCAATACACTACAGACTCGCCATCACTTTTCTCACATTTACATCCACACAGAAACAAGATCAGAGATGATAAAACAGTGACGTTTAGAGCGGTGCACCTTTCCTCCCACCTGAGCCCGGCTCAGTGTGAAACTACACCAAACAGATCCTTCCTTCCATAACGTCACTGACCAAAAACAAACCTCGACTCCCAGAGGAGGCAGAATATAAGCAAGCACTTATGAAAAAAAATTCAACAAGCGATGTGACGTAAACACGTTACCCTCCAGTGTGTAGATGTCTCGGCCCCAGGGGTATCTGGGAAACTTTTTCACATCCTCTTCTGTCCTGGTGGCTTCTGGGAAGAACTCGTACTTTATTAGCTCTCTGTTAGAGACAAACACACATATATGAAAAACTGAAATTTGGCTTCATAAAGAGCAGTGACTCTATAGACAGTACATAACTCCCTTACTAATGACCACTGTTCCATTTTTGTTTCGTTTTGCTCTTTGTTTGAAACTTGCTCATTAACGTCTGTGCTGAGAATAACCAGTCACGCTTGTTTTAAGCGCGTGGACACAGTATAGGCCACAGCCATCTGTGGTGGGGATGTGGTCTGCAGCTCCACTGCAGAGTGGTGGTGCAGTAGGGTTCGGGGGCAGTGCCAGGAGGCTGGCAGCACAGGTGGGAATGATTTGGTGATAATTTCCTGCTATTTCAGGAGCCAGCTGGACCCGGAGGAGCGAGCTGCAGCAGGAACGAGTCCTGCACAGAGCAAACTTGGAAAAAAGCTTAAAATAAAACAGAGCAACAGTGTGCATGTGTTGGGCCTGCAACCAGTACAGCCAGTAGAGGTAGTGGCCACGATGCTGGTGGATCTAACCACCATGCAGACAGTGGTGGATCCAGGCCGAGTGCAAACCTGACATAGTGGCCGGGTCACCCTTGGAGCAGCCACAGCTGGTCGGGGCTCTACGTCAACCGTGCTGGCTGTGGAGAAGCTGCCACGACTGCCAGCCTCTAACTCGCTCGCCACCATCGCCCCGCACCTTCCACCAACTAAAGGCGATGTCCTAACTCGCAGGGAGCCTCGCAAATGCTGAAGCGGAAGTGCTGGAGGTGTGGGCGGCCGGGACACCAGCGCCAGGAGTGCCTGCTGATGGAGGTGGGACAGGTGGGGCACCAGCCCTCCAACACCTTCCACCGGTCCAGGAGGGACGTACTGGTAAGGTGCCAAGAGGGTATATGGGGATGGAATAGGGCTGCACGCAGACCCTGGTTCAGCCAGGGCCATTGGTGGAGGCAGAGCAGGTGGAGGTTAGGTGCGTGCATGGGGACATACACAAATATCCCATAGTGCCACTACAAATAAATACAAGGGCAAAACGCAGTAAAGGCTGCAGCATCTCTGAACGGCGTCGACGGATTGGGATTGAGAGATGCGCTTTAAAAACCTTTAGTGGAAGCTTGTGGGCGGGGCTTGTAGTGTGAGCTGTACTCAGTGGTGACACGAGGTCGTGCGACGCCGGCTTTGGGGAGGAGGAGATGGCAGGGCCTTCTCGTGAGGCCCCGCCGCCTCCAGCGATTGGCCACTGTTCTAAAACCTCTGGAGCAGGTAGGGCTCACAGCCAACCTGAAGAAGTGTGCCGTTGGACAGATGGAGGTGCAGTATTTGGGGTACCACTCTGAAGACGTCCTCAGGCGGAGAAAACAACAGCCTGTATCCCAAGACCAAAAGAGAGGTGAGGCGGTTCTTGGGGACAGTTATCACTGCAGATTCAATCGATCGATCAATCATGCCAAACTTGTGCATGGAGCAGTGCCAGGTAGCATCTGTGCAGGTAAAGAAGGGGGGACCCCTGCTTCACACACCTAACGTCTGACTCCCCTTCATTCATGCAGATGGACACCTCGAACAGAGGGCTGAGGGACACTTTGTCCCAGCAGGTAGGAGGGCTCGACCGCCCTGTCGTCTGCACCGTTATTACCTCCTGGGATGCCCTCGGTTCAGACCATGTCCCACTGCAGCCCCATGAAGGAGTCCAACATCCAGATCACCCGGATCATCGTCCAGCTGCTGGCTGCTAGTACCTGCTTTATCTACATCTGTACAAGAACCCTTCAGTTTTCTGAAGTTTGGTAAATAAAAGCAGCAACACAACCCTGTTCATGTAACACGTGTGACTATAACAGATCAGTGGCCCTATAAGCAAATGTGTTACTGAAGTCCACAGCAGCTGTTATGCTGACGAAACACTACCATCAAAGGCCCCACACCCACGCACGGACACATGTACGCACGCACACACGCACCCACCCACGCACGTACAGACGCATCCACATCCACGCTCAGACGCACCCACGCACAGACGCACCCACATCCACCCACGCACACACGCATCCACCCACGCACACACAGACACGTCCACACACACACACAGCAGCCCACTGCTGTCTTGTGTAATGTTGCATGTGACACTACTCACTGGCTGATGTTAGCTATGGTGTCCATCCAACTGCGAATGCGAACTTTGTTGCGTATATTTGGCGGGTTGCTGAATTCGTGCACTATAGCGATGTGGTAAGGATACGGCCCCTGGAACAGCTGGCGCTCCAATGCTACCGAGTCAATCTGACAACATGAGACAGACAGAATTACACTGAGTGTTTCACATAGAAGTGTCTGGAAAATGAGACGAACATTTGTTTATCTTCATCTTGTTTAACGTTATCGTGATTTTAGCAGAGAGAACATGTCTGAGTCTGAGAGCTTCTCTTTTATGTAGCCAGATGTTCCAGCTGTTTTCAGCAAGCACAGTTATATCTGCTGTCAACAGCTTTACAGGCACAACCAAAGGTCTGAAGAGCCGGGGTGTCAAACACAGCCCACGGGCCACATTCGCCCAGCAGAATAAAGTGATCCCCATTTTTATTTTGATCCTTTTCCCATTGTGGGGGACAAAATGTTTCAAACACCTCACCTGTGTTCTCCCTGGTAATAGTAGCAGTAAGTAGATAACACATGGTGCCCAATGTGTACCTTTCTCTTATTTTTCATACATTTCTCGCTTTCTTGTAGTCTATAAAATAAACTCCATACAGTCTGTGAATGGCAGAGATGTGTGCAGCACAGAGCCATGGCTCAGGCTCTGCATGAAGTTATAGTGCTCAACTTGTTTGATCTGCTCATCACAAACAAGCAGAACATTCGACTGCATCTGTATAAGTTTATAGTTTTTCCCACAGGTAAAAACCTCCATCATTGCCATTCATACAACACAAAGTAATTAACAAGTTTGTTTTTCACTTTCCACTGTAGCACAGTCCTGCTTTTTTACGACTACAGTAAAAACCTTTATTTTTTACAGTTTCTGTCTTTGCTGAAGCTTTTTGTAAGATTGAAGTGGCTGTATGTGGCTCGCCATGTGAAGTGAGTCTGACACCCCGGCCACAGGAAAAGTGCTTTTTGTTGCAGTATTGCGACATTACCACATTTTATACACCAGCAGTTAAGATTTCTAATGACCAAAGGTCACCAACCTGATGCATAGGACGCATGTAGATTATGCGATTCCTCTCAGGGGGCATTCTCAGGATCTGATCCAGGACCTGTTCCATGTCTAGCTTCTTACACTGAGCGTAGTCAAATCTGTTTACTATGGGGGCACTTTCTACTCTCAGGTGCTTTAACACGCGGCATCTGGTAGCTGTAGAGTGTAAACACACAAAGACGCTGATTACTCGAGACCTTCCAACTCAGCATAACCAAAGATGTCGCGGGCACTTTGGAGCGTTTGAAACACGACAATTTGATTTTTAAAAAGTACAAAAGTTAGTAATGACTTCTTGTATTTGCACAATCTGCCAAAAATTAAAAACATTCATCTCAGATTGAAGCTAAAAAACTAGTTAGTGTTGACTTGTTGTTCCTAGAGTATTTAAAAGTAGAATGGGAGGCAGAGCCTTCAGTTTTCAGGCCCCTCTTCTGTGGAACCAGCTTCCAGTTTGGATTCAGGAGACAGACACTATCTCTACTTTCAAGATCAGGCTTCAAACTTTCCTTTTTGCTAAAGCATATAGTTAGGGCTGGACCAGGTGACCCTGAATCCTCCACAGGAGGTCTGGGCTCCTGGGTGCTTCACAGAGCGCCTGTACACCTCTCTGCATTTAATCATGAGTTATTATTAACCTCTGTCTCTCTTCCACAGCATGTCTTTATCCTGTCTTCCTTCTCTCACCCCAACCGGTCGCAGCAGATGGCCCCGCCCCTCCCTGAGCCTGGTTCTGCTGGAGGTTTCTTCCTGTTAAAAGGGAGTTTTTCCTTCCCACTGTTTGGCCTAAACATGATCTCTTAACAAACAAGAGTGAAGACTAATTGTTTTGAACATGCAGTGACCAGCACTGACAATTTTGTGACTCATTTACAGACAAATTCGTTTCTCAAACGCAGAATATAAGAACCTCGGGAGATGCAAGAACATTTTACAGCTCATGTGCAGCACGAACACTCAGAAAAGTAGCAGCAGTCACATCTACTGCAGTTCATCTACTGCAGTTACATCTACTGCAGTTCATTTTAAATGTTAAAAAGTAACTAAAGACTAGAAGCACTCTGATAGCACACACCTTATGTTTTTAGTTTTTGGCAGAACAAAACATTAATGTAAGTTAATTATCAAATATGAGTACCGTGAATGAACATCATTTTGGGGCAGTCTTTAAGGACCAGGTCAGTGATTCCACAGTTGGTCAGAGTGATTCCCACCAGGTTCTTGCTCTTCAGAGACAAAATCTATACAAGCAAAACCATCTCAGTACATCTTTGATAAAAACACACTGCAGAACCATTTGACCAAACTTTAACCAGAAAGGAACCAAGGACAAAAACATCTGTGTGCTTTTCTTTGGATCACAGAGTAAAGTGCCAGTCCCCGTGTTTGTGTCCGAGCGCACACGTACCTGCACATGGTCGTCCTCAGTCACCGGGTCCGAAGTGCTGGTTGATTTGTCAGCCATTCGTTTCCTCCTCACTGCCATTCGAGGCCTGGCTCTGGAAAGATCTACACAAAATAACAGAGTCCAAGGTTAAACACACCTGCCTGCAAAGAGGCTGAAAAGACACTGCTGTGAGATGGTGAATCAGGTCAGATGGAAAACCCCACAAACGTGGGAGAGTGGACTTGTACAACATGAAAAGGCTGGATGGTCACACACTCCTGCAATAAAGAGGCTGTATCACAAGGAGGCCGATCAGTTTGTTTCCTCTGCACGGAGCGTGTCTGACGGTGCAGCAGCCGTGGAAACAACAATGTAATCTGCACATTTTCACTTTTTCCTCCAAGTAGATTTCCACTTTTTTCCTCAAAACAGCGTTCAGACTTTTTTCTTAAAATGCTCAATACAATTTTTATTGCTAATGTGGCTGTAACACTGCTTTGTACCTCAGCCGCCAGCAGACAAACCCGTGGCACCAATTTAAAAGAAGAAAACTTCCTCTGACTGTGAGATCAACGTCACTGAGAACTTATACAGAACATTTACTACATTTGGTAAATCTGTTTCCCAGCAGAGCTGCTCTGCAACAAAGAGGAAGCCTCGATGTCCCAGCTGTACACAGGAACCTGAACACAGCTTCCATTTGTGCAGCTGAAGCGGCAAAGTAAAACTTGTTTTAAAACCCCACGTGGACACGCGTGAGTCCATTTATTCAGGTTTGAATGTAGAGGTTTGTCAAAAACTGTCTGCTCAAAGTTCGTGTGCGTGCGGATGTAATTCCTTAAAAGCCAAATCACTGTAGAAACTTGTGGATCGTATCGTACGCACTCGAATCACTTTTGAGGCAAATTTCTCAGCTTAGCTTCTGAATGATCTTGTTAATAATTTCACATCCTCGTTAGGTTGGACTGTGGATCCTGCAGCTCCTGCAGCTCCTGTGACAATCAGAACAACCCCAGGTTTCTCTTCAGCTCTGTAGCCAGGCTGACAGTCAGAGCTCTGTCGGGCCAACCATCCCTCTAACCTTAACTAGTAACGACTTCATGAATAACATTTGAACCATTAGAGAAAAATGGCCAATAATCATCCCACAGATGTAATATTATCTACAGCTGCTCTTAGCACAACTGATGTTAAGTCAGACTCTTTTTCTCCAGTCGATCTTTCTGAGTTAACTTCAATAATTACTTCCTCCAAACCATCAACGTGTCTTTTAGACCCCATTCCTACAAAACTGCTCAAAGAAGTCCTGCCATTAATTATTTCTTCAGTCTCTAATAATCAGCTTCGTAGTACAACATTCATCCAAGCACCAGCTAACACTCACACACAGACTCTGATGGTCGGAGAGAAACTTGGCTCAGTATCTGGCCCAAGGACACAGACTGGGATCGAACCACCGACCTTCTGATCAGTGGATGACCTGCTCCACCTCCCGACCTACTGCAACCAAAACTAAAAGATTCTCCTTCTGATCTTCATATTCGTTGCACATCTACCTCTCACATGCTGCCTGATGTCTGGATCAGCGTGGCCATGTTAACATGTGCGACAGATTTTGTTCTGAGTGAACAAAAGTAAATAGCAACCGAATCACAAACAACTTCACAGAGGTTTTAAACACAGCGATGTACTGAGCCTGATGTATACTAACATCTGCACGGAGCCATGAATAGAAGAAAGAAAAGCTTTAAGTTTCACTCCTGAGAAGCTGGATTCCTGTTGTTCCAGTCTTACCTGTCTCTGAGACCAACGGCACAGAGGACGTGCGGGTGCACGATCGGGTTAAAGGTCGCCTTGGAACAAAGTTCTCCTGCTGTGATCCTGAGCTCGCAGCAGAGGAAGGCTGCCTCTTCCCCTGAGCAGTCTGAGGTCCTGGTCTCCTGGGATCATTTTTTACAGCACCACCTCTGGGCTCCACTCTGTCCACACTGGCAGGACCAGAACTCAGAGGGACAGAGGGTCGCTCTGCGCCCTCTCTGCCACTCGCAGCTCTGTCAGGGGCTGTTCCATGGGTGGCATCCATCACCACGCTCCTACATCCACCCGCATGGCCCGATGTGGCTCCTGCAGGTCCAACTCTGACCAATGAGCCGGTCATTGTCCTTACTCCAGTCCTTGATGCTGGAGTATCCTCTGATGTCCCGCTAGCTCCTGGTCTTGCCGCGGCCTCCACAGCCTCAGTAGTAGTTCCTTTACCGCTGCTCCTCCTGCTGCTCTCAGTAGCAGCCTTCATGTCGGCCTTAATCTGTTCACTGGTCACCTGGCAGCTCTTCTCACAGCTGTTCTCTGCAGCGTGAGTCTTTGGCTGATCAGCGACTGCCATGGATATAGCCACACTGTTGCCCCTCCTCAGCGGAGTCTTTCCTTTACCTGGAGACGAAACACACCCTTTACAAACCTCGACACCAGCAGCCAGTTTTTAAGCCGTCATAATTACAATCAAATTAAGAATATCGGACTGATACATGAAGAAAGACGCTTGAATCAAAACACATCCTGAATGTCTGTCCACCATCTCACGATCCAATCATCAAGCACTTGCTGGTGCCTTCTGGCTGTGAGCCGTATCGTGCATCACCTTTTGTACATGAGGCCGGCTGCTCCAAACATGAAGGTGGCATTAACCTGGAAACAAGGCCTTCCTCTTCCTCGCTGTCCGAGTCCGAGATGACCTGTGAAGGTTTGGGCACGTTGGCACAAGCTGATCTGCACTGCTGGACTAAACCACTGGGACCTGGAATTAAAATCAAATATTAATGTGCAAAGTGTATGCAAGACATGTCATTTATACCTTCATTTTTCCAAACACTGCTTGCTTTGTTCAGTGAAAGACCAACGTCGGACCTGCTTGTTCCTCATCAGGTGGCTGTGATGCTGGAGCCTGGTGACTGGGCCCCGGAGCCATGTCGCCTTCTTCAGCCTCTGCTTCCTTCAGCTCGATCTGAGGCTCAACGTCCATGTTCTCCTTCCCAGAAAGTTAACACTCATATCAGAACCCAACCCTGACTATCAGCCCTACAATCTATCATATTTGACACGTGCGTTTCTGAGACCTCCGTCTCATCAACATGATCAATACTTGTCATTATTTCCAAACTCTTTTTGTCTAAAGTGAACATTGTTGTTAACAACAATTCGCCAAAAACACCCAACCATACAAAATATATATCACAGAACTACATCACAGAACTACATCACAGAACTATATCATAGAACTATATCATAGAACTATATTATAGAAATATATCATAGAACTATATCATAGAACTATATCATAGAAATACATCACAGAACTACATCATAGAACTACATCACAGAACTACATCACAGAACTACATCACAGAACTATATCACAGAACTACATCACAGAACTATATCATAGAACTATATCATAGAAATACATCACAGAACTATATCACAGAACTACATCATAGAACTATATCATAGAACTACATCACAGAACTACATCATAGAACTATATCATAGAACTACATCACAGAACTACATCACAGAACTATATCATAGAACTACATCACAGAACTACATCACAGAACTACATCATAGAACTACATCACAGAACTACATCATAGAACTACATCATAGAACTATATCATAGAACTACATCACAGAACTATATCATAGAAATATATCATAGAAATATATCATAGAACTACATCACAGAACTATATCATAGAAATATATCATAGAACTATATCATAGAACTACATCACAGAACTATATCATACTCAACATGATGTAGCAAAAACATTCTATGGGCTTTGTTATCAGGGTTAATAAACATCTGTTATCTCTGGCTATTTGTGATGGGTTGGGTCTCACAGGGTGAAATACAGAACATTTTTACCTCGTCTTCATCCTCTTCATCTTCTTCCTCCACTCCATTTACTTCTGCTGGTGCTGTAAAAACAAGCGCTAGTTCTGTAACTCAACATTACGTCCATCATCTTCTACGACAGCGTACGAAGTAAAATACTTTATATAACTGAAGAAGTGAAGGTTAAAGGTCGCACTATGCCAGAACCACAGGTTGAAAAACATTTCCACGCCGTGTGTGACGCGCTGCGCCCTGTCAACCTACAGCTGCGTTGGAACAAAAAGAGTGAGGGATGAAAACATGCATGACTGTCCCCCCAAGCTCCAACTAAGCGACTGCAGACTGAGACTTTCACCCACAACGGATCAGCGACGGAAACAAGACAGCATCTGTTTAAACAGCCAGACTGGTTCAGCATTTTTTAGGTCATGGTGAGTATTGGTGTAACTTTACTAATCATGTTTACACATGATACACATGACTCTGTAAACACAGGAAAGGCATGTATGAATAACTCACAGCACTCCCTCACTGAGAATTTCAACCACTTCTCTAGTCTGACTTAAATTAATGCAACAAAGAATGATTCAGTCCGAGGCACTATCCCAGCACGGTAGGTTTAATCGTTCTCACATTATATCGATAAGTACAAAGCACACAGTCAAACTGTCACAGGATTCATATCAGGGCTTGCATTTGCTGATATGGTTATTGTACTCGGCCCTGAAAAGCTTAGAAATATGGTCTCTAAGCAGGTTCTTACTCTGGATGGCATTACCTTGGCCTCCAGTAACGCTGTGAGGAACCTTGGAGTCATTTTTGACCAGGACATGTCCTTCAATGCACATATTTTATTCTATTTTTTAAAAAGTATGGTTTCTTGCGCAATGTCTCCAACATCAGAAATATCCTGTCTCAGAGGACACTGAAAAACTAGTTCATGCTTTTATTAGCTGCTCCACAATGCTGCAGCCAGAGTCCTGACAGGGACTAGAAAGAGAGCAGATTTCTCCTGTTTTGGCTTCCTGTTAAATCCAGAATTCAAAATCCTGCTGCTCACATACAAGGTCTTAAATAATCAGGCCCCATCTTATCTTAATGACCTTGTAGTACCATATCACCCTATTAGAGCACTTCGCTCTCGCTCTGCAGGCCTACTTGTTGTTCCTAGAGTATTTAAAAGTAGAATGGGAGGCAGAGCCTTCAGTTTTCAGGCCCCTCTTCTGTGGAACCAGCTTCCAGTTTGGATTCAGGAGACAGACACTATCTCTACTTTCAAGATTAGGCTTCAAACTTTCCTTTTTGCTAAAGCATATAGTTAGGGCTGGACTAGATGGCTGCCCTTCCCTGATCCCAGTTCTGCTAAAGGTTTCTTCCTGTTAAAAGGGAGTTTATCCTTCCCGCTGTTGCCAAGTGCTTGCTCACAGGGGGTTGTTCCTCAGTCAGTCCTGGCTGTAGCTCACGAGGTATCGCTACAGCCATGAAACTATTAATTGTAAAGTTCGATCCCCGTTTGCTCCAGTCTGCATGCTAAACATCCTTGAGCAGGATACCAGCCTCAAGTTCCTCTGTGACTCATCCATCAACGTGTATAAACGTTAGCTAGAAAGCACTTAAGCACAGAAAACAAAGCTGGTATGAATGTGTGAAAAAGTCATGTTGTAGTGCATTAAGCGCTCAGGCAGAGAAGAAAAGCTGTGTGTCAGCACTCCTGTCTTCTCAACACACACACTTTCCTCATTTTAACATTTCGTCTTTATCCTTAAATAAACCAAATCTGCTGCACATCCTTCTCTTCTTTCTTAGTGTCCACCCTCACACACCACGAACTACACACCCTTTTCCTAGTGCTCATGTCTACTGTGGTCTTCTTAACCATCACACTTTTTCTTTGCAAATCTCTTCTTTTAAATACTTTCTTGTACTCTCTCATTCCATCATCCAGCACCAAGTCTCCTCGTCCTCCTTCCTCTGCTCAGAGGAAACACCAAACACCTCCCTGACAGTTTCCTTTACCACTTCATGGCCCATGACACCACTGTGTACTCTCCAGTCTCGTTCAGGTTCCTCCATCTGCATAAGATATAATCTACCTATGCGCGTCTAGTCTTATGTTACTCAGTGTTCCTCCTCTTCTGAAGTATGTGTTCATAGCCATCTCCATCCAGCACGTGTCCTTTAGCACTGCTCCAACCACGACTCCGTCCACTCTGGGAACACTCCACCGCTTCATCCAACTTACTCCAGAACTCCTCCTCATTTTCTAACCGACATCCAACTTGTGGGCCATCAGCATTATTAAAAACATATGACGTTTATTTTAATACAATTGTTGGTATTTAATTATTAAAGCCAGTGAGACTTGCCATCGTGTTGCTGCTGCTGCCGCCGCCGTTGGTTGTTTATGTTGTTGATGGGTGGGGGAGGCATGTTTGGCTCATTGTGGTGATGGTGGTCTTCATTGTCATTGTTTGAGTTCTGGTTGCTGACGAGTGCTGAGGACACACCGATCCCAGTTCCTGCACTCAGACCCACCCTGGCACAGCCCTAACACACAGGTGCGCACACACAAACACACAAACGATTACAAATTGTTGCTGTGAGGTGATAACGACTAAATCCCTGTGTGCACAGGACTAACACGTACAAATGAGTCCAGCTACTCGGGTTCATTAAGAGCACGGCAGTCACACTGATGCACTGCATGAATGCACCAGTGCAGGATCCTCTGTAAAGAGCCTGACACACTTGCCATGCAGTTCTTTTGAAATCTGCTCCCTTTGAAGACGACGCGTCTCTGGGATGATTCGTTTCGAGAAAGCGACCATAACAAACGTACCTTGGGTGGTTCTCGAAACATTTGGTCCAGACAGATGAACTCCAGACTGGGCAGCAACTCTACAAACTGGGAAAAAGACTCCAGCTTGATGGCGTGACAGCGAACCAGAGTGAGATCAACCAGACGGCTCCATCTGGACTGATCTGCAGACAGAAACGGGGACAGCATGGTCCAAATGCATGACAACACTATACTTTTCCAATGATGTGAGAGGGAAAAACACTGCAGCATAATAAAGGCTGCATTTGTCTCTGCTGCTTTGTTATTATTCACCAAAACCAAAAATGTACCAGTAATCCAGTGGTGAGGGTTGTGGAGGTGAGGACAGTTGTAGATTAGCAGGTATTTAATATTGGTGAACACCTCATTCACCACCTTGATCCCAATATCAGTGATGATTCCTGGGTTCTCGATAACATCCGCCAGCCCATATTTCACCAGCTCCGAATGGCTCATTTTACCTGAGTTTAAATAAAAGCAGGAAAAGCCTCGTTTCCATCATCAGTGTACTGAACATGGGGCTTTATTACAGAGTTACTATTCATTCTCCTCTTGGTTTAAGGCTTCGTCAGCTGCTTATCGCCTTTTCATCAAAGCAAAAGATATTTGAGAGGAAGCACTAACACTGCAGCAGAAACTCATCCACATAACCCAGATGAAGAGTCTCAAACTGGGGAAACTCCAGCTCAGCCATCTTGAGAGCTGAGAAGACTCCATCTTTCGTCAGTGAAGGCTGGATACGCAGCTCGTGAAGCCTGATACAAAACACAGAAGGAAGTGAGAATTTCAGCAACGCCTGCATCTTCATGCAAACATCAAATAATCCAATCGTGTCAAATGTGTCACAAACCTGTTAATGTCACTGCCCTGGTGCACATATTATTCTGAGTTATTTCTGGCGTTTATGTTTTAACCACATCTGAACACTGAAGCTATGAAATATGCAGCAGAATGTCCTGATTCTGTAATCCCTCTCACACAGCACTGTTCGTAAGCAGGTACCTGCGAGCAGCAGTTATGATGAGGTAGCCCAAGTCCACCTCCAGGGCATTCTTACAGGCTCCAAACGCAATGGTGTGGAGGTTCCGAAATCCTCCTGGATACGCCGTCAACATCAAAACAAACAGCAAAATATTACTACAGTACAGAAGTGAAGTAGTGTTTGAAGTGCTGAAGACAAACGTAGGGACACGTCATGTAAATCCACAGACTCTTGAACAGCTCGGACACAAACGAGTGAAAACACCTGAAAGACTCTTTGCTATAAAACACAGACGAAAACAAGCTGCGTCAGGGTCGCGGTCACTTTACTGTTCAAGCAGCACGAAAACAAACAAGAAAACAAAGATTTCTGAAAATGTTTTGTTTTAAATTTCAAATATTGTATAACAAGACATCTTTTTCCTCCCTGTTAACTGGAGCCTTTCATTGAACGACCCAATGAACACACTGGTGCTCTCTGCCTGTGCAGACATGTGGCAGCAGCTCTGTCACTGTGTGGTGTTTAACTAAATAAAACTGCAGACATAAGTGTGCGCACTAGTGTGTCACTGAGCGAACACAACCTCAGCATGTTGGGACTCTCTGCTCGTATTGTCACCATATTCAATCGAACGACAAAAGTCACCTCGGGGTCCAAACTGCGTTACATTCTTCACGCCACAGTAGGGGTGACGTGGGCCGCGAGTTTAACCCTTCAAAGCCGAGCGTATCGTATGTGATCCATGTGTTTTTGAGACTTCTGCATCGTCAGTGTAGCTTTTTTATTTTACCCTCAAAAAAACATTTTTAATGACGCCACTGCAAAAATATCGCTTATGGAGCAAATGTGATACAAATACTCATATATGCAGATTAAAATGTGACATATTTCTATATATATTTTGTCTAAAGGTTCAACAAACACTCCATCATCAAAAAATAAAGATTTCTGGTAGTAATTTCATGGTTCAGGTTTTAAAGGGTTAACGATTGTTTCCAGGTAATGTGATTCATTTCCATGTGACACTCATGAACATGTAAATTCTAACACGCAGGCATTAAAACAACAACAGCAAAGCCATGCATGAATCAATCCTACTGAACAACAGTGTGATTTAAAGATGCACTGAAAGTGCAGCAGTGTCTACAAACAGCTGCTCACCTGATCTCCAGCTGTCCTCCACCACGTGCTGAATCAGCCCTCCCAAGAAGGGAACTCGTACCAGCTCCAGCTGCTCGAGGTTCCGGGCTGAAGCCAAGCCGGTAATCAGGGGAACGTATTTGAGAGAGTTGGTCGGCCCTGCACAGTTGCGCATAACAAAGGTCCTTAGGCTCACACACAGAAAGTCCTTAAACGGCTGTGGTTTGGTAAGGCGGACCCACTTCAGGTAAAGGTGCCGTAGCATGGACACGCAGGGGATCTCGGGAACATTCACACCTGGGTTGGTAAATATAAAAGGACACAGATACTTTAGACCTTAAGATTATCCTTCTGTTCTTTTTAACAACCACACATCTACACAACAGCAGACACGACGCCGACTTACATCCAGAATTTTGGATAGTAGCTCTGATGTATTTGGACCAAGTCTGTGTCATTATGTTGTACTCACCCACCAGATGGAGGGTCTGGATCTTGGCATTTATGGGGACGGTGAGTTTGTTCTCAGCGGGAATGGGAAACGCTCCGTTACGGTTGCGGAACTTTCCGAGAATGTGAACCTGGGGCATGTAGTTCCAAATGGCTTCCACCAGCTCCAGGTGGGAAGTCTCAACGCCCTGAAATGACATCAGCGAAGGTAACTGCAAACGTAACTCAACGATTACACCTTAAGGCTCTTTCAAATGGGACCCGGCGTGCGCTAGCTACAGCAAAGGGCCTTTACACATATCATCAGTCTACCAGGTCAGAGAATGTAGCAACAAATAAAGAACATAAAACACGTGTTAATTATTTAATACACAGCAGATCAGTCACATACTGTTTACCCACCAGCAGATTTGGGCAGGCTTGCAGAGCCTCCAGGACTCCTGGAATACTGAACGCCTCAAAACCACGGATTCGTCTCCTTTCCAGGTATCGTGGGTGGAGACCATACAGCTGCTCCAGATCTGGCATCTTCTTCAATAGGAGCAAAAAGCTGCTATCTGTAAAGCCTAAAGATAAAGCACAACAAACATAAATAAATCCCTTTTTTTCAATGTTTCAAAAGCCCGGGGGTTGCAGCATAAACCGGTTACTATGGACGCATTTACACACATATAAACAGAAGGTGAAAAAAACCTAAGTCGTTAAAAGTACAGTGGAACCCTGACTTACAAATGCCCCATTTAACGAAAAATTCAAGTTATGCAGGGACTGAACGCCAATATTTCTGCCCGTGTTACAGGCCTGCGTAACAAAATCCGCCGGCTCTGATTGGCTGAGCCCACAATGCCTTCCGAATCATGTGACAGCCCTCTTGGCTTTCGTATTTGCGCTTTGCTGTTCCACTTGAACGACGTATTGTTGTTGCAGTTAGCAAGTAGCCTAAAGCCTGTCGTTCACTCCAAAGGAGCGATGGGTGCTTCGACTAACGAAAGACCCTCGGGAACGAATTCATTTCGTAAGTCGGCGTTCCACTGTATTAGAAATATGAGCAAAGATATTTTTGCTCATTTTAGTTTTAAAGTTGCAAGGCTTGAACATGCATCTCTATCCCGTTCTGTGTTTAAGGGTCTCCACATGTTATTGCACTGTCAGAGTATGACTTAGACACGTCCAGGACCTCCTGCTAACCAAAGCTCTTTGTGTTTTGGTGTTAAAACTTACTTGGAGGTGAAAAACACTCTGCATAAATATGACCTGAAACATCACCAGAAGTTACACAGCAAAACAGGAGTGAGTCTAAAAGGAAACATGGGCCGTTTGTAACATTCAGGACCATTATTTTATAGAGTTACTGTTATTAAGTAAATATCTTAAAATTTTAAGATATAAAAATAAAAGATTTTTGCAGGCCAGTAAAAACACCACTAAACTCTCAGCCTGACCTGGAGCTTAGGCTCGATACATTCATTATTAAAACTGACAACATCAGAATTCATATTTGGGAACGGCAATGCCAAAAAAAGGGTACCATAGCACGCTCTTTGTTGTATGTTGGTGAAAGGCAGACTGGTTGTACTGTACCTGAAGGCATATACTCCCACCAGTGACCAGCACACAGGTCCACCACCTTGACCACTCGCAGGTACAGAGTTACTGCTTCTCGAAGCTTTCTAGATAAACATTCCATACACATGATATCCTTCATGGGCAGGTACCTACAAACAAGACAACGATGTTTAAAATCTCAGAAGCTGTTCCTGTGATCACCATTAAAACTTTTACTGGGAAAAGCGAGCGGGAGTCCTTCATCGAAGCTTCCGATCAACAAACTCCGACATGAAGAAAAGAAAAGCGAACTTTGCAGCTGTTCCAGCCACCGCTGTTTGTTTTACACAGCGAGAAATCTGCAGTAAGGCTCCAGAAGTAAGAGCTGTAATAACATATGCAGATGAGCTGCTGACTTAGTCTCAGACCGTGCTTGAATTATACAGCTTGACTTTGCCTAACGGAAGCCGTAGGTGTACCGTTCTGCCTATTTCCATCTACGCAACATTAACAGGTTACATTCTTCTCTTTCCACCCAGTCTACGTCCATTCTTGTCCACAGTCTTGTTCTCTTTGACATACAGTCACCATCATGGACCAAACGTTATCTTGTTTTCCAGTGGGTGTGTGGCAGTCAAAGGTACCAATACTGACTGGCATAATGAGCCAACACACTGGTCTCTACAACGCATAGTAAATACGACAAATGATAAGTGTAGCCTGAGCGCAGCATACCTGAATATATGACAGAGGACTTCATGGGACAGCTCATTGATGTAGTCTTTGGGCTCACTGAGTCTTTGCACAAGATCTTCCCCACTGCTGCCCACCAAAGCGTGGAATTTATTAGACTTCTTCCTTGGACCCATTACTGCTGTATCATATCCTCCCACGTGAAGTCTGGAGCTTCTATATCCCGAGCGGGGACCTCAGTTCTGGACACATTATGAGGGAAGATGGGTAAACTGGAGTAGGAGACTCATACCACACGACCTACTTTGAGGACACTTTAAGCTAATACCAATTATGTTCAAGACCTGCTGCGTGTTTGAAGTGAGGATGTAAAACCAATAATTACTGTGCACTCAGGGACGCTACGTCATCAACATGCACGAATATTCATGTTTGGTGGTAAACATAAGAAAAACAAATAGACCTTTTAATAAAAATAAAAGAACACATTATTTATTTTCTTCCGTTTAAATGTGATGGCTACCACTCGGGTTATTTTACGACTGGCAGGTTCGTTAAATTATACTTTAAAGTTAAAAGAAGCCTTCGTTTAAGCTAGCTTAGTAGATAGCACAGCCGCTGCTAAGACCGTACTCCACACAATGGGTTCGCAGTCACAACCTGGCCCCTTTATCAAGGCCTGACACGGTGGTTCTAACCTACCAGTATGTTTCTACTAAAGTCTCCGTGAAGCTTCTTCTCAGCCATCCTGTCTCCACAGAAAATGTACTAAACACAGCCAGAGACGCGTTAGCACAAGCCAATGTTAGCTTGTTCTTCTTCTTCTTCTGAGTTTCTCGGCAGGCCATACGCATTAAACATGTGTTGCTGCCCCCTTTAGGTCAGTGTTGTGCAGAAACAATAAACAATTGATGGTTTTCTCCAAAGTTTTCGTTATAATCACTGGTTATTATTGACATTGACATGAGGTCTGCCTCTATAACACAGCAGTCCATCAAAACATGCTTATCAGTTTGTCTTTAATGTGGTGGAGAAATTTATACAACAGCATGAAAACAAAACACTTCATTACACATAAAACTGTAGTACTGGAAAACTGTGCATAAACTACCAGAAGTAAAAATAAATGTTAAATGAATTAATATTTGTGGGGATAGGTTAATTGGATAATCCAAATTGCCACTAGGTGTGAATGTGCGAGTGAATGTGAGTGTGAATGGTTGTCTGTCCCTGTGTGTTGGCCCTGCGACAGACTGGCGACCTGTCCAGGGTGTACCCCGCCTCTCGCCCGATGACAGCTGGGATAGGCTCCAGCGCCCTCCGCGACCCTGAAAAGGATAAGCGGAAGCGAATGGATGGATGGATGAATTAATATTGTAAAAGAAAAACGTAAGCCTGAACTGATGCTCTCTGTTGTTTATTTCAGCAGCTTTGCTCATTGCAATGTTCAATAAAAACTATTAGTAACTGAAAAAGTAGCAAGTACTCTACGTTTGATAAACCAGAATGATCAAACACCTTATTTAACACCATGCTGCCTTCATTACACTGTGTTTTTCTTTACTTCTCTTTCAGTAATCTCTCAGCTTCCTTTCCTGCTGGACTTTGTTATGTTTAAGGTTGACCTATTTTGAATACTTTATATTCTCTTCCAGGATCATATTTTATAAATCATATGTTAGTAGTGTGTGTACTGTGAGTTCAGGAACACAGGCCTATATCTTGATTCAAGTATATTCAGATATATTACTAAGAACAAAAAGCAGCAGAATTAAAAGGTGTCAGGAGTGTGTGACAGTGTCAACTGTCAATATAAAATAAGACTTTATTGATCCCACGACGGGGAAATTTTTGCGTTACCTCAGCTCAGGTACAGATATCAGAAGGAAATACAAAAAATACAAATACAATACAAACAAATAAATATCTATGGGAGGAGTCAAATACTAATGAAAACTGAAGGTGCTGTTGGCACAACAACTGGTTAAATATATCACATCCAGAAATCCCCAGAGATGAAAATATGAAAATGCTGGCTGAGCCTGCACCTGCTCTGCTTGCTGTTTTATTAGATTGCACAACTGATTATGCTGTGAATGTTTTGGCAGCGGTGGCACCGAGGCTTAAAGTGGGATTTGTTAGGTGGAGGAACCTTCTCAAGTGTAGCAGTACAACTAACCTGTTTAACCCTGCCTCCTGGCACCATGTGCAAGGGTTTTCTCCAGAGCCAGAAAGGTTATTTCTAAAAACATCAATCAACTGAGTCCAAGCACGGCGAGAAAAATATTTATTTCTTAATAAAATGACTAAAGTTACCATCACCCCAGTACTCATACGCACAGTCACTGTCTTTTGAAACCACTGGAACAGTTTTAACATTTCATTATTACATTTAATCAAACATTGACTGAAATCCTATTGCCATGCATTCTAACACTGATAGGGCTTTATTTCCATTATCCACATGTTCATCAAAAACACATTAGATGAATGAATTCACCACACAAAATCAAATTAAGGTGTTTGTATTTCCATTCCATGCCTACACTGTTGCAAGAGGCAATCACGGACAATTTAAACGACAATAAAGACTTTGACCAGCAGGGGGCTTTGTGCGCACATGAAGCTCGAGAAATGAGCCTTTGTTTGAAGCAACTGAATGGAAAGCTTCAAGGCTTTATGAGGCTTCATCTGCTCATCACCGACGATTAGTTATTTTACACATCTGTGCGTCAAGCAAAGGGGGCGTGGTTTACACCCTGGACAGGTCACCAGCCCGACACAGACAACCATTCACATTCACACCTATGGGCAATTTAGATTAACCTAACACCGCTAACTAACTGCATATGGACCTTAAACTGTGAGAGGAAGCGGGAGAACCCACGCAAACACGGGGCGAACATGCAAACCCCCCACAGGCCCGATCAGGTGGTGCAGTTGAACTCAGCACGTTGCTGTGAGACAAGAGAGCTAATCACTGCGCCACCGTGCTGCCCGGTCTCACGGATAACTGAACAAAAACACCTACGTTAGATCAGGGGTCAGCAAGCTGCGGCTCCGCGTGGTTTGGGGAAATAAAGTATTTAGCTGAAGTGTAATTTATTTATGTTAGTTCTTTTTTAACTTGTAGTTCTAAATTGGAAGATTATTGTGATATTGAAATATAAAAATAAAATTATATTTTATTATCTTTTCATCGCTCAAAATAAGCGGCACACTCGCGGAAGCCGGTGTACCCGCCGAAACGCTCTGCATTTATCGAGACTTTCAACCCCAGGTAGGCCAATTGTGGACCTTCGGATCCACATTATGTCAGCAGCGGTTTTTGATAAGGGCGACACGGGCGCTTGCCCGCGGCGGCATTGTGGTGGGGGGCGGCATTACGCCCATTTACTCGCACTCATGCTGCCCGACGTCATGCCAGCGCATAGCGGGGATGTCACAGGCACCGATCGGTTTTCTATCGCCCATTTGCTGGGAGTAAGGGCGCCCTCCGTTTGCGAGGTGCGCCTGCTGCTTGCGGCTCAGGGAGGAGAGGGCGGGGCGGCGGGGGAGTCTCTGACCGGCTGGGGCAGCGTCTAATAACCAACTCGCAAAATAAAAGAAAAATAAATACAAACAACAAACACGAAAACACCAGACATCATGATACAGACTTATAATTTGCACCGATGTCTTTTTCGAAATTCTATACCCGAAAAGTGAGCGCGAGAGCCCTCGGTGCGCATGCTCGCTGCTGAAGTCAAAGTAAACTTTATTGTCATCTCCGCTACATGCAGTCCAGGATATAGAGAGACGAGACGACGAGGCTCCAGTTACAGCAGTGCAAGTAAACCAACAGTATATATAAGAAGAGTAAGAAAATAAATATACACTTTAGGACTCGGGGTAAAGGATCAATAACAATTTAAAATTTATATTTATTTGATGATTTAAAGTCTCACACACAACCCGTCGAAAGGGGAGGAAGACCTGCTGCTTCCAAGTAGAGCACATTTCATTCATAATGTTGTAAATCCAAGCCCATTATGTATTCATGATTTGAATCCTGGGTTGTGTGAAATCCCAGGAATAAACAAAGTGAATCTGTGAACTAAGGTGTAGGTCTGTTAGATCATGTTGTGGTGATCCTCGAGTTGGGGGATGATTGTTCATACTGGAGTGCAAAATTAAAACCAAGATGGACAAGAAAAGTTCAAAGCCATCAGGTGCTCAGTTTAGAAAAAAGAGAAAAGAAGACGAGGAGAAGCGAGCAACAGATGCAGGTAAGCAGATGTGTGATTGGATGATGGCAGGTCATCCTGAAACAATCAGAATCAGAATACTTTATTAATCCCTAAGGAAATAATGTGGGTTACAGTTGCTCCAAGAAGATATGGTAAAAATAGCAACAGTAACAGACTAAACTCCAAACATTATGTTACAGATTTTACACATTTAAGAAATGGCACTGATATAGCCCCGCTATGGTTGCAGTGTCGCGCGACACATCTCGTGCACATCTCGGTTTCTGTATCTGCGCACTGCGCCCCGGACACCGCAGCTGTGCCGCGTGTGCAGTCGTGTCTTTACCGCCATGGTGATGAGATTCCAGTACAGCCCAGAGACACAGAGGGAGATGCTGGCTTACGTTTGTGGGAGTCTGGGAGACTCACGTGATCTGTGCGTCAGGCGATTCGTGCACAGCCATTTATGTAAGAGAGAAAACGATCCGAACATCCGGTGGACTTCAGATTGTTTGAAAATGCTCGTATAACCCAGAAACGGGCAGCAGCGGTCGCTTCATTAAGACCGCTGCTGCTGTTTTTCTCCTTGCCGCTGTATCAACACCAACCGCAAAAAGCGCACATGGAGGATATCAGTGAGTGTCGTCAGCCCCACCTGGCTGCGACCTGTTTTTTACTGACCAACCCAGATGTCGGCCGAAGTCTCGGGGTGACCGTTTGCTCTGGCTGCCCCGGTCCTCTTGATATCCGCGCATCTGTAGCACCGTTTAAATCACGACTAAAAACCCACTTATCCAATCTTGCCTTTCCCTCTAGTTAACACTTCACTTATGATTTTATATCATGCACTTTTATGCTCATTTAATTCCTTGTTTGTTCTGTATCTGCTGCTTTCCTATGTATCAGTGACAGCTACCTGCTTGCATACCTACTTACTTTGGTCCTATTTCTATTATCCTCCTCCTATTCTCTCTGTTACTCATTAAGCACCTTGGCATACCCTTGGTTTTTAAGTGTGCTTTATAAATAATGTCAGTGCGCCCCAGGGCAGCTGTGGCTACAATGTAGCTTACCATCACCAGTGTGTGAATGACTGAATGTAGTGTAAAGAGCTTTGGGGTCCTTAGGGACTGAGTAAAGTGCTATACAAATGCAGGCCATTTATCATTATTATTATTTTTCATTCCCGTGGGAGCAGTAAGCATGGACATAGCTTTTGTTAAACAGATTTGAACCAGTGTAATATGTCGTGATGTTGTAGGACAAGGTTGTTATTGCTGTCTTTATATATAAAATCAAACAGAGACCAGCCATCATCTTCAAATCAGTGTGTGAGCAAAACGCTTCCAGTACGCAGCTGTGGGAACTGAGCAGCTGATGCACGGAGACATTCCAGGTCACAGGCAGACCAGAGACAGTGAAGTGTCAGAGATCACGAACTCTTTCAGAGCTGTTTGATAGGTCATTTCTAAGCCTCGGGGAAACGAGGAGTCACACTCCCCATGACATAACAACAGGGATAAGCACGATGGTTTCAAGCTTCCAGCCGAATTATTATTATTTTTATTGTAAATGGAAACCACGACGGTACATAGGAGAATGTGATCCAATCAACAGAACGGTTGTAACATGAGTTAATCAGCAGTAGTGTTCATCTCCAGACCAACTAACCTGCAGACAAAGTATTGAATGTACATATTTATTGATGCGGTGGTGTTTTTCTTCATTTAGTATAGAAATGAAGCGAGAGACAAGCCCGGTTGAACACATGAGCTAGCCCATATTCTGGCGGTTCCCATAACCTCTGCGGTGAGTGTCTTTCCAGTCATCCCAGTTTCTGGCCTTTAGCAGAGATTCGTCGTCATCGTTTTCAACCTTCTTCTCTTTTTCTTCTTCGTCCGTCTCGCTCGGATCCCCGTGATCCTCCGCAGTGGGCTTCCTGGGTACACCCTGGTCAGGCAGGACGCCGCGTTTCTTGTGCTGCTCATACCAGTCATCAACTGTCATGGTAGGAAGACTGGGATAACCGGCCCCGAACACCTTAGCCTGTGTGCAAAGTGAACACATGGATTTAAAGACATCGATCCACGTTCAAGCAAATCGGAACAAAGTGACTCAGATTTTTTAAACAATAACTGATCTGATATGAGCTTGTTAAATGAAGACATTCAAAAATGTACCTTCAGTTTTATGTTTTTGAGTGGCGTGATGTTCAAGTACAAAGAGCAGAGTGACATTTGTTACGTTTTTGATCCCTCATCAGATTTCAAGTACAGCACTTGCTGAAAACTTCAGCTAATCAGCGTTTCCAGCTATTCAGTTGAGCTCTGTTAAAAATTGTAACCCAACCAATGTTTCATCCGCTTCCAGTGTAAATGTCAGTGTTCAGAGGCACTGAGCTCTGGGACTAGCAGCTACATTTATGACAATAATTCTTATTTTTAAGCAGACTGAAATTAAATTTCCAGTATTTGGTTGAATGTTTTCGGTTCAGTCTGCTGACACTGTGATGAGTCAGTGGATCCACATATCACAGCCGACTTCAGATATTAACACTTTTATGCTTTTCGTGGTCGATTCCAGATTTCTGTTTTTTTTAACTGCAGCTGTAAAAAAACATAACTTTCTATAGAAAACCATGTCATTTAATCGTCTAATGCAGGGGTGGCCAACCAGTCAGAGACCAAGAGCCACTTTTTTTTTTTTTTTACTGTTCTCTCTCTCTCTCTCTCTCTCTCTCTCTCTCACACACACACACACACACACACACACACACACACACTCTCAGTTCAACCAAGTCCACAAACAAAAATACTTTATAATGCATGTTGTTTAGTGGGACTTCTGGCATTCCTTGCCTTGAACAATCCTCTTTAAATCTGGCTTGTATTCCGTTGTTGTCACTCGAAGCAATTCTTTCACATGTGTGTCAGTCAGAACAGATCGATGCTTTGATTTCACATGTTTTAGGGTAGAAAACACAGACTCGCAGACGTATGTTGACCCAAACATTGACAGTATCTTAAGCGCAGCCCGTTTGACATTGGGGTATTTTTCCATTGGCACACTTTTCCAGAACTCAATGGTCCCTTCCCTTAAAGCAGGTTTCAATTGGTCCTCTTCACAAAGATCGATCATCTCCAACTCAGCCGCAGCTTCATCTGTGACTGGGCAGGGATAGCTCATTAGGTAGAGTGGTGGCCCCATGATCGGAAGGTCGGAGGTTCGACTCCACTGAACGGCTACCCTGAGGTACCCCTGAGCAAGGTACCGTCCCTACACACTGCTCCCCGGGCGCTGCACTGGTGGCTGCCCACTGCTTCACTGGGTGAATGGGTTAAATGCAGAGGAACTATTTCCCTATGGGGACTAACACACACACTTTACTTTACACTTTACACTAGCGGGACTTTCAAACAGCCGGTCTCTGCATTAAATGGGTCGACGAGGAACGTAATCTGTGGCCTTTTCAATTGTAGATCATGGAACCGGGTCACGAAGCTTTCGTGCAAGTTTTCAATCAGCGTTGCATATCTGGCTCTTTGCTTACTCAGGGCAGCGCTGGCGACTTGCCCGCTGGCTTTTAGCAGAGTGGGAAAATGCGTTAAATCTCCCTTTTGAATATGTGTCTTGAACAGCTTCAGTTTGTTGACAAACGCAAACACACTTTGCACCAGGTCAGGCAGCATTTTTAACTTACCCTGCAGGGTCAGGTTCAGTCTGTCCAAGTGACACAGCATGTCGACCAAAAAGGCCAGATCCATAATCCACTTGAGGTCCGAGAGCTCGGGATAGTCCTTGTCCTTCTTTTCCATAAACAGTTTCACGGCATCCAAAAGCTCAAAGAAGCGAGAGAGTACCCGGCCTTTTGACAGCCACCTCACAGTGCAGTGCAGCGGCAGGTCACCTGGAAGCCCTTGGTCCAGCTCAGCGATGAGATTCTTGAATTGCCTGTGGTTAAGCGCATGTGTGCGGATATAGTTGACGATTTCCATCACAGGCTTCATGACGTTATCTAAATTCAATGATTTAGACACGAGTTGCTCCATGTGGATGATGCAGTGGAAATTCCAAAAGTCAGGAATAGTTCGGTCAGCTTTGCACAGCCCCACAAGCCCGTTCACAGATCCCATCATGGCTGGTGCTCCATCCGTGGCTATTGCAGTTCATTTCGTTATGGGCAGATTTGCTTTTTCAAATGCAGCCATCATGGTTTCTTTCACATCTATGCCACGGGTTCTGTCTTTTAATGGCACAATATCCAGGAGCTCTTCTTTGATCACACAATCGTTTGACACAGACTATGCAAATATTGCCCACTGAGGCTTGGCTTGTATATCACAACTCTCATCCAATGCGACACTAAAATACTCACATGCTTGAAGGTCAGAGTGCAACTGTGATTCAATAGCCGTGTTAATGTCCGATATTCTGTGTTCAACAGTGTGGCGGGACAGTTGGACGTCTGATACCACGCGTTTTAATTTGTCGTTTTCAGGAGACAAGATTTCAACAACATCACTGAGGCATATTTAACGAACTCCCCTTCATCGTATGGCTTTTTAGCCCGTGCAATGTTCCAAGCCAGCTGATAGGATGCGAGCGTTATGGTCTCTGACCGCTTCGTAAATTTTTGGAAAAACTGTATCTGCTTTTCTGCCTGACTTTTCAAAGTGGCCGACTCGTGCTTGCGAAGTTCAGTCCCTTTTGGAAATTCCTGGTCGATGTTAGCATGGAGTGAGCTGAAGTGGCGCTGAAGATTTGAAGCTTTGAAATGCGCTAATGACGTCTGACATATAAGGCAGAATGGCTTACCATTGCGTTCAACAAAAAAATATAAACTCTCCCACTCTGTTAAAAACGTCCTGTGTTCATCTTCATATTTTCTTTTTGCTGTGCATTTTTTTCCTGCCATTTTAAGGGCGAACTTGCTCCTACTGGGAAACTTTGCGGTATTTTCATCTCACACACATGCGCATTTGATGAAAATACCGTATTGAACTCAAGCGAAGCGAACGCGCACATTTTAAAACAACATAAAAAAAATCAAAACACAAACTTTGATATGAACGTAAGAGCCGCATGAAACCAGGCAAAGAGCCGCATGCGGCTCGAGAGCCGCGGGTTGGCCACCCCTGGTCTAATGCGTCATGACTCTGTGTAGTGTGAGTGGCCATAAAGGAGGGTTTTTATCAGTAGGAAACACTGAAACGTTCTGCTTGTTTGTGGTGATCAGCACCACAGGAATGATAAATAACCTGTGAGACTCATTGCGACACTGAGTCGGTGTAGTACATGCACACATTTCTGTTTGATGTAATGTTCAACACTGAACTGTAACAAGTTTGTATTCAGCCTCATCTTTATAGATTGACTTCCACTGGGGAGAACAGGTGAGGTTTAGACAAGTTTGAGACCTTTTTGTCCTCCGCAGTGAAAAAATGGCTCAAAAATAAAAACGGGATCATTTCAGCTCCTAATTTTACACATTCTGCACTCAGCTTTGCAGCGTCACTGAAATGCAGCCAGGTGCTGCTCATTTTGCATTTTCACTTGATCCCGTCACCGTTTAAATCCATCTCCCCGTCTCTCTGTCCACCTGGCCTGCACCACTACACCTGCTGTCTTCACAATGCCCCCCTTCCTTCTTTCACTAATGGTATGATCCCAGTCTCTGCGTGTAATTGGCTGCATGGTGTGTCCATCAAAATAAAGAGCATCCATGCCTGCATGGATCCTCAGCAGGGCTGAAGATTCAGTCCCACATACTGACAGACCTGTGACATAACTGCGCCGTGAGTTTGACACGCCTGATCCAAACAGAAGGCATAATTCAAACTTTTACAGTAAAGCTTCAGATGCTACATAAAACAGACAGATGAACTGTTATCGTAGTTTGATACCATGTTTAAATTCGGTAGCTTGCTGAATGCTGGTGGCAGCCGTCCCACCTTGTTGCTGTGATTCCTCCACAGAGCAGGCTGAGGTCTACCAGCCTGTCTCCAAGGATTTGTAACATTAGTGAAATGAAACACAGCGGCCTCGCGTATCGCGGGAGTTACGTTCTAAAAATAACCTGCGATAAGTGAAATCCGTAAAGTAGCCAACTTTATCTTTTACAATTACTATAGATGCTTTAAGGCTGTAAAGCCCTCACTACACACTTTATACTCGTTTCTCAGACAGGCAGGCTCTGAAAGTTCAAAACCAGTCCAGCATTACAGAATGAAACCAAAGGAACCCGCAGGTGACGACGTTTCATCGACACTGTTGTTTGTTGGGGAGAAAACTTACAAACATACAGTCCAGCACTTCAGAGTCACGCTGCTAGTGATCGAAGATTTATGTAAATGTGACAAGCTGAACGTAGCCAATCAGGACGCAGGACACAATACGCCGTTTCAAAAAGAAAAAGAAATTTCACACACACAAAAAAAAAAAATCTGTGAAACAGTGAGACCGCCACAGGTGAAGCGCGTTATAGCGAGGGAGCACTGCATCATATTAATAAAACTGCATGAACATAACGTTCCACAGGCCAATGAAAAATGACCATTCTGAACTCTTGGTTATTTCTTATTGCTCATCAATAATGTTGTCAGTGCAGCAATGAAACATGAACAGGGGGCAGATGGACTGAGACGTGTCACAGTGGATTACAGTCACATGGAGTCGGGAACTGATAAGAATTCAGTGATCCCATTATCAGTATTACTTATTGATTCTCACGGCGTTCTCACGAACACCATCACTAAGCAGCATATCAAAGACATTTGTGCCAATTCATTACATGTTGTGAGGTCAAATGTTTGTGCATGTTGGAGCTTTGCTTTGATCCGTGTTGGGTCATTACTGGGAAAAAGAACCGTATCACGCTGACACTGTTACAACAGTATGAGACATGGACTGGCCTCCCCAGACCCTGAACATCACTGAAGCTGTGTGACGCATCATCCTCACAGATGACTAACGAGCAGACCACTTTAGCAAATTACAATAAAGGCTGATTAAGAGAGTCCAGGCTGCACGTGCAACCTTGTGACTGCATGCACCTTAATCAGTCGTACAACAACAAACCAGCTCACCTGCACAGCATCCTTGGTGAGGATGAAGGGTTTCATGGGGGGCCTGGGTGGGTGAGTGGGTTGCTTGGGAGCATTCTCCTTAAACATATCCATCTTTTTGAGTATCTCCACCTCTTGGTCAATGCTCTCTATGTCCTCCAAACACACAGCGACCCATCTTCGGACATTCAGGAGGTAAAAATCTCTGGTGACTTCATCATCAGCTTGTCCGCTCTCCACAGCTCTCCGAACATCAGACAGTTTGGCCTCAAGCTCCTTCTTCTGACGGTACCGCTCAATTTTAGCTTGTCTCTGTGCTGCCATAGCAACCAGGTTGGTCGGGCCGGGGAAAGACTGAAACAAAAAGCACACGTCACCGATTCATTATTGACACATCCTCCAAATCACACACAGGTGAACTCTGTTATTTAGAAGCTTTCATGTAAACAACTAAAGAAAGCATCACTTTCTGGTTGTGTGACTTAAATCTGTGGAGCTTGGTGACATGTTCCCATCGGACACTTTTCTGTGACTGACTTATGTGACATAAATAAGCCCAGACTTACAGCCTTCATTAACAGTGCAGTTAACAGAAAGAACCTGTTGTTATATGAACACTGCAGCTTGTTCAAAGTAAAGGTGTTCAATGTGCTGTGTTAGTTCATTCAGAAACAAAGGCACAGGTGATTAGGGATGTACCAGTGATTTAGATCAAAGACCAACAACACAGTTTATGGCTGATCCAATCAGTTCAATTGTTGTTTACTTCACAACTCATTGGTCGCTAACATGAAGTGAACAGCAGCTCGAGGATTTCACTCCAACAGCTTTTCTTTAATGTCAATTTTGTAGACAAACTAAAAACAAAGAAACATTTCTCCTCTCTCACCATAGTGTTCAGTGTGGCTTGAAATGCAAATAGAACTTGTAAACGTCAAAAATGTGTGAAAATATAAATATATTTACAGAACAATCTGGTCCGTCTGGTTTCCACCTGGAGACAGTCTTTACACTTTGAAATACACTACAGGTCAAAAGTTTGAAAACACCACAATTTTGCAGTTTTCTATTGAGAATGATGCAGTTTGATGTCTCATTGCACTCTGAAATTAAACCATGGTACAAATAAGCACCTGGAGTTAAAAAAGCAATCATGGAATCAGTTTATAGACCAAAATATATCCTAAACCTCTGACTCTTCAAAGTAGCCACCTGACCCAGTGTTCAGCTGGAGTACCCGGAGAGAACCCACACAAACCAGGGGAGAACATGCAAACTCCACACAGAGAGGAGAGAACTCCTCAGAAGAAAACTGGCTTTGGTTGGCACAATCATAGACTGAAGCACACTTTGTCCTGTGGAGATCAGGCACGGGACTGGGAGTCCTCTGAAAGCTACCAATGAAGGATGTTCCCGGATTCACACAAAGTAACGACGCATAAAAATCACTGAAACTTAATCACTGATATACAATCAGCTGCAGTGGTGCTTAAATTAAACGAGGCTGTAATTATTTGATTAAAAATGCTTTTGCATTTCGAAATTGGGATGATGTGATCTAACTGATACACTGAGCGGGACTTTTTTCTAAACCCACTCCGGTGGGCTGGATTCAGTCATTATGCAAATGTAAGGTTGAAACCTGCAGTCAGCTGAGACTGAAGACGTCACCTGGATGATGACGAAACGTTTCTCCCACTGAAAACGTCCAGATGAACAGAATCCCAGCACAAAAATAATAAACGCTTAATAATCAATTATTTATCCCAGAGTGTACTTTCAATTCTACACGAAAACCCACTGAGGATACAGGAAACGCTCATGACAAGAACGGATGTTAGTGAGAAACAAACCCACCCATCTGCTGCTGACCAGTTCTGACCACGACCAAGCTGAGTGGGTAGTGTTTATGAACACAGCCGGAGGGTTAGCTCATTTGCTATTTACTTGCTCTTAGTTAGGTACTTACATTAGCTTTAGCGTTTCCATCTTCTGACCCTCCGTCAGGCCGTGCTTTTTCACCCGTGGAGTCTGGCAGTTTAAACGGTGACACCTTATACTCGTCACATCTCCTTAAAAAATCCATAAAGTAAGCGCGGGCCGTCTGGACTATTTCCAACCGTTTGTCCCGGGTGGTCTGCTTCATGGTCAGAGCTCCTAACAAAGCGGGCAGCAGCAGGTACTTCAGGTCTGCCGTGGCGATCTCCTCGAGCTCTTCGTTGCGACTAAACAAGTCGAGCTGAGCGACCATCCGGGAGGCTTCCTCTAACATTTGAACCCCGCGCTTAACTTTCACCTGAATACTGTTTGAGCCAAGAGGCTCGTTTGTGCTGTCGACCTCCTCGAATATTTTCCAACCACGATCTAACAACTCTGATAATTTAAGCGGTTCTGCGTCCACATTTAATGGCTGTCTAACACTGTTGCTGTTCTCCGATTCCGCCATCTTGCAATATTTTCCGGGTTCGTTCTTCTTCTTCTGTTTTTAGTGTAGTTCAGTATTACCGCCTCCTGCAGGCAAACGTTAAAATAACACGTAAGACTTACGAAATAAAAATATACTACAGTCTCTCTATAGTCGCTCATAATCTGACCCGAAGGGTGAAAAAAGCTTTTATAAAATAATATTAACTCCATAATATTAATTAATTATTAATGTTTTTTGTCTGTCCTGTTCAGCACTGTAGCAATTACTGTGTAAAGGCCAAGAAACAAGATTTATTTCCCCAACTGGACCTTTTGTTATACTTTGTCCACTTAACTGTCATAGCTGATTAGATTTTTATTAAGACTTTTTATTATTTATTTTAACTAAAAATTACAGAACTGGAAATGGTAAATAATAAATGTTGAATGTTACTGAGCAGCATACAGTACTAATAATGTATGATATGGTTAGAGGGAGCAGCCAACCGAGATAGTGTTCATAAGGTTTCTCTGTGTAGGCGCCTTATTGATATAACTATGAAAATATTAAAGTGTCACACTGACATCTGTTTTCTGAAGCGATATGTGGAATTATACAGTAAAAATACCAGAAATCATGTGTTACGTTTGACTGCAGCAGAAATGTGCCTCTTAATCCATGTCTGAGAAACTAAACCAGTAACACTTTCAGACTGACTCAGGTAGTTTCAGTAAAGTCTGATGACCACACACACACACGCACAAAGTGTCTATGACACACACTGATCCTCAGTTACGACACTTTAATATCAGCAACAGTCAGCTCTGATCAAATATTCCCTCTTTGTTGAACTTGATAACACACATTTAAAACACCACACACAAAATGCAACCTTCTCCCAGTCCTCATGTACACACACATGAAGACACATGCGTCCCATCATGCTCTGCAGATAAGGCCCATTTGGAAAGAAGTATGAACAGTTAGCTTGACAACAAAGTACAAACATATTTTCATCAATCTGACATTTTCCATTTAAAAACAAAAGGGCCGTGATCACAATAATAAGACACCAATGATTACTGATTATGGGATTTTACTGAGCCATGTAATGAAAGTAACTTTTGTTTCTACAGATCATATTTTACATGTGAGGGCCGTGATGCCGACAACAGGTTTAGTTTGTTAACCCCAAACACAGGAAGCGTTTCTGTTCCAGAAACAGAGCTAACTTTAACAGTTACTCCGGCAAATAAATCAAATATCACATTTAAATTTAAATGTAGGTTTAAAATCAAAACTATGCTCTCTGTTGACTGTTTGCCTAACTGCAACACAAGTGTACAAACTCAGTAAAAACCAAGCAGAGTATTACTAAAGGAGGGAAGCATTTGTACATAAAAAAGAAACGTGTAAGTGCACCAACAGATCCATATATGTCTCAACTGATGTTTGAACAAAACCTTTTTAGTACAAATAGCACACAGAGTACTGCTGCTGGATCCTAAGAGTCACAGCAACAACAGACTAATGTCTGCTGAGGTCTCAGCAACAAGAACTAAACAGTCCTGACTCATGTCTGCACTTTAAGACAAAAACACAGTCTGCAGGTTAGAAATGAATCACAAATCAAACAATTTGGCCCAAGTTCAGACCAAGAAGACACCTTTTGGTACACGACTGTTCATGTTGCACAGCAGCGATCAGAGCTCTGTTGTTGTAAAGGAACCACTTGTGATATTGTAAAAGGCACCGTATGTATATGATGTACTGACTTTATTAAACAGATCAGAGGACAATCATGGCTTGGCAAACAGTTTTTCATCAAAGATGCTGTGGACAGCACCCTGCAGCACGTCTGTCCTCCGACTTATACTTGCTCTGACTCTGGAGGAGCTGATCAGCACTAACTCATCAGGAAGCTGCAACAGAGACGAGACAACTTTCAGTCCATACGACACAAAGCACCATCTGAGCCGGTCGCAGTCGATTAAACAGGAGAATCCAACATTAACATGTTCACACCTGTATGGATATCCATGGTACTTGGCTCTGAAGATCGACAGCAACCAACTGAAGAACAGCATAACTAGACCGATACCTGCAACACACATAACTGACACGCAGGGTTCTGCGATTATACCTCCTTATGCATGATGCAGACAAGTAAACAAACTCAGGGACGATGATTTACTGACTGGTTTAGAGAAGGTTGGGTTAGACAAAGTTATTATCTGGAAACTGTGGAGTGTTTGTGTTTTCTATATTCGTACACAGATGCTCTGAGGTCAGAAGAACTTGGATCATACACAGGAATGCACGTACAACTGAGATGTTCTTGTTGCTCTCTGTTGGAAAATGATCTTAGACAACCCGAAGACACAATCTGTGTGTGTGTGTGTGTGTACACGTACTCTTTCTCTTTCCAATATCCATGTCTGAAGTAGCAGCTTCACACAGTAGAACTATTCCCATGGTAACAGCCGCATCTGACAGCTGGGTCAAGGGTTGAACGAGTTCATAGCATCCATCTACTCATAGCCAAGCTTTTACCTTATTACCACCATTCACCCCAGAAATAAACACAGACAAGGCTACGAGAACCAAGACTCTGCCAGGAAATGGAGCAGGAACAAAGGCCTGAGCCACTGGGACAGGGCCCAGCTGTTCTCTGTGTACCTCCAGGGGAAAAATGTAATCAATTTAAAAAATATACTCAGATATGAATCACCACTAACATTTAATGGAATCATTGTGCTGCATCTTGGCTTCCTGCAGCTGACACAGCACTGCTGCACACAGAGCTCATCCCTGAAAAAGCTTCTGCACACAGTGGCCCAAAACGACCAAGTGAAGAAAGTCTGCTGGAAATTCTTACAAATTTATGCAAAATTAAAAACCCAAAACTATCACATGTACAAAAATATTTATTTGGCATGAAAGTCGAAGTTAAGCAGCGTGTCCTGTTTCTGCTGCTTTACTATGTGACTGAGGCCCAGCTGTGGTAAAGGCACACACTCTGACATGCACCAAGTCCAAGCAGTGGTCTGTAGACAGTAGTGAGGCTTAGCTCTGGGTGAGTGTACAGAAACATTTCTACAGCACTGAAGGTCTTAATGAGCGACGTTTTCTCCATCATCAGTAAATGGAAGAACCTGGAACCACAAGGACTCTTCCTACAGCTGGCTGCCCGGCCAAGCTGACTGATCGGGACAGAAGGGTCTTAGTAGCGACACCCCTGGGTGAAAGGCACAGGACAACCTGTCAGGAGTTGGACCAAAGCCACCAGAAAGACTCTCAGACCAGGAACATAGTTCTCTGATTAAACAGAGCCTGAAGTCCTGGCCTGAATCCCAAAGGTCATGTCTGGAGGAAAACGGGCACCGCCTGGACGGTGCCATCCCTACAATGGAGCCTGGTGGTGGCAGCATCACAGTGTGGGGATAAACTTTAGCAACAGAAACTGGAAGACAGTCAGGGTCGAGGAAAGATGCATCTACAGACACGATGATGATAGCCAACTCCAGAGCGCTCTGGACCTCCGACTGGGGTAGGCTGAGCTTCCAATAGGACAAGGAGTGGGTTTAGGACCACTCTGTAAAATACTCTCGAGCAGCAGAGCAGGAGCCCAGATCTGAACGTGGCTGAATCCCTCCGGACAGATTTGAAAATGGCTGTAAACCAACACTTTTAATAAAATCGAATGGTGCTTGAGAAGAAAGAGCTGCTAGCAAACTTTCACTTTTTCCTGTGTGTAAACTTTTGAGGCAAAAAGTGTCTGTATTGGATTTTGGAATAACACAGGTGGTGTTTACAGTTTGATGTGCTAATTCAGAATAATGTCGCACATCAAACTGAGAAACATGAGAAAGCTACAAAGGTGCTTCGTGTCACAGCTACACTGTGGGCCGTGAAGTTATTTCAACAGTGGAGACAGGTGTGCTAATCACAGCCTGTGATTCTGTCAAACATGCATAAGTTAGACAACTAAGAGACATGGCTGAAATCCCCTGTGTCCCACCAAAGGGAGGCCCCGGGGCAGACCCAGGACATGCCCGAGATCTGGCCTGGGAACACCTCAGTGTGGCCCTGGAGAAGCTGCAGGAGGTGGCTGTGAGAGGGAGGTCTTGGACTGACAGCTTAGGCTGCCGCCTGCGTGACCCGGCCCCGCACAAGTGGCAGAAAACAGAATTTTTTAAAAAATGGCCCAATATGTTAAAAAGGAGATCATGTGTTTGGTGCAGAGGGAAGCCGTTGTTATCCATGGAAGGTTGTTGAGCTGACAGAGTGTGTGTGTTTAGTGGACACGGCCACACAAGTGTTCATCTGCAGAAAGCTGAAGGATACTGAAGAGGAGGACGATGTGCGTCTCTGCCACGAACTGTGCCTGACTGCTGCCGTGGATGTAACTCTGAAAACACACAGTCACATCTTAGACTGGTCAAAAGATTACATGCAGTAAATGTGGCCATGAGTGTCAGGGTGACCAGCGCACACCTTTATTAACCCATCACTGCGTGCTCTCTAACAAATATGAGTTTATTTGGGATTTTCTCCACACAGGATCACAACTTTTAATCTTTTAAGACGGATTCGTTTCTCGTTAGTGATCATTATTCACTACAACTTTATACTTCCTTTATTTATTTCTACTGACTAGTCTATATGTGTGAGGCCATGTGTGGAATAAAGAAAATCCAAAATAAATTCAGCGCGAGTCATTAAAGACGTGTCGTCCAATCATTCAGCACGGTAACCTGCATGACATTCATGGTCATGATGATGTCATCTCCTGACCACTTCAGTCAGCTCACAGCGACACACGTCAGTTAAGTTGTTACGTTGTTAAATAGTTGTAGTAACTCTGTTGGAGCCAACATGTTATATTAGTGACATGAGTGAAGTGTATGTGTGTCTTACAACTTGTCCTGTGCTGGGGTTTTTGTGAGCATAAGGTGGTCCTCTGATGTGGTTCCACATCTGTCCTGAGGTCATGATCAGGACAAAGCACTGAAACACAAATAAGATGCGTAAAACACAAAGACGTAGGAGCTGTTGGGTGTTTTACGTGAACAAAAACATCCCATTTGACTGTAAGAGGTTCACTTGTTCACACATTTTATCACAAAAAAAACAAAAAGGAAACAGCTCTCCGGTTGTTTCCACCGTCTCCAGATTATTCCAGGCAAGTGTTTCCAAAATCTATGGAGAAAGAGTTTGTTTTATGATCATTATATATCAAACGTACAGAATTAAACTGACAGTTGGTCCTTCCCAGCTCATCCGATGTACTGCACCAGTTACACTGAATCACATGTATGTATAGTACTGTGCAAAAGTCTTGAGCGCCGCCATTTCTTTATCTTTTGCTAACAAAACCAGAATATTGAATATTGAAATGGAATTGTAAACACAAAGTCATGCAGTATATAGTACAGTTACATATTCTAACGAGTCTGAAAGCCAATATTTGGTATGACCACCTTTACTTTTAAACACAGTGCGATCTCTTTGTGCGATCTCTTTGTGCGATCTCTTTGAGCGATCTCTTTGTGCGATCTCTTTGTGCGATCTCTTTGAGCGATCTCTTTGAGCGATCTCTTTTTGCGATCTCTTTGAGCGATCTCTTTTTGCGATCTCTTTGAGCGATCTCTTTGAGCGATCTCTTTTTGTGATCTCTTTGAGCGATCTCTTTGTGCGATCTCTTTGTGCGATCTCTTTGAGCGATCTCTTTGAGCGATCTCTTTGTGCGATCTCTTTGAGCGATCTCTTTGAGCGATCTCTTTGTGCGATCTCTTTGAGTGATCTCTTTGAGCGATCTCTTTGAGCGATCTCTTTTGTGATCTCTTTGAGCGATCTCTTTTTGTGATCTCTTTGAGCGATCTCTTTTTGTGATCTCTTTGAGCGATCTCTTTGAGCGATCTCTTTGTGCGATCTCTTTGAGCGATCTCTTTTGTGATCTCTTTGAGCGATCTCTTTTTGTGATCTCTTTGTGCGATCTCTTTGAGCGATCTCTTTTGTGATCTCTTTGAGCGATCTCTTTGTGCGATCTCTTTGTGCGATCTCTTTGTGCGATCTCTTTGTGCGATCTCTTTGAGCGATCTCTTTGAGCGATCTCTTTGAGCGATCTCTTTGAGTGATCTTCAGGACACATCAAGCCCTTCTTCGCACATTAGCTGCATTTTGTTCAGTTCTCTGTCATGAAAATCATCTGTCACAATTTTAATGATACCCAGTGCCTGGAAATTATTTTGCCCTTTTTATTGAAAAACTAGAGACTGTGTTTGCTTAATGTCAGACTTTTTACTCACATGCTGCTCCTAAATACGTTTGTATTACAGGTCTGTGTTTAGTCACACGTGTCAGTGAAGCACACTGTGTTAAACAACTGCTTGAATTACTCGAATGGTTGAAGCTCCGTCTCTTTCTTTAACATTTCTAGGCTCTTTAGATTGTTGTGACTTGCATGTTTGTATTTCTTGTTGGACCTGAAACACTACATGTATAAACCTGCACCGTGGAGGCCTGGAGGGTCGAGTTTGTGCTGTCGCTGGCTGCAACAGTGAGTTTTATGTTAAAACTCACGGTCCATGTTCACACTGCAGAGGCACACAATCAGCTGTCAGAGCAGAACACGACATGCAACCAACACTACTGAATGAAATCACAGTCTCTCTTTTCCCACCTAAAACTAAGCAGTTCACAGTTACAGGCACCACATGCACATCCCTCCACAAACAGGTTTCTTATTGAAACACAGTCATGTCCTCCCCACATCGTGCTGATTGGATTCCTGTTCGTGCGTCACTAAGAAACACGTTTGTGACTTGACTGGCATGTAGAGCGTCTGCATGTGATTGGGAAGAGAACGATGATTTTATTGGATAAAATAGTGCTGATCGCTCCGCTCGGGGCGCCCGGACAGACAAGGAAAAATCTGTTTCTGACTCCGGCTTCTTGTTGCAGTGTCACCCAACTCAAACAGGCTCTCCTTCACACCAAAAGGAAGCGGTGTCATGTGATTGTGGTGGGGCAAAATTCCTCCACCCACTGTAAAATACAATGACAGCTTGGCCACTGTATTTAACACGTCACCTTCCACAAACCGGTGCCTGCTCCTATGTCATTGTAATGAATGTATACTTTTACAATATTATTTTGTTCTACGAAATTAGAAAAAGATGCTGACATATCCAAGCGTTTGGCTAATAGCTCTTTGGGAGTCATCTTTTGGGGGAAATGTATTATTGCAACAGGCTGGTAGCAGCAAAGTGCCGGGATTATTGGATCATTCGTCTGTGTAGACACAACAAAGGTTAATCTTTTGAGCTAGATGCCTTTTTTTTTATACATAAGCCAGTGTTAAGTCCTCTGAAAACTGTCAGGTACAAGTACTGAACCAAAAACGATTGAAAAAGCAGCCAGTGTCTAAAGAAACCCTGAAACAAAAGACAGCTCGGAGAACTGAAAGTCTGGCTTTATGGAAGCAAAACAAAGTCAAGACTTCTGCACACTAATGTAGAATACAGTTCTTACAGTAACTGGAGGAAAGCGCCCACAGGAGAGCTACACCTGCTACAGCAGATCTACTTTGTTTCTGTCTCGTTTGTGGTGTGACTTGTATTGAGCCACAGATAATGTGCACACCCATGTATACCGTCACATTTCACAACACTATAAGGCTATCTGACGTGCGTTTGGACATGGTGTGGAGATGGACGACAGAAGATTTTGATCTTTTTTTTCTGAACTTGGATCACCAGAGAAAAAGCAAATAAGCATTTCAGCATGTGTGTGTATATGATGGTAGTTTTTACCAGTGCGGAGAAGGCCCAGACATTTGTGTTGAAGAGAAACTCTAAATTGTGTCTTCGTAGATATGCAAGTCCACCAATCACAGCCAGAAGGAATCCCAGCAGGAGAGGCCCTGCATAGTTGGGAGGACGAATGACACGGATCTGAAACACACAAACATGAGAGTAGACTCCAGAGGCTCTCACCATGCCCGTGTTTGAATGTGTTTGTTTGCCTTAATTAGAAGTCTGAATTCATTTTATTGCAAACATCTTCACTGATCTCATTGAAACGTTTGACACTTACTTGTACATCAGTTCTGTCTGCCACCCATCTAGCCAGCTGCTCAGCCGCGAAGCCTCGGACCTGGAGCTCATACGTATCAGGCCTTCGAGGTTTTCCTTTGGATGGGAAATGGAGGAATGTTGGGGCAGAATTCATATTCAGCTGAAAATACAGAGAGAATCAGAAGATTAGATACGTGTAGTGATGGGATTTAACAAGTTAGACTCCTTTTGGATGTCTGATTAAATGTAATCAAATATGTTCTAATATTTATCATCTTTTACTACAGACAAAGGTACAGGGCGAACATGCAAACACAACAGGGAAACAGCCCAGGGGTTGAACACTGCACACATTTTTAGGTCAACTAAATTTGTTTAAACAAATGTATTGTACAAAACGAAAGTGTGATAATATTAAAATAACTGAAGCAGTCTGCGATCTAACCACTCATTTTATTCATGATTTTATGAAGAAAAAACATGTTTTCATTAAACCAAATGAGTGCCAGCATTAAATTATTATAAAATTACAAAGTTTCTCTGAGATTGCTTCATTATATATACACAAGTTGGCCTGACTGAGATGTTTTTAAATGCATGAAAACAGAATAAAATGTCTCACCATCTGAAACACATCTGATCCTTCATCAAAGTCGACTGACGCAAAAAAGACTTTATTGGTAAAGGCAGAAGAAAAACGCCAGGAGTTAGCCAGCACCTGGAACTCCTCATCAGCTTGCCTGAAAAGGAAACATGTTTTAAAGTCACAAATGCAAGCTGGAATAAAAGCAGTGCATGTTCTTCCTGTTGCTACTTGTTACCTGCACACTCCACATTGTCTCTGTGGCTGCAGTGCTGTAAACATGATGACCACTGAGTAGTTTCTAGGGGGAGCCTTGACAAAACGACGAAACTTATCTCCATTCATTTTGATGACTGATCGTTTGGAGGCCCACTCCATCATCTGCGTCACCTTCTCTGACAGCAGAGTCTACACACACACAAAGACACCAACACAACTGCTAAAGCTCCAGTAGCAAAAACAAACGTCTTTCTATTGTCTATGCATTTTATTTTCGTTCAGTTAAACGCGCCCTTTAGGCGTTAGAATAAAGGTAATTAATGTTTAATTCATTTCCGGTTTAATAACGCCCAGTCAAGTTTACAACCAGTAGTTGGGTTAGTCGGAGCTAACAACTGTGATCAAACTAATGCTGTCTGATGAAATTAGCATGTTATTTAAGCTACTGCTGTAACTGCTAAAACTACTTTAGATAATGAGTAACTGAGCTCTTTCTAGCAGCTGTTAGCTTAAGCTAGCTACCAAGAATGATGCGGAAACAGACGACGTGCAACTTTGACGAAGTTGGAAAAACTCCCTCCAAAGTTTAACAACTTCCTTGGCTACACACCACTGAAGACATCACCTCTTTCTTCTTCTGCGCCTCCGCGGGTTCATAGAAGAAGACCGCGAGAAGAAGCAGCGAAGTCAAAACTTTTCCTAACATTCTGCTGCACTATCCACACTACTACCAAACACACGCGCTCGCGAACACGCGATAATATCCTGTCAGCTTTCCATTGGTCACATCTCAGCCAATCACACAGAGAGCAGTCCTTCCTTCTGGTTTCTCTCTTCTTCGTTTCAAAAACCGATTTGAAACAAGCTGCTCATTGCCGCCACCTACAGCTGTGCTGCAGAGCCAGGTACCTGGAGTAAGGATACCTCAAAACAGCATTCCTACGTACGAATTTCTCCGTACTTCTGATGTAATCCACTGACGAGTTTAGTGTGCTGTGACCTAATCAATAATAGTGAATAGGAAATATTCTGCAAACGTTCGCTAGCTAGCCGACTTTGTAGACGTGACGCAATGCGTGTACAAAAGTTAGGATACGGTTGCCTTTGGTAAAGACTGCAGTTCGTGGGACAATCCACAACCTTCCCCACAACTTCAGTTTCACCGCTCGGCTTAACTCTCTATCACCGGTGCGGATACTCACGACACCGCGTCCCGTTTTCCTGTCACCGCCACAGTTTTCGGCAGCGGTACCAACTGTCGCAGCTCCCGGAAAGTTAAGCCTATTTTTTTTTTAAATATTAAACTTTATTAAGAAACAGTATACAGAACATGTATACAATCAGAACAAAATTAACATATGCCAGGGGGTGTAATACAAAGAATTACAAACATTCAAATAATTTGTAATTACTACAAATAGTAATAGTTTTCATAGCCTTTTTGTTAAGTGATCCACTAATCAATTTTATGTAACATAAAACATCATTATAGTAATGTTTAAAATTAGGTTTTTTGTTACTGTATTTGCATTTGTGAAAATAAAATTTAGCTAAGATAACTAACAAGTTTATTATAAAGTAAACATCTTCTTTTTTTTGCCTTCGAAAGAAACAAAATACAAGATTTTCCCATTTCACAGTAAAGTCTTTATAGAGATGTCCAGCAATGAATCTACTGAAGTCTTTCCAAAATGTTCTAGCGTATGAACAGATCCAGAAGAGGTGCTGCAGTCTCAGGATGGCTTCCACAAAATCCACAGCTCACATTTATGTCCCTTTTGAACTTTGTCATGTAATGATTAGCAGGATAAAATTTATGCAGTATTTTAAAGGAGACTTCCTTCACTTTATTCGTTACCAGATACTTGTTAGGAATTGTCCATACTCTTTTCCAGTTAATGTCACTGACAAAGAAATTCCAATAAGAGACCACATGTGGGATAGTTAGAGATTCTGTCTGGAACAAAGCACGGATATTCTTATTACTTTTACTGTGGTTTGTTAGACAGATTCTTCCTATGTGTGAATCTAAAGGGTTGGGGAGAGAAACAGATGATATGCAAGGTTGAATACCTTTAAAAAGCATTATAATACCCGTAGGTATTGCATCAAATAATATGGCATATTCTTTGGGTGTGGCTGGAAATTTATAGGTGTTTAAGAATTCTGAGTAGGACATGAGCTGCCCATTAGGATTAAACAGCTGATTCACTAAAACAATCCGTTTCTCAACCCACCTAGAAAAAAATAATGATTTATTTTTATACACTATGTTCCTATTATTCCAAATTGGACACGTATGGGGTGTAAAGTTGTGTTTATATATAAGGGACCAAGCTAATAGAAGTTGTTTGTGAAACATCGAAAGGTTTTCTGGAAGCTTATCTATATTATAATCACAACCTAAGATAAAACTTAGACCACCAAACTTAGAGAAAATGTAGTGAGGAATAAAATTCCAAATGGATACCGGATTTTTAAGAAAATGTTTAGCCCAATTAATCTTAAATGTATTGTTTAGAGTAGTAAAATCCAAAACATTGAGACCACCGTGCTCATAGTCATTCATCAATACACTTTTTCTGATGTAATGTGTCCGGTTTTTCCAGAGCAAGTTGAAGAGCATTCGGTCGATATCCTTACAAGTTTTGCCGTCCACATGCAGAGAAATTGCTGCATAAGTCAGTCGAGACAGACCTTCTGCTTTTGAGAGCAATACCCTTCCTCTTAAACTTAAATCTCTCTGCAACCATTGATTTAATTTGGTTTGAGATTTTTTAATAATTGGGGGAAAATTTAGTAAAATTCTGTCTTTTGGATCTTTGCAGATAATCAGACCTAAATATGTTGCTTCATTTTTAACTGTTATATTACAAATACTCTGAACATTACACTCTTTGACAGGTAATAACTGACATTTATTTAAGTTTAGGACCGATCCAGACCCTTTTGAGAAATCCTCTATTACACATAAAGCAATTGGCACTTGGCTGGCAAGTTAAGCCTAACAACATGATTATTAGAGGTTCATGCGTCATAAACTATAGTGTCACACAACTCTGAGTATTATGCAAACAATTTTCAGCATTTAACCAATTATTTTCTCGTTTTATTTTTGTGTTTTATTGCGGCAGCAGTAAAGATGTCTGTTACCTACACTCTGACCAACAATTAGTTGACATTAAACTGCCGTAATCAATCGTTTTTACTCAAGGTGAAACTACATGTTTAATTTCTATTAACATAGAATCTTAAATTATGCATTAAATAAATCAAGTTTACAATAGTACGCTTTATTCAAAATCATTAGTAAAATAATTCTATAAAACTTAAACATAATTTTTATCAGTACTTAAAATAATAAACTGTCTTTTCTTGTACTTTAATTGTACTGTTTTTATTTGTTACTATTGTATTAAAATACTCTTAAACCAACGATTCAAAACTAAAAGAAAATAGAGTGACAGTATATCCAGAGAGGATCCACCGTGGCACGCAAACAAACCCCACAAAGCGAGGCTTCGTTAAACATTTAAAACATTTGTGCCACAATTGTATCGATTCTTCGAAACAACGTCTCCACAGTGACACCTGCTCGCCAATTTGGCTATTGCCACATGTCGATAATGCTATTCTGCGAAAAAATGTGGCAGACAACAAAGCTACTTATAATACCAGACTGTCAGTAATGGTGATCTGCACATCTGTTGGCTAAATCCTTGTACAAACAATGCAAGAAAAAGATTGAGACTGTTAAAGACAGCAGGCTTTGATTGTCATAAACTGTGCTTCAACAAACTGATCCCTCTGTCTACATCCGTGCTGCTGAGCAACCGCTGAACCACGAAGAAGCTCCTTTATCCTCCTGTGGATGTTTTATCTTGTAACACCGGCAGGATGTTAGAGTGAGGATGTGATGCAGCGAATAACATTTTTTGTTGAAAGTAGACAACATTTTTTACGAATGTGTGTATAAGAAATAGAAAGAGGTGGTATCAAAAATATAATTCAGTAATTACAAATGATTCTGCTTCATAAAAATGGAATCCTGGCACCTCGCAATGTCTCAAAGCAGCAGGTACGTCCCAGCTGGGGTGAAGCACACCAAAACCTTGTTCAGTCGTAGCCATGTGATCTGGATGTTTTAAACCACGCTTCTGACCAGTGTTTCGAAGCAACCACGCTTCAGAAGCAGTGTCGAAACGTCTGTTCCCATCCCTAACATTATCCACAAACGTTAGAAACATGGAACAGTGGTGAACCTTCACAGGAGTGGCGGGCAGACCAAAATTATCCAAGAGAAGACTAATCCAAGAGGTCACCCCAGAACAACATGTAAAGAACTGCAGGCCTCAGTTAAGGTCAGAGTTCATGGGTGGAAATGGCCCGCATAAAGGTTTTCTCGGTTTTGCCAGAACACATCTTGATGATCCCCAAGAATGACAAATGCACAACGTTTGTCCAGAAGTATAATCAGATATGGGGCAAGCACAGAAGCAGCCAGGATCAGGTCAGCTGACAATCTGCTTAGATTCTTTATGTTCTCTATGTCTTTTTATTCAGATGTGGAAACAAGTGTTACGAATGCTTTGAGGGAAATCATGTATATTTAAGCTTTCTGAAGGTTAAAAACTGCCCTGTGTGTGCTTGTTTATGTGAGTTCTTCAATCCTTTAATCTCTGCAGTGGAGGTTCGGGTTATATTGATAACAACATCAGCACAACTACCAGTCACAGTAGCTGCTTTTATCAGATATACAGCAGGTTCAAAAGTACCAGAGACCATTAACATCATTTCCTGCATGATGTAAAATAACAAGCATCTGTTCTAATGTCATTGGTGTAAAAGAGGAATGTGGGAGCTGCAGGCTAGTTTATCAAATCCGCAAACAATATCAATATGGTGACTACAAAGGCACGAGGTGGTGAACAATTAAAAATGCAAGTCTCGTTAAGTCTTTTAGGGCTTGTCGCTACCAGCTTGGAAAGTGTAGACACTGTAACTTTTGTAAAAATAGCTCTTTCTGTGTTTGGGTGATGGCTTGAACAGGGCTCTGTGAGATGTTTTCATAACCTGGCCCTGCTTTAAACTTCTCCACATTTTCATCCCCGACATCTCAGATGGGTTCCTTGGTCTTCAAAGTTCTGTTTGACAGTCGGGTGCTTGGTATTGAGTATTACTTCTCCTGTCTCATCAGACTTGTTCCCTTCTGTTTTCCTTGGTGTCCTATAGTGGTTAGGGCAATCGTGGCAGCCTCGCTTCTGTCAGTCTGCCCCGGGGCAGCTGTGGCTACACCTGTAGCTGCCTCCACCAGTGTGTGAATGTGAGAGTGAATGAATAGTGGAATTGTAAAGCGCTTTGAGGGTTTTGAAAAGCGCTATATTAATGCCATTATTATTATAATTGTCAGTATTTATCCGTGTGTTCTCCATTCAGTTGTCTTCCTCTTTTATTGTGTCCATTGCTTCCTGTCACTCGTGTCGTTTACTTTCTTTGCCTCGACACGTCCATCGTTTCCAGCCGTGTGTCCCACCTCATGTCTCTCCTCCTGTTTCCAGTCTGTATTTATTGTCACGTGTTAAGTGAAAAGTAACATTAGTGAACTTAGGAACGACTGGAACGAGCAAAATAAATGGATCTTCAATAGGAGAAAGGAATGTTAGAATAAGGAATATTTTCGATCAGAATGGTAGAATTTAATTTCATTGCAGCTTTTCTACATTTGTGTTTATTACATTAACCTTGTTGAATTTGCGCAGAACTGTTCACTAATTTCTAAAGTGATTTTTAAATCATTTTTGAATGTGATGCATTCACTGTACTCGTCATACATATTATATTCAATTAACCAGGATGAATTAGAGCATAACTGTACTTTAACATCAAAGGAATATTGCAGTGGCTTGAGATGAAACCTGACACACAGGTGAGCCAGAGCAGGGGTATGTACGTGACCATTAACGATCAGTTAGTTTCACCAGTGTTTTTGTTACCAGCTGCAAAAAGTTTAGCTGGTTTTAACCACACACACACACACACACACACACACACACACGCTTCTGCAACCACATGCAAGTTTGGTATTGATTAACTACACCAAATAACCACAGAGATGAATAACGTTAATCTTTTAATTACAATACAATATTTGCCAGGGAAACCCTGCATCCATCCACCCACAGACTGTTGCAGACCTATAGCGCCCACCGTAGTGCAGCAGCTAAAACTAGCAGGATAATAAATGTTGTTTGATGGGAAAACTGCTCGGGTCAAAGCACTGAGCATGTTAGGAAAAAAATACTAGGCAGATAGTTTGGGTTCAGTTGATCAGGGCATACCTGTGATAACATATTTATATCATACAAAACAGAATTCTTTTGAAGATGGAGAGTCTAAAAACTCCCAGACAATGCAGCTGTTGTGGTCCCATAACAGGGGGTCTCGTCTTGCTCTTAGTTGGTAAAAGCTGAAACTATCTGTCCTGGGTGGGACTGTGCACAGCTGGTACTGCTTACTCTGATCATAGGCGCAGCCATCAGGTTAGCGGTGTTGCTTGAGTGTTCTTAGAGTGGATGTAAGACGGTGTGATCACCCACACAGTTTACTCCAAACATGACTCGTCTCTGAAGCATGCAACGAACCTTATTTCAGCTCTCGCACATATGAACCCCAATTTTGTGACATTTGCTTTGGTTTAGTCTTCAGAGACCACAAAGAAAATCAAGGTAAACGATAGTGACGAAGTCTAGAACTGGTCACACTTTACTGCTACTCTGAATCAGCTCACAAACACCAAAGCCTCATTTTCAGGTGACCAGTTCAAAGGGCTCCAGTCAGAGTCAGTCCTGTCGCCCTGCATGCACATCAACAGCTGTTCACTGTGTGAGACCTCTGACCAGAATCTGTGTTGGTGAAATATTGCAACAGACAGGAGACAAAGTTTAATCTGAATAATTCCAGATGTTTCTTGGGGAAAACGGTCAGAGTTACAGGAAAGTGCTTCTCAGCAATTATATCCAATTAATTTATTTGAATTCTGCTCCTCTCCTATGGTGACCAGTGTGCAGGAGACAAAGCCATTTCATTTCATACAGTTCAGGACAAAATGCAAACACAAAGCAAAGGCCTTCTTTGCTGCAGGTGCAGATGACACAGGACGAAGCACAGTCTACATAGATTTCTGTACAAATGTCTTCTGATGCATTCAGCTTATCGTCCTGACAGAAATCCAGCTGGTAGCGTTATTGGGGCGATTACGTTTTCTCTCAGACTGACAACATCCAAACTTTAAGAATGACAAAGCAAAATTAAAAATGTTTTCACTGCACTACATTGTTTATTGTGGCTACACACATGGTTACTGTGAGAGTCAACGTCCCGTCTAGATAAGAAGCATTGTAGCTGGGCTTTAACAGCCCAGCTCATCAACAGGAATGGAAGCAAAGATTACTAATGGCTCATAATAACGCCGCCCTAATCACGCTTACCGACCACGTTTCCTTCTTAATTGTTCTTGATGGTTAGAGAGTCTGAAGAGACACGAAGAGGAGAAACTGTCACCATCGATAGCTGAAGGCCATCTCATCAGTCCTGCACTGTGTTGTCAGTAGAACTACTCTGAGCAGCCCTCTGCTGTTTCTTTTTGTAGCTGGGCCAGCGACATACTGGACAGCAGTGTCTGCCCGCTGCCAACCATACCACAATGCACTGCTGGTGGAAGGCGTGGCCACAGGGGAGCCCCATCAGTACCTCCTCGCTCACAAAGGTCTCCAGACAAACCACACATTCTGAACACTGAAGCATGTCACAGGGCCACATTGACCAATCACAGTGTTGATGGTTAGAAACACAGTCAGACACGACGCAGTTATCCTTCACCGCCCTGTCAGCTGACAGCGAGCTTCCATTCCCGGATGATTCAGCAGCACACGCACACTGACGGCCGCCGCTGGCGTCCACGTCGCCGCACGCAGGAAGCTGTGAGTTGAAGTTCACACTACATAGTGATCTCTTGTGGCTGCTGCTACCATGTGGAGGTTCCTTCCTCTCTTCGTCTGAATGTTGACTACGTGTTTCTTCATCCGCCTTTTCACAACAGGCCTCCGACCCGGACTGACCAGCTGCTCTGAGCCTCCAGGTCGGCAGCGTTTTGATGTAATCCATGTTTACTAATGGACGAAGCCACAGATCAGGAAAAGCCAAATGCTCAAATAAGAAGTTAGGATCATCTTCCCACTCTGAGTGGTCAGACGGAAACTGCTGTAGTGATGCAATTGGATGGAGCAGGTAGGAAGTGTACCAGTCCCACAGACTGGCCAGCCACTCCAGGTTTGTACGGCTGTCTTCTTGGCTCCTGGTACCACAGCGCCGTTTCTTCTCAAAGTAGTCGACGAGCAGGCCGTGGGCTAGGTAGGTAGACAGGAAGAGAGCTGGGTGGGATGAGTAGAAGGTCCAGTCAGCTCTCACTAGGCTGGCTAGTGTAGTGGTGTCAGCATAACGCAGCAGCTTCAGACTGTAGCCGTGCAGAAGGTCCAGATAGGGCAGCTGAAGGAGAGCCTGGAGAGAGTGAGCAGGCAGGGATTAGTGACAATTATTAACAGTTTTACTCAGTAAAACAGAACATGCAGTCTGTTGTTACATACTGTCAGAGCAGTTTGGATTCTCTCTGATACGAATGCAGTAAAGTGCGACACACAGCCCTGGTTACTGTGGAGTAACTGCACTGTACTTGATTCACTGCCATGAAGGCTAACGAGGGCAAATGCTCCGTGATGTCCTGGTGGATGTAAAACTGGGCACCGTGCAGGCCTGCAGGCCACATGCAGGCCTTTGGTTGGAACGACAGGTAAAGGTCCGGTTCATCCACCAACATTCTCCAGGAAACGCCCACAGTGGACGGCTGTTTATTGTGATTTTGTGGAAAATTGTAATTTTGTCGCTTTTAATTTGAAAGTCCCTCCTATTTTTTAAATTTATGTAAGTAATATGTGTGCAAATGAATGCAGCTTAACTGCAAATGCACTGGAACAGATGTTTTAGAGATTTAAGTTGGCTAACCATTAAAAGTGAAAACTCACTCACTTTAAGTCGCCCTGAACAGCACATTACATTGTAGTACAATAATCCAAGCATTTATAAATCTATTTATAAGAAGAAAATCAGAAAACTTTATAAACATATTAGTGTTTCCACTAAAATGGAAACACTAATATGTTTATTAGTTAGCATAAAGTAGGAGAGGCCTCCTCCTGCGGACACGAAGCACGCTCCCTGTGCCCGTCCAAATATTCATTTCAATCAGTATTAAAATGGATTTTCAGTATTTTTGTATTAATGACTTTTAATAAATGTTTAATAAATCACAGAAGATTTGCCTTAAATCTAGATGACTGCTAAAAACCACTTTTTTAAAATTATGTAAATAAATCGTTATTGTTTAGCTCTCGTTCAGTCTTTTTTTCTTTACTGCAGCAATTGAAAGTAAAATGCTTAACACAAGAAAAACGTCAGGCGTGAGGACTGAGTGGTGCCGATGATTCCCTACCAGAACTGGCAGCCAGGAAACCAGCAGTATGGAGTTGTAGGTCCCAAGTGTTCGGATCAGAACTACAAATCGTTTCACGGTTGCTCCCTGAAAGCATGTTAACGATTCACATCAGAATTTCAGAACAGCACTACATGACCTGGAAGCTAGAAGACCAAAGACAATGCAACAAAACCCGAACACAGAAGGAAAGAAAGTAACATCAGGTTTGGAGATGTTGCAGTAAGAGCTGAAGAGAGCTGTTCAGTCAGGATATCTTACAGTGACGTACAGGTCTGTAACAGGACTGAAGATGCACCAGACAAGTGGCCAGGGATCGGCCAATCAGCATCACGTATAACCGAGCTGGTCATGGACAACATGCATGCTTACTAACAGCTAAAATACTCCAGGTAAAGACAGGCGCATGGCAGTTTTTCAGGTAATTCCCTGTGCATCTCTGTAGTACTAGAAAACTTTTTATTTGTTTCAATGAGAGAAGAACTGTAACTCAATGCAATGTGGGGAAAACTGTAAAGCTGAATAATTTATTTTATTATGAAAATAACATTGTGGATTGAAGAAAAGTTGATTGTGTATGCTGTCTGAAATCATTTGTAGGAAGAAACTCAGACTTGACAGTAATAACAATAATATTGGCAGGAAGAAGAAAGAAAAGGACAACTGATGCATTTCTGGGAGAAACTTCCTGTTCCTGTGCAGGTCTATGAAGCAGCACAGACAGCATGTGTAGTTAGGCTGAGCTAATGTAACTGTAGCTAGAAGCATCAAAGCTGTCAGATGAATGTAGCGCACGAACAAGTAAACTTCGAGTAGAACATAGTAAATGTAAAGTAAAAACACAAAGTAGAGAGTAGAGGCTTTTTGTCCCCTTTCACCTCTACAACTAAGGAAGACTGAAACAGTGACCTGTGTAATGAAGAGGTCCATCCAGGCCAGCAAGTTGATGAGGACCAAACTGAAGACAAACAGATCGTTGACCTCTGGTTGGACCGAACGCAGGAACGTATCCATGGCAGCGAGGGACAGGAACTCCCCGGTGCTTTGGGGACGAAACACAGACTGCAGTTTAATTTCTTTACATAAAAAACGTGCTTTTAAAAAAATCAGACATCTTCATTAACAGTCATCACCTGTTGCCATAGTGATATATGCCCTCAGGCATCTTAAGGATGTAGGCGGGGCTGCGTGTCACACCAATCTCTGATAGGCTGCTATAGTTACCCCAACGACGCACATCCACAAAGATGAACTCGATCCTGCCGGTGAACTTAACAGACAGCGAGGAGAAGAAGGCCGGCGGCTGGGCCAGGCGGGCAAACAGAAACATTTTCAGTGGATGAGCTGGGTCAGAACGCCACTCCTCCACCAGCTGCTCAGAATGATGCAGGGTTTTGATTCGATGAGCCACATGTGAGGTCATCCAGCGGAAGATCTGCTCAGTTTCAACCCGACTCCCTTTGTACTCTTTAAGCATGACTTTGCCCTTTGATGCTGAAGTCTGGGGAACCGACATGATCAGGGTGGAGCGCTGCCAGCCACGCTTGATGCACGACCTAGCACACAGAAGACATAACCAACAGTGATCCACAGCAGGTCAAATCTACATGCAGTTTCATCTGTCCCACTGGAACCGCTCAGCTTTATGGCCCCATATAAAGCCACTGCTGCTCCACGACATACCAGCGCTGTTATACAGTACGTCGTAGTTGTGCTGCTGTGTGGCAGAGGGTGTGTGTCTGAACATGTAGTGGACTGCATCCAGTCCCTGTAGTCAGAGTGGGTTTGCCAACAGCACATGTCACACATCACAAAGACCGTGACAGCAACATTTCATCTCTGAGTGGTTCGTCTGACAGCAAAGAACTTCAGCTTGTTTTAGTTTAACTGTCCAATCAGACCCTGTCCTTCAAACTAGGAAACATTGATCATGTCCTGGTTTGTGCAAAAAAAAGGATGAAGTGGCTTTGAGAGGTCAATGAAACTAAAACAGCTTTTCAATAAATGCTCCTCGTGACCAAGCTGGTGGCACAGTGAATCTTTGCTGTTGGAGAACATCTCCAACTGAAGGTGAGCAAACACTGCTGATTTCACGCTGTCTGCTGGGAGGAAACCAGTTTCCCAGCATACAATCAGTCCGAATCCATCTGTGCCAATGAGCACAACTACTCTGCGACATGTCCTCCTGCAGTACAGGACTCACGTCAGCCGGTTGTCAACCTGTGAACATCTGATTGTGCTCCACAGCTGCTGAGCACCTGCTGCAGTCAAACCGCCGTCCTGTGGAGGAATTCCTGTTTCAGATGTGTCAGGTTCTGCCTGGACTCTGTTAGTAGTTTATATGAATAATTATATAAATTTGTATTTGTTTAACGTGAATTTTTGTAAACCTGCATCAACAGAGTAACAGTATTTAGTTATTTTAGGTGATCGTCGTATTATCTCAAACAGATCTCAGCCTCCTGGTAGATACACCTGAGGCATCCATTGTTGCCTCGTTCACAACACTTTCAGAAAACCTGACCCAAGCGCTCTGAGGCAACTGTTGTTGTGACGTGGTGAATGGCAAATGGACTGATTCTTATATCGACCTTTTCTGCTCTCCTGGAGGACTCAAAGCGCTCTATACAACACGCCACATTCACCCATTCACACACACTGACACTCCGATGGATGCATCCGAGAGCAACCTGGGGTTAGTTAGTTAGCCCAAGGATACTTGACATGCAGACTGGAGCCAGTAGATGACCTGCTCTACCTCCTGAGCTACAGCCGCCCCACCACGTGGCACTATATGAATAAAAATGAATGAAACTCAACTGACCTCTGACCTTGAGGTTGAGGTCACTGAAATTCAAACTCATCTGTGATTTTCAACACCGTGTGTTATCGCCATATTGTCACTATTGTGGCATGGTAGTTGCTTTGAAGATGGTCACTGGCTGGAAGTCACAGACCTGGTCCTAGACTTGGTCCCCGTCTTCAAAGCAACCACTTCAAAGACTGCAGGATCACTGCACAGGGTCGCGGTGCAGCCTTCCACCATGTTCTTTCCTAGTGTGACTGTCAGATTGTGTAACTGTTGTTCAACTTCCGTAGTGTCTCTTTCTGTGGAGTAACAGCATATCACCTGTAGTCATTGGAGCAGTTGAAGGTTCCAGTTCTGATACCAAACTGGGACACCTTCTGTACCATCTTCCCCCAGTTGGACTGGCTGAGCAGAGCTTCCCGGTCCTGAGCAATGACCTGCCGTCACACACAGGGACATGATACGGTCACATTGGTAGTGCTGGACAATCAGCTTTTAATATGATTTGCAGATTAAACCCACTTTATTACAAAAGGCTTCCATGTTCCAGTGAGACTGTCACTGTGGGCGAACCGACGTCGCTTCTTTTGTCTCTTTGCACCAGCTTTGTTGTGACAGTGCAGCCATTTCCCATGCATTTACTTTGATTTATGCCACAGCTGCCCTAAACTCCCAGTATGGGTAATTACTAAAATAGTTTACACCAGCAAGCACAAGTTCAGTTCTAGAATTACAATATTTTTAATGCTAAAATATTATTATTGTTATTGCTAAAATTTCAAACTTCCTGATTTACAAAAAAAGCAGCAGAAAAATAGTAAAGCACATTATTTTTGATTAACATGCCAACTAATACTTTACTTGAATTTCCTAAAGAACTTAATTTCAGTGCAGGGATGTGAACGTTTACATCCACCATCTCAGAGCAGTGGAGCTGCAGCAGTGGAGCTGCATGCAGCTTTGGATGTACAAACTTTTATTCAGTTTGTTAGCTGACTAACATACACACACTCAGACTGACTGCAAATATATATTTTTGCTTTGAAACAAGTTTTTGCCAGATTTTGAAAACATTTAGTGGCGGGGGCGTGGCAGGGGCGTGGCGGGGCGTGGTCTCTGGCTCCCTGCAGTGGAGGGGTGGTGCAGCGGGCTCGAGGGGCAGCTGCTGCTACTCTGTAATCATATTTTGTATCACCTAATATTTTGATTCATTTCATTTTTCACTCTGATAGACCTACTGAGTAAATATTAAATACATTTCTATTATTTTCAAATTAATACATTTCCTATTTTGAGACAACTGGACAACAGGTGAAGAACTGGAGGACTGCCCACAGAGGCGGAGATCAGAGTTATTGAAATATTTGTTGAGTAATCAAATAATGAAAGAAAATTAGCAGATTAGTCAACTACCAAAACAATCTCCAGCTGCTGCTTGTTTGTGGATCTCTCCTTTCAATCTTGTCTTCAGTAACTCAACCTTATTCTTCATTAGGGTGACCGACTTGTCCACTGAAGAACATTTCTTTGCCTGCAGAAAGTCTTGGGTTGCTTTTGCAGTACACTTTGGGTTATGAAGCTCTGAACGGACACAGTGACTTTTAGCTGTCAAACAGATGTGCTCATATTAGACTAAAGAATAATTATGCTATGCTATGTTGACGTCATGGTCACCTCAGTAACTGCGAGGCTTCCAGGTCCTGTGGCAGCAAAAGAAGATTTCTTTGATGTCACTTGTGAGTAACTATAACTACACCCAACTACACCCTGAGCCTTTCCATAGCTGGATCAATATTAGAACAGGTCACCCAGATCAGACTACTTGGTGTCACCATAAATCACCACCTCTCATGGTCTCAGCATAAAGACTGTTGTTAAGAACATGGGGCAGGGCGCCGCTGATCTTTCTACATCACTTCTTCTGTCATGAAGGATGTTATTAACGCACTAGTGTTATTGTTCAATCATCTGGTCAGCAGCGTGTGAGACAGACCTCAACAGACTTCGGTTAGTCCAGAATAAGGCGACCGCATTAGTGTTAAGATGTTCATACTATACCAGCATCGATCAAATGCAGAATAAACCTTCCAGTACAAGCTAAATTACACCATGGCTTACTTGGACTTCCAGATAAGATACACAATTATGCTACACGACTGCAGTGCAGTAACTCCTCGAGCCAAAGGTCAGTTTTGAAAAACTCTGTTATATTCGGAGCATCTTTAAAGTGGAATAAACAGCCTCACACAATGAGAGCACTGGCTGCTACTGCTAGTTTAAAAACATAAAAGCCTATTCACAGTTTTTAATTATTGTAAACATTGTAAGAGGCCAATGTTGTGCCTCAGTGTTATTGATGTTTACATGCTTACAACCTCACTGTGGATGTAAGAGCTAAATTATGAGGAGATTTTTGCATCTACTTTATTGTGTAATGTTTCATTAGCTTATACTTGATGGCTCGGGCCCCTGGAAGACTAGCAAGCACTACCGTGGAAGCTAATGGGGTTCCTTATATATAAATAGATAAGCCCTTTCTCATAGGCAGCAGCAGTTAATTCTTTACTAATGCATTTCCTCCTTTGCTTTACATTAATACCCCTGAAAGCTCCAGACCGACAAACTACCCATATGTTTGCTTTAATAGAGGTGGTCACACTTTCTAAAGATTAATTCATCAAACGCATTTGAGTAGCAACACCTGGCTGCTGCTGCTGCTGCTGCTGCCTGTAAGTTTCTTTTTTTGGACACTTAATCATTCACCACTGACAGGTTTAACAGAGAATGTGCTTTTACCTGAACTAACCAGATCCCATCTTTAGTGTCCTCTACTAATTCATAGAAGTGCACCTCTCCACTGAAGTGTGTGGTGCTGGAGCCGTCGGCCTCTGTCTGCTCCTTCTGCTTCTTTATGGCCGAGTACAGCTCCCCCTGTGTCAGCTCTCCTGTGACAGAGCAAAGTGCAGCAGCTTTTAAAGAGCACTGATACTTGACATCCATGCAGCAGTGGTCTACGTACAGGCAAAGACTACATACACACACTGCGCAAAGTTCTTGAACCACCTCATGTTTGTTTTTGTGTCACATCCAAGGCCGGGACAGTTAAAGTGGTCTTGAGTACAAACATTTTTCACTCTTCAGTCCAGTTTTTGTACGGAACCATTTTCAAAGGAAGTTGCTTTTTTTCTCCTTCTTTGATAAGCCACATAACGCTGACCTACGAATCAAGCAAACAGAAATAAGGGACCTAAATCAAAGGATGAACCGGTGTTGTGCCAGTCATATGACGAAATGAACAGTATCTATAAATTTCTCCCTCTCATACTATTTAAAAAAATAAAAAAACAAACCCTAATTCTTCATCCTGCGTCTTTATTCTTCGAGCGTGGTCAGAAGAGGAGCTTGTCCTGTGCAGTATCTTTGCTGTTCCTAGGACTGTGCTCTTGATCTCTCATGTCATTCCTGGGATCTGCTGGAGCCACCTGCCCAGGTATGGAGAACTCCGCCCGAGTGCTCCGATGACCACGGAGGTCACTGTCGCCTTCAGCTTCCACGTCTTTCTTGTATTGACGCCAGAGGCTTCAAACAGTTATATTGTTCCAGCAGGGCATCTTGAGGCGCCTTTTGTTGTGATTTGGCGCTATATAAATAAAATTGAAATTGCATCTGACAGCCGGCAGGTGTTGATTGGTTGGATCTTGTTCTTCCCGTTCAGCCGACTCCTCAGGACTCGTCTCTGCAGGTGTTTGGTGGTTGCAGCTTTCCTAACAGCCTCTTCATGGTTCCCATCTGACTGTGGGACTCCAAGTATTACAGCTACATTCTCTGCCTGCAATGTGCAATCCCCTCAGTTCTGATCACCTTCCCCCTTTGTGTTACATCCTCCTACACGTCTCCAGTCCAAATGACAGGCCAGTGTTATTGCTGTTATTGATCTTAGTGGATCAGTGAGCTGATCTCTCATTCACTCCTAGCATGCAGCTCGATGTCATCCATGTACAGGAGGTGGCAACGTGTGCCGTTCACTTGAGGCTGGTCTATAGTGCTGTTTGCCACATCCCACTGATGTCCTGATGATGCCACTTCGTCAGCCATTGATATTAAGTGCAGGATTTACAAAGGAGATGACCTCCACTGCTGTTCTGCATTACTGGCTACAGAAACCAACTACAGAACAGAGCAACTGTTATCCACCTCCTGTGCATGGATGACATCGAGCTGCATGCTAGGAGTGAATGAGAGATCAGCTCACTGATCCACTAAGATCAATAACAGCAATAACATTGGCCTGTCATTCGGACTCCTATTGATCGTGTACATTTTTAAGCATTCCACTGCTGCGGTCTAAGCATTGTTATGTGTTGCATCCTTGTCCCATGTGCCCTTCCAGTCTCAGTGGAGCTGTCCTCATATTGTTCCCCTAACACTGAGCAGAAAAGCTGGTTTATTCTCCTGGACTCTATATCTCTGGTATACTGGACTCTTCAGGAGGTTAGCAGTTTCCAAAGCCTCAGACATGGGCACACTTTTCTTCATCACACTTTTCTCCAGTTCCGATAGTTGGCTACCTGACACCCTGGCTTCCCCTTGTCATAGACAAGGTACAACACAAACGCTATCTCCAGCTGCAATACAAGTGACTCGTTCCAGATGTTGGAACGCTGAGCTACTGTTGTGAAGAGTGCAGTCCAAGGAACAGCAAAGACACACACACTGGAAGCCACCGACGCAGTGTAAGTGGCTGACAAAGAAATCCTACCGATGACTGATTGAATTTTATAAAGCTGGAAAATCAAAATCTACCCAAGGGACTGTATCAGCAGTGTTCAAACTAAGACCTGAAGAATGAAGGATTCAGTTGAAACCAGGTAGCAAAACAAAAATTACAGCCACAACTTCCAGAAAAAGTGTTTAGGATGCAAAGAAAACTCCACAAATGACTTCAGCTGGCAAACAGGCAGGACTCGAAGAAAAAACGTCATTTGGGTCGTTTCTGTTATTATGATTTTAAAAGAGCAAACACATCAAATTGTTAGCAAATGTCAGGAACCACCGATCCAGTCCACACCGGCAAAGAAATTCAACTACAGCTACAGACATGGAGTCATCACACCAACTGAGATCAATCAATTAGAAGACAATCCTGCCCCCAAACTCATATTAGCTGCTTCAGTCCCCATTGATGGCCTATCAGAACCTGTTCCAATACCAAGATGTCCAAGAAACATCTACAACAGGTCAGATCAATGCGCTCTCACAGGACACTCACAACCTTATTGGTGGAAAACATAAGAACAGATTTGGTTACAGAAACATTTCAAAACGAATTAATTTCTCATTATTACACATAATTCATGATCATCTACGGTTTGATTCTTCGCACGTGTGGATGAGTTACGACGGACAATAGCACCTTTACAAATATATTTACTTAGAAAACAGGTGACATGTTCGATACTTGTTCTCACACACACGCACACACACACACGCACACACACACACGCACACACACACACACACACACTCTGTGAGGTGTTTCAGTGGCATCGCTGGCATTCATCTCCTCCTGCGGGCAGCTTGTTATCCCAGCAGGGTATCTGATGGCTGATAGGGAACATGTACTGATGAGCTGAATCTTATGCCTTTCAGCACCTGTCCCATCTACTTGACGTATTTGACTATGGTTGACCTTTGTGCATCTTCTTCATGGTTCTCATTGGCCCATGGGATACTCAGGCCCTGGTAGCGGTCCTCTATGCTATTCTGCCTTGGTGCAACTCCATCTCTTTAGTCTGGATCACTTTCCCTCTCTTTGCAAACAGTTGGCCACACTTATCCAGTTTGAATGGCATCCCAGTATCCTGGCTGTAGATCCTGGTGAGGCTGACCGGTGAGTCGATATCTCGCTCCTGGCATACACATTGATGCCATCCATGTAGTGGAGGTGGCTGATGGTCACTCAGCAGCTGAATCTGTGTCTGTGTCCACCCTGAGCTGACTGAATGGTTGAGGCTTATGCAGAACAGGAGTGGGGACAATGCATCACACTGGTATATTTCACAGCTGATGGTAATGTGTGGGGTTGTCTTGGAGTTGGCCTTCAGTGTTGTCTTCCAATCCCCCTGACTTCCTCATCAATGTTTTTAGCACATAATTACCCTTGTTTAATGCCAGGCTCTGGAGTATCCATGTGTGGGGCATTAGATTCGTGTAGTCATCCAGACAGTGCTCAGGCTGGTTGACCCTGTCTTAAGAGCCCCTGTTTATCAACCCTGAGCTGATGCTTTGGCCTGCGGTGCCATTTACAACGTCTTTCAGAGCCGTTTTAATGTATTGACTCGTCTGCCTACCCAGCTTGGTTATTACAATGCCTGAGAAAAGCTTCCATGTTGTGGAGAAGCAATCGTTTGATGGTGCCGTACCCTTGTGAGGACCCTTCATGGCGAGCCCTGCCCTCTCTATCAGAACCGTTCGCTTCTTTGCAGTTTCAAAGTCCTGAACTTGAGAAACACACACACACACATAGAAAATAACAGCAGCTCATGAACCCACTAATGATGAAGGCTGTGTGATGCCTCTGGCTTTACCTGATTTCTCTACCAGCTCGCTCACATCCTTCTTCTCGACCAGCCCGGAGTATCCCAGCCCTCGACACTCCAGGATGGTCTTTAACTTCTTGTAACTGAGAGTAACCGGATCCACGAGCTGCGTAGCGAACATACCAGTCTCATACCAAACTACTGCCTCAAAAATCCTCGCCAACGTAAACAACACTATGAAATATAAGAGCAAGAAGAACAGTTTCAACCACATCTTACGGCTGAGCGAAAGCGCCAAGAGAAGGTCTGCGAGAGGCTGCGATCAGCAGACAGGCTTACACACACATCTGCAGCAGCCACGGGCACACAAACGTCTCTAATTACAGCTGGGAAGACCCCCTCACTTGTTCCTCCAACTGTTTACCGTGCTAACGGTGACAGCTCAGCACTTAGCTTAGCATCGCAGGTAGGCCTCTGCTGTAACAAAACTAAGCGTCTTTAGCTCTTCGTCGCCACTGCAGCAGCTTCCGCTGACAGTCAGCCGCGTATGAGCCTGGATGCTAACACCGTGCTTCACATTCTCTGGGTTACAAATCGCCAGTAATGACGAGTGTGACCGTTATTGTTTCTGTCTCCGATCAGCTGTGTGCACGGAGAAGATGGCGTCATATCCTGTTCCACTTGACGCTTGTAATACCCCCCTTCTCCACACACACACACACACAGAGTAATGAAACTGTCAAAGTGTAAATAGACAAAAGTTAAATCAAATATCTTAACTAGGGAAATGCTGCGTGAACGCTGTAAGGCTGCAGCTGTCTGCTGAAAATAGCTGAAGAAGCTGAAGTCAGCATTTGAAAAGTAGCTAAACTTGTAATCGTTTCGCTCAAGCACAACAACTTAGCACAAATGTAACAACTTGGCAGAAATGGTTCAACACAGCAGAAGTATTGTAATTCAGCAGAAATGTTAATAATTAGCACAAACATAGCAACTTGGAAGAAGTGGTGTAACAGTGTAACTTACAGTTTTTCTCAAATGTTAAAACACAAAAGCCAATCCTGTAACCCAAATGACCAGTAGTCTAAACACATTTACTAAATGTAGCCACCATATTCCAGTACCATAAACACATGTCACATGAAGACACAATTCACAAAACACAACCCTCTGTACTCATAAATCTAAACACATTTTTCCTTGCTAAAACACATGTTGCAAAACAACTCTGCTCATATCCTCAAATGAAAGCCCATGTGATGCAAAATGCTTGCCACAGTCACCAATCTTTGAACACAGGGAACACACCTGGCGTCAGTCACTACACACAATGACTCAAAATTGAAGACACTTGTTGCTAATGCTGTACCCACATGTAAAAGCAAGTTCAGAGTGCACAGTATGCTGAAGGTTCCAAACAAACACCATGGATGAAGGCAGAGTCAGGGGAAGAGGAATTTGATGCAGAGGAGGGAGAAGAGCTGGCCCTGGAAGAAGAGGAGCAGGCCAATGAGGAAGAGGAGTTCAAATGAGAGGAGGAAGAGGAGCGACCAACGAGGAAGAGGAGGAGGCCAACATGGGAGAGGAGAAGGTCCAGGAGGGAGAGCAAGACAACCTCGCACCATCATTACGGACGAGATGCGAGCAACAGCTCAGCGACATGATGCCGCACAGTGATTGTGGTGTGTGTGTGGTGTGAATAACGTAAATAAAAAAACTTCACACCCTGTTCATGTTTTCAAGATTACTGTTGTGTGCAATAGATTCTGTTTTTGCATTGAGTTGTGTTACAGTAGTGTACGTACATGCAGGATTTTCTATAGATTTATACTACTCATATGAAACTCACAAATCTAAATGCCTAATCCTCTGCAGAGATCTACGACGATCCGTTACTGTATAGTTTCTAAAATATGCATTGGCAGTTATGGAACAAAGAACCTTCTCACAAATTGAGCATTGTGTTTTCAATTGTTTTGCTGTGGTGTGTAATGCTGTGTATAGTGTTTACAGTTTTGACAGCTTCGAGCTGCTCTCTTGGTGTGGGAGTTTGAGTTTTGCAGTGGGAAGGTGTGGTTGTGTTTATGTAGCTTTAGAGAAGGGTGTTGTGTTTGGACATTGGGGGACCTGGTGGTAACGTTTGTGACATGTGTTTTAGCATTTGAGAAAAACTGTAATAGTTTTAGGAATTGTGCTGTAAGAATCACAGTTAGGGTTTAAGCATTCAGAAAAAACTGTAATATTCACTCAGATGTGTTCTAGTTCTAATTTTTCTTTTACCAGTAGACAGTTTTTCTTATGTACGTTTTCAAGCTGTTCAGCTGGTTTCAAAGTTCTTCTGTGTGAATTTCAGTTCTGTGCTTTGGCTGTCAGGTGAATGTTTCGCTGTATTTCAGCCCATTTACAGTTGTTGCCCGTTGCTTGAACACTATAAAGCCATGCTTAGACTAAAGTAACACAACTTGAAGCTTTTGTTACCATACCTCAAACACATGTACTCATACCTTAAACAAAAGCGCTGCTTTGCACCCTAGTTGCAATTATGCAACACACATGGTCCTGCATACTACACTCTATTTCATACATAAGACACTTTGTTCACAAAATGAAATTTCAGGGTGCCATTTGGAAAACACATGTATCCAAAATACAAAACACATCGGGTAATTGCAACCACTCAATACACACCTGAAGGCACTTACCTGCAAAACTGAACACCAATTAGCCAACTACAAAAAGCCCTCAGTTTAGCCAATTCAAGAACTTTGCAAGCATGGATGGAGGGAGAGCAAGAGGAGGAGGAGGAGGTCGTCGTCGTCGACGACGAAGAAGAGGAGGCCATGCACGGACCCATATTTCTGATGATATAAGAGCAACTTTGGTGGACCATGTCATCAACCACGGCCTGACTATGAGGGAAGCTGGGCAGAGAGTCCACCCACATCCGAGCTGCTTCACAGTGGCATCTGCAATAAGAACATTCAGACTAGAAAGCAGGTCTGTCTTCACCTCTCTGCCTTCTACTCTACTCAGATGGTTTTCATAGCACTGTTCTACAGTATATCACATCACCATATCAAGTGTGCAGGGTACTGCAGGGTGCTAATGCTCCTTTTGCAGCCAAAGTGGTAGTTTCTGTGAAACATAGCATGATTACTTATATTGAAGTACAGTGTTGTACAGTGGATGATACACTATATACAGTAAAGTAAGCAAAGCGATGACAGCATGTGGTTGTATTTCTCTAGAATGACTCGAAGACCTTCTGGGGCAGGACGCCAACGCCTGTTCACACAACAGCAGGAACTCGCCGTTGTGGACCTAGTGAGGGCAGACAATGCCATCCGTCTCCACCAGCTACGAAAGCAAATACTTGCAGACAGGCGAGTGTTCAACAACATAAACCATGTGAGCATCACCACCATCAGATGCATCTTGGGAAAACTCAGCATCACCATGAAGCAGCTCTACAGAGTCCCATTTGAGAGAACCAGTGACGGGGTCAAAGGACTCCGAACTGAATATGTACGGGTACGTGTAACTGTCCTTTACATGACAATACAGTATTGTCCATGTAAAGGTCCATACAATAGCCAACATATACTCACATTTCTAGATGCTCTCCATGATATAGTTGTACAGAACAGAGCAGATCAGCCCAGGTTTGTGGTGATATGGGATCATGTCAGTTTCCATCGGCTGCTCTGGTCCAGGCCTGGTTCTCCAACCACAGCCAATTTGAAGTGGTATACTTGCCCCCTTACTCACCATTTTTTAAACCCTATAGAGGATTTTTTTCGGCTTGGAGATGGCGAGTATATGACCGCCAACCACATGCCCGCATGCCTCTTCTGCAGGCAATGGAACAGGCCTGCGGCGACAGTCAGGTGACAGCAATCCATGGATGGTTTCGACATGCAAGAGGATATTTTCCCCGGTGCCCAGCGGGAGAAGACACTGCTTGCGATGTCGATGAGGTCCTGTGGCCAGACCCCAACAGACGGCGGGATCCATGAGCCCACGTATGCACAATTGTCATGTTTTGTGTGTACAGTATAGTGTTTTTTCTATTACTGTATTATGTTTTTTTTTGCTTGATCTGAATTCATGGTGCTGCGGTGGACAATACTGAGGTCTATTTGCTTTCTTGGTTGTTTGTGTCTCCTGAAAATATGCCTTCAGAATAACCAATGACAATCAAAGACTGCAGTGTTTTATATGAAGTAGACTAGTGTGTCCCCTGATCTGATCTGCATGTGATGCAAGTATGTGTCATTTTGTCAACAGAGTTACATTTGACAGAGGAATGTTAGGTTTTGACAGCAGAGTTTCAGTTTGGCACAGATGTGAATGGTATATTTTGTTGTGTCATGTTTACTTGTGTTTAGAGTTTTGGCACAATGAGCGACGTTTTGCAAAACGTGTTCAAGCAACGGGCAAAAACTGTAACATGTTTTTCACCAAAGATTTCAGCAATTATAAAAATTCAACTCAGACTATTCAGCTATTAGCATTCACACTGCATTTTCTACAGGAAGTACATTTTATATACCAGTTTCAGTTCAAAGTGCATTAAAAATAATACCATCAATATGTTACTGCACTACACTTACTGGACCTGTGGAAGTATTTTGAGAACCATAAGAGATTCTTACAAATGTTTGAAAGAAAAAAATCTTTAACATAGCTGGAGACTCGTGTAGAAATATGAATGAGTTTATAAAGTTTCTGTCATGGTGTGCTGTGACAGGCAGGTAGCAGGACCCAAACACAGGACTCTTACGTGGAATGAAACTTGAATCGGCAGCTTTTATTGCTGGAAACTCAGGTGGACTCAAGAAACTAAAAACTAAGAAACAAGAACTAGGAAAACAAATCAGGAACTATGAACAAGAATCAAGTAAAGAACACGGAGGAGAAAAAACACCCAGCCCACTGAAAACTAAAGAAACCCCCAAAAACATGAACAACAATCATCAAGGAACATATTTACATATTTAGAGTTACTGCAACACCAACACTGGGTCACAGCTTCAGTGTCAGTCGGTGACTTTTGGTCTGCAACAGCAGCAGAACAGACTTCTCCGTCTTTTGAAGAAGCCCTTTTTCTTCTTCTTGATCTGACGGTCTTTGACTTCATGCTGGCTTCAGGTTCAGGAGAAGGTTCCTCAAAGGGAACATCAGGAACCGGCCCAATTTCCGAACAGGATCCTTTGATCTTATGATCTTCACCTTCAACACAGGATTTGGACTCGGCATAGGGTTCCTCACAGGGAACGTCGGGCTCTGGCACACTTTCTGACAGAGCTCCTTCGATCGTAAGGTCTCGAGTACTCAGACTGGATGCCCTTTCAGAAAGAAGTTCCTCAATGTGAACGTCGGGCTCTGGAACACTCTCTGACAGAGCTCCTTCGATCGTAAGGTCTCGAGTACTCAGACTGGATGCCCTTTCAGAAAGAAGTTCCTCACAGGGAGCGTCGGGCTCTGGCACACTTTCTGACAGAGCTCCTTCGGCTGGTGGAACATTTGCCATTGAAAGGCCGTCAGAGGAGCGCTCTCCATTTGTGCTCTTCACATCAGGACTTGAAGGGGGCTCAAAGATTTCACATATCCGGATCCTTGCTACATCAGCAATGGTCTTCAGCAACACGGGTGCAAAGTTTGCAACTTTGATAGACAGAATTTCTTCAGGAAATTTCTGCCTGATCTCCGTCAGGATGCTGTCGACCATATCGTCTCGGATAGAGCGGGTGAAGACGGCCTGTGTTTCCATCGCCGTGAGACTCCTGGAGACACGATCTAAAGTGGCCTTGGTGACACTCGTGGAGAGGATACTTAGACTCTGGGAGGCCATGTTTAGGAGGGGACGAGGAGGAAGCTCCCAGAAGCCCTGGAGAACGCGGGGAACTACCTCGACCACTACCTCCTGCGCGGTGAGCAGTTTGCTGTTATGCTGTTCCTGCTGCTTCTTTTTCAGGATTTCAACGTAACCCTTCACCACGCGGAGGAGTTTAGGTGCTCTGTAGAAAAACATGATAAGAGTTATCTGTTAAACATATTCAAAGCATCACTTAAATATTGAAACACTGTAGCTGGACTGTTTAACCCTGTAACCGCCTTTGTATCATACATGAGTTTCTGAGACCTCGATCTCATCAACATGATCAATACTTGCTATAATTTCTAAATGTTGTGGACAAAACTCTTTTTTTAGTCTAAAATTAACATTGTCGTTAACAAAAAGTTGCCAAAAACACCCAGTGTATCAAATGTGATACAAAAAAATAGATACACAATAAAAGTAAATCATACACAACATGACATAGCAAAGAACTCATGTGTGGCTTTTGTTTAAAGGGTTAATAAACATCTCAGTTCCAAAGAATCTGAATTTTCTGGCTGTTTGATGGGTTGGGTCTTACAGGGTTAATAACTGTATACATGTGACTCACTGAAATTTAGGAGGTACGGCCTCTGGGAACTGAAGAAGCAACCTGGCTTCAAATTCAACGTCCCTCATTTTATTGCTGACGTTCACCGCCCACACCTGAAACAGAAAACACATTTACAGTGCGCTTATGTTTAAAGGTTATGTGCACATAACGAAAAAGTCTTGTGGGTTTTCTCGTCTTACCAGCCTTAGAAGAGGTTTGGCTTCCTCTTCGTCAAAATCCTCTAACTCAAACTCCCACAGCCTTCAAAAGAAAGCAAAGCAGAGGTTTTACACGTCATCACAAACAGACTTTCAGGTGTGACAGTAACTCACTGCTCTCTGAGTGTCTCCCTGCTCTTCTCCACCAAAAGATCTCTCAGATCTTCAGCAGTGAGGTTCGGTGGTGTTACACCCCGGCCTAGGCAACCGGCGTGCAACACAGAAAAAATAAAAATAAGGGAAAGGGAAAAAAAAAAAAAAAAAAAAAAAAAAAAAACTACTACGGGTCTCCACAAAAAAAAAATCCCAAAACAAAAGGATCGACAACTATTTACATCAAAGCAAAATAAGACATTTATTTGCATCAAAACACCAAACTATTTACAACCAGGGGGGAAGATCACGACCCTGACAAACTGAAACACAGGGCTTAAATACATAGAGGGAGCAATCAGGGAATGGACAACAGGAGGGAAACACAGCTGGGGCAAATCAGAACTGACGAGACAAGGAAGCGTAAACTGAACACACTGAGATAAGACAGACTTTCAAAGTAAAGCAGGAAACATAACCGTCACGCCTAAAACAAAACACTGACAACACCGAATCGTAACAGTTCCCCCCACCCAAAAATCAAACATTTAAAACATGTAACCCCAAAGAAATGTTTGATTCATGCCCAGCGCATATGGCACCGGCTGCTGTTCTGCAGGCGACGCTGATGGCTGGACGGGCCCCTTGGATACTCCAGTGGAGGATCTTTTACCTGATAAAAAAGGTAAAAGAAAGAAAGACCTCCAAGTAAATAATTTGCCCACTCCAGCTCCTAGACCAAATACAAACAGTGGGGAAGAGGGTTAGCTCCACCCACCACAGCTCCCAAGCTAGCAAGGAGTATATAGGGCTTTGGAGCGTGATGTCACGGGGGGTGGGCGTGGAAAGGATTTTGGCCCGATCCACCATTTTGGGGGTCTAGCGCAAGTGAAAAGGGAGCGAAGTCACACACAACAGCCACGGTTCGTATTTGCTGTGTGGTCGGCTGCAATGTTCGATCACACGACCGGCAAGAGAATAAGCTTGAAAATGGTTTATCTTTTCATTCTTTCCCAACCTGGAAGCAACACGAGGCAGCTCGTGTATCGATGTTACCAAACGAAGGCGTCCAGCCTGGAGAGCAGCTGTGAGGCGAGCTCCAGTTCTCTTCCATCTCCAAATATCTGTTGGTGCTCCAGACATTTTCATTCCGGTAAGTTCTAAATATGTTCATATCTTTATAGCCTATTAGTTTCATTTTCGATGCGCTCTGAGCTCATAGAAAATTAGAACAAACATCCTACTGAGTGATTTTGCAGAACTACCTTCTATTTATAGAGTTGCTAATTATTTGGCATTATTGCAGCAAACCAGCCGATGAAATGGATGAAACATCGTGACTGGTTTCCAGCGCTACACAAGGGACCTGCTGCAAACATACCACCATGCCAATCAGATTACTTCTTCCATGTGAGGGTGAAGAGGTGACCCTCCTGGATAAGATGGTGAAGGTTTGCTGCGTTTGGTGAACAGTGTGATAATAAAACCAGGGAAGAATGAAACCTGCTCCTGTTAAATATTCTTAAGTCTTGTGCTGTTAAAATTGCTGTATTTTTTTTCAAAAGATACAGTAAATAATGTTAGTAGTGGGTGATGTCATGTAAACACTCATGATTTTGTGTAAACATTTTGTCATTTGTAAACTATAAATGACATCATCATTGTAACAGATGTGATGTTCTATAAGGTGGTTTTAATAAAAAAAAAAAAGAGGCAAAAATTAGTTTGTTTCTTTATTCAACTTTTGAACAGTGGGACTCAGTCAGTACATATTCAGTAAATGCAAATTATTTACACGGCAGTGCACTACAGGCATAAATCTAGACCCCTAGATAAAACATTATGGGTCATGCCCACAACCCACAGCTTTACTGTGTTCCAGCAAAGTATCCAATAGCAGTGACAACTCCTCCACAGTAGCAGGTGGGATTTTTCTGTTTTGAGGACGGCTCCTTTTACCTGTCACTACAGATGGTCTGTTTAGGTTTTGATCAAGAGCCTTTTTTTGGGCAGCTGAAGAGGAGAAGTCCATCTTATGGCCAACCTCTGGCTGTATCTTGGTCACATTACCCAGCAAAACCCAGTATGCAGGTTCATCTGTAACAGTCCTTGTGCCACGGATCAACACTGTTGCTTCTACATTAAACAGAAGAGCAGCGACATGGCTGCAGGTCTCGGTGACTCCGGCCTTACAGGTGCAGCGGGCGGCTTCAACCTTCCCTGTGATGCTCACAGTGACCCATGGCTGCAATGCTGGTTCATTCAGTCTTAGAGTGCAGCACCTGAAACACACACAGACAAAGTTCATTTAAAGACAAGAACTATGAGCCAAGGCCGACGTAAATGTTCAAATTCAAATTTTATTTGTCACGTACACAGTCATACACAGTACGATATGTAGTGAAATGCTTGGTGAAATGTGTTTAATCTACTTTATCATAAATGTAACAAAGTGTTTAGAAAGTTAGCACATACATGTAATTTTTCATTTCTTTATGTGTCCATCTATAGAACGCTGCATGTTATAGTGTAAATCTGCCTGCAGAAAATGAACCTAAAGGATGTAATGCAAGGATGTCATCACTTTAGAGATGGAGAAAGCATAAAGTCACAATTATGAATCCCTTAATATGATAAGGAGATTCTGCAGGTCATTGATCAATGTATAAAACTAAAATAAAATGTATTTTTAGTGACACAAGATACAAACATGGAAGCAAGATGTTTAATTAGGATTATTTATAATAAATATGAATAAATCATTGCAATTTCTTTAACCATAAAGAATAACAATCCTTCAGGACAATGTCACATCAATGCACTGAACTCGCTATGTTATCCACCTAACAGCCTCCACATGTTCTCACTGTAATTTCCCCTCATGAATGAATTTATGCTGCACTAATCTGAATGTTTGCAAGGAAATCAAACGCATTTCACTCGCTGTACTCGAGCTGACTTACCTTTGTTTGAATGACGACTTGTACGCGCTGATTCCACAGACAAGGTATGAAATATGTCAGGCTACGTCAGTAGCGGTTGGTCTTCAGGGTTTCTACTCCACGGCCGTATTTCATACAGGTCCACATTTCCAATGCAGGCTATTTTCTGCAAGTACCGCTGCTTCGCCTCTGAATGAAATCGGTCTCTATACAGTACATTCTCTTTTGAGCTGCTTTTAAGCATCTTTCTTGTAGTCGTCGTTCCAACACAGTGTGTTTGGTTTGATTCGTAGACCCCGAAAATGGCGCTGCGCTCCCATAATGCATTGCGGCGTGACGTCAACTCCAAAGCCCTTATATATTCATGCTAGCATTTATGGCGCCTAAAACACATTTATGATACACACATACGACACACTTATAACATCTTACAAAAACAGGCTTAATAATGACAATAACTGAACTAAAATCGCAATCAGAAACATCAGGGTGGCTAAATATGAATTATGTGTGTTTTAAGGTGTTGGAAAGAAATGACACCCACCTCTCCCACAGGGGAATTGTAGAAAAGGGGAGAGGCAAAAGGGGTACACTGTATTTATAGGATTGCACCAAAGAAGAAGAAGAAAAGAATGAGGAGGGGCTCTAACTGATAATGAACATGACTACAGGCTTGGAGGTCCTAAAAGTCAGGTATAAAAGGAGCAGTTTGGGGGTTTAGAACACATTTTGTGTAATTATAACAATGTGATTTATGACCCTGTTACATGAGCTCTTTTGACAGTCTGATGTTTATTTATGAATGCAGAATTTCTTGAGCAGTCACCATGGAAACTTGATGCAGCTTCATGTTGTTAAATTAATAGTAAACACTGTGTATTTTGCACTCCACTCCACTAAACTTATCATATAAGTAAATAAAGTGTGGGTTAGGTCCCTCCTGTGGAACGAGCCACACAAACCGATGGATCAGAAAAGACAAAGTCAGCTACAGCATGCCTTTTCATATTATGTGCCTGCTTATCTCCATTTCTTTACAGTAGATGGGAACTTTTGCAGTAAAGCAATGGCTTACAAACAGTGGACTGTGGACTAATGCAGACATCTGAAGCCTGACAGCAGCTGGTATATACACAGCTTTGGATAAACTGGCCCTTTAAACAGCCCAGAGGAAGAAGAGACCTCTGCGTTATCAGTGCAGCCTAAAGCACAATAATAATAATACTATTAATATTATTTTTATAGCAATAATGCCCCAAATAATGAAGTCATTAATTACACATTGGTCATGCTTCACAGCAGGTCAGGAGTGACCGATGAACGTGATGCTACATTACAGTCTGTCCTATGAGTTCAGCAGGAGGAGGTGAACCCACAGCTGGGACCAGTTCTCTAGTGGGTTCAGTATCACACTTGTGTTCATCCTGGTCTGAACCTGGTCAGAAGAACTGACTTCACTTTTGAAAATTCAGTACTTATAAAAGGCAACCCCAGACAGTCTACAACGGCTGTTTTCTGTCCACCAAAGCAAATTTGATTGACGAGGTTTTTGTACCTTCACTTCTCCAAAAAGCAAATAAAGAGATTAAACAAAGATTTACTGACGACCGTCAGAATTGCCCGAGCTAACGTAGATCGCTTTATGCTCTTGAGTCAGGAGGGATAAGAGAAGTGACTGCACTGACTGCAATCTGCCGTCTACTGACATCTAATGGAGAGATTTATACACGTGAGAACTTTAATGGTACTTGAAAATAGGCCAGGATCTGCACTGCTTCAGCCTGAGCCTGTTCAGTCAGCACCGCCTGTGTAATATGAGAATAATAATAAACATGACTTTTCCTTCCTCTTCCATAAAAAAGGATGCTGCTCCATACTTACCTTTTTAGAGACTTTGATGTTGTTTGGCAGGATAATGGCATCGCACTGAAGTTTAGGTGTTCAAAATACACAATGACTGATTTTCATGTCAACAACTAAGTAAATATTCTGATGAAGAGCCACTAAAGGAAGTTTTTGGAGTAACTCTCAGCAGCAATGTGGACGTGAAATAGTTGGTAGACGTGTCATTAACCCTACGAGAAAAATCTTTAGTTCTATTCAGGTACAGAGACGTATTTAGGCTACAGGAAACAGTTTGATTCAAATACAATTTATTGTCAAAATGTTATAGTGCTGATCCGTGACTGCCTTTGTACAACTTTTACAAAGTGACTGCGAACATTGTGGAAGGATTCATAGCGTTTGATTGCTTGTGTGAATGTATTAAACAGGAAACCAGGAGCTGCAGAAACCCAGTAATGCTGAAGACGCATGCGTGTGCGTTTATTATTATGGCTCCAGGTTACATTTCAGATCTTCTCAGCCCGCACCGCCCCACTCGAACTCTGCGCTCCTCCAGTCAGATGCTGTCATTACTTCCACGCTCCCAGTTCAAATCTAGAGATGACAGCTTTCTCCATTGCTGCCCCGAAACAGTCGTCCCCCTTTCATAAAATCCTCTCCATCCTTGGAAGTCTTCAAATCCAATCTGAAGCCCCTCCTATTTTCCAAGGATCTCTCTGACACCTCTGTTATTGTGTTTCAGCTATTCTGCTCTTTTATCTCATTGGATGATGTTTGCATGTGTAGACACGTGTACGTGTAGTTTAAGTTCACATATGTGTGCTTGTGTGTGAATGTGTACATTTTTGTATATGTGCATATTTGCATGTACACATATTTTTTTACAAACATATACGGATGTCTCACTGTTTCTATGATGTTTTCATCTTATCTATTTTAATTCTTTTCACCATATCATCCCTCTGTTCAGCACTTTGGCCGACACTTTTAAATGTGCTATATAAATAAAGATGACTTATATTTGCATCCGTGTGTCAGAGTGTGTGTTCTTACCTTTAATTTAGGACACGCACACACAGAGCATAGAGTGAACAGGGACTATTAAGCGTGTGGCCTGTGTGTATCTATGCCAGTGAAACTGGATCTGCTCATTTTGAATATTGAAAAATATTGTGACTTAAGAGAAACATAATAACTAAAACAGAGCAGAAACACGACAATTCAGCAGAAAAGTAACAACTTAAGCAGAAATATTGGAAAATGAGCAGCTGAAAAAAGCTGAATAAGGTGACGTTCACTCAAAACTACTTGTTGTTCAACTGTGAAAAACTGGCAGAAATGTTAAAAACGCACGAAAGAACAGCCAGCAGATACACACAATTAGAAATATGAGCACATATGGAAACACAAATGCACAGAGACACACAGGATGTCAGTCAACCACTCTGAATATTCAATTTGAATCTTCCTGGTTTTATGGATTCCCCTCGAACCAATGGCCATAATTTCCTAACCGTAGGGGCTGGAGCGGTCATTCTTAGACCGTTCTGTTCAGAGGAGATGGGGGCATCTTCAAGTGTTGATAGTTCATAATTAAAATATGAATTATTAAAGATATATGGCTTATAATGCACCATAACTGAGTAGAGGTGAACTGCCTTGACTTGCCCTCAAACAACGGTTTGTAAGTCTAAATCTATTTGGAGCATCGATATCATTCTTTCACTGTCAGATACAGCAGGCTTTGGTGAACAGTTAAGGCAATATTATCAGGTCTCAGGCACATTTCATACACTGTGCTCTGCAGACAGGCACACGGACCTTTCAGGTCTACAAAAAGTTTAAAATGAAAAGCTCACAGGTGTGTTTATTAACTCAGTGTTGCAGAATCACAGTGATTCATTAAAAACGTCTGCAGAAGTTGCAAACTTATGATTCATGTCATAAGTTATGATACACTGCTCTCCCCTACATAAGCTGCTTTTATAGATTAAAAGTATCAGCAATACTGGCCATACATTTACTTGGTATCACATCTATACCACAATCTGCAGTACTGCACACACTAAGATCACAGTGGACAGGTTCTGTCTCTCAGCTATGCTGGGAACGTCTGTGTTTCCCGGGATCAGCTGTTGCAGATTGTTGGTGCATGGAGGGCTGGGGCCTCTTCTGCCCCCCCTAACGGAGACCACGTAGGTAGTCGGAGGCTGTAAGACAGCGGCTCTCTGGAGAAATCTGATATCTCAGGAGGATGACAGGATTCAACCAGAGAAGCTGCTTCATTATAAAGTCTGTGGTTTATAACTGAAATCTATGATACACATAAACACCCGTCCACGCACTTAAGTAGTGAGTGAGTATTCACTCCAGTGATGACCTGTGAGAAAGAAACTGCACACACAGCGAGCGGGCGACCATAAGATTATTATTGCCAAGCAAGGACCTGCAGCTCGAGCAGGCTGAAGAAATCCTTTAATGCTGATGCAGGCTTCACAGTGTAGAAACGAGAACTCTAAGAAACAAAAGAGCAGAAGTCATGTATGAAACACAACACAGTTAACATGTGAAGCACTTAAAAGAAAACACAAATAAAACACTTCCAGTGAGGCGTGGCGATTTAAACATTGCCTGTACTGCTCAGCAGTTGTAATGGCATCAAGAATATCTGCACATAGTTCATAATTACAATTAGAATGAACATTTCTTTCACTAAACTCAAAGTCACTCATTATAGAGCGACATCACTATTTTAACGCAGATGCTCTGATGTAGTAGGTCCAAATGCAGGATGGTGGGTCACCCACCCTCCTGCTCCAACATGGTAGGAAAATTATACGGTAGAAAATGTTTATATTCATAACAATGTGAAATTTCTGCTTTAAATACTTTTATATATGTTTTTAAAATGGTCCCTCCACCCACTTTTAGTCCTTTTTCAGACATTGAAATCGGAGGAAATGTTCCAAAAATGTGCTGATTTGAAAGTGAATGATGCCGATCTTTGTTGCCATAGCACAGATTTGTCTGAGACATCATCGAGTGTCAGCCTGTGCCTCTAAGGAGCGTCCAGCGTCCTGTTCATTGTCCATTTCTATCATAATGCACGCACTGGGGTTAAATATTGAATAACAATGTTCTTCCCACAGAGTTCAGACGCAATACTGTTAATAACAGACAATCATAGGGTCCTGCTGTCCACACTGTTATAGTTCTTACAGAAATACAGGCTGAAACATACAGACAGGAGCAGCTAAGAGAAGAAGAAATGTGCTGAAACTGTCAGAAAGGAGATTTATTTGTTTCCACTTTACATGTGAGCAGCACAGCAAACACAGTGAAGCCAGTTAACCTCAAAGTGCACCAGTCACAGTGGACACAGGACAAAGCTTCGACTTTCATTACCATCAAACTTTGTTGTGATTTAACATTTACTTCAGCCTCCTTTAAATTTGATTCATGTGACATCAGGACAACATTCCAGGGAGAAGCGATCGAGCGGCGTCCCCCCGGTGTTTTATCCCACATCTCGTACTCAACGTTTCTTTCAGCCCAGAAAAGTTCATGTGATCATCGAAGATTTAAGCATCAGCATCAAAATAAAAAAGAGCCAGATTTCAACCAGCTCCTAAGAATTTCAGGGACCTGTACAACCGTCACAATTTCAGTAAGAATCTTTCATGGTTTCATCAAATATGCTAAAGTCAGTCCAACATAAACTGGTCAGTTCTGAGGAAGCTCTGTGATTTCATATGGAATGGCTCGGGCTCGAGTATCACATCCAAGGTTGTGTCAGATAAGGAAGAGAAGTGGAAAACAGCAGGACACCTGCAGCCTGGTGATACAGGAGCAATAAAAGCTGCACACAGTGCTATCAATGATCACCAGCAGTTATCAAACTGAAGCTAGACACCCGGATGTTTCTTTCACAGCACATAACAACATTTTAAACTGCTACAGTTTCAGTTATGCACGGCGAGGTTTGTCGCACACCTAGATCACACAGCCTTATACAAACAGGAAGAGGCGTGCTCAGCTCCACCTTCTCTGAGGCTACCCTGTAAATGTCACACGTGCCTCACAAGGAAAGATCTCAGCTGCCACACTGAGAGTGGTGAAGGCAAACGTCCAGCCTGGCTCCAGTGGCTAGTGCAGGTTGGGATACTTCACGCAGAATCTGTCAAAGGCATCATATATGGCCTGTCTGGAAATGAAACAGGTAACGTTAACGTAGCAAAGCTGTCCATGACAAACAAATCATATACGTAAAAATGATGAAATGTGTGAAATACTGTGAGGGTGGCCCAACTCTAACATCAGATTAACCAGACAACAGCCACAGTTTAACGAACATTCTCAGACATGTTAAACCGTCCACAGCCAGTTATCTGTCTATATGTACCACGCCTGAACCAGGAAGTGCAGCTGTGACACTTCTACAAACAACTTTGGCTCCTGTGAACAATTTCTAGACTTTTCTTTGAATTTGACGTCATATTTGGTACAGTGGAGACATCATTCAGGCATTGACATCTAGTCTAAATTCATATTCATAATGAAGGACGCTCTGGTCCATGACGCTCATTGCATTGTTACTAATGTCAACTTTCTGCTATAAAACAGCAACGTTTCAAAACTAGAGCTTGTAGAATAGAGCAGATAAATATGAATTGTGTGTATTCTCAGATTTAGCATGTTTTTGTGTGAGTATAGTTTAATTAGGCATAAATGAGAAACTTAAAAAACACCTTTTGGATCATTTTCAACACTATAACTTTACCTGAATATATTCTGTTTAAATAGGTATGCACTGATGTGTCCTCCTCTCAGATATCTGACTTCACAGCCTGGCCAGATCTCCTGCAGACTCAGGACTCCTGTTCGGGGCACATATGCATCCTCTTTGGCCTGGACGACAACGATGAGACTGGTATCTACAGGAACTGCAGCAGAGAGGGAAACACAGGGACATCTACAGTCACAACATTTCTTTCACTTTTGTGCAAAACACATGCAAATCTTTTCTGCCAGAAGAGGGTGGTAGACACCGCAGGAACAGTGAGCTGTTAAACATGACTGAAGATCAGCTGGGTCCTCTGCAGTCTGTTAAAGGCCAGGTGGAGGATGACCTGTGCCTCCTCTCACCTCACACCTTCTTGTATAAGCCAGGACGAAGCTCATCCTATTTCCCTCATAGTGTTCTAGCTTCACAATGATAATCCTGGAGAATGATTACAATCCCTGCGTTGTTCATTCAGCAGCAGAACTGATCTTCTGTGCCTTTTGATGGTGTATCAGTATCAAACATTCAATAAATCCTTTGAACACAATATTAAAAGTAAAAATAATCACGCTGGAGATTGTGTACTGTTCAAGTAACAGAGACAAAAGAGCTCGTAAGGAACTGTCTACATACGGCCCAAGGAGCGAGGACACAGGTGGGACAAGTCTCTATTTTAGCAACGAGCAGAAAACTGACACTTCCTGTGTAAAAGCAGATTAAACAAAGGCTCTACAGGTGCGAAAAAGACGGTGCTGAGTTTCTCTGATCTGAGGAGAACATCGTTTTTCATCAGCTTGTTGCGAGTCTCTTAATTCTTTCCACACTTGGCTGATATTCCTTCTATACGGTTTCAATTTTACAAGCCAACGCCTTCGTGGTGTCATTGTCCATCTTTCTGTTTTGGCGTCAGTAGTCTCACTCATTGTGCCATGCTCCAGTATCCACACTTTAATGGCAACAAACAAACCAGTATGACCATCACGACCTTCAATTCATCAAACGTCAGCAGCCAACGCTTTTATCACAGCATCAGCTCTTTAGTATCACCGCCAACTGTAACGACACCACCTGCAACCTTATTGGTCAAAACCATTTCTGACGGCTGTGATGTGCTGCTGACAACAACCATATACATTTGTGTTATATACTGGCATGTGTAGAATATACTTGTATATATATTTTGTAACTTTGTAATATGTTGTATTATCCAGTTACTGTTCTTCATGTCCGGGAGCAACTCTGACCACAGGGATTAATTCAGTGTTGTGATTCTTCGCTTGTTCTTCTTTAAGCAGAGGTGTAATCATTCACTGCAGCACTCACCAGAGAAGTTGGCCATGTGTGTGCACTCATCCATCACTGCCTTCATGAAACTTATAGATTCTTTGTGTAAAGATGGACGACAACATTCGGCGGGATCCGTCCTTCTCCCGTGTGCGTTATATCCACCAAGAGCTCTGAGGAGACAGAAGAAACGGTTTTATGTCCCTTAATAATGAAACATTCTCACTGGGGATAAGACTTGCTTATTCTTATTCCATTATCGATATCACTTTCACAGCTTCTTTGCATCCTTCGGTCAAATGTTTGTGGCTGTGGAACCTGCCTGCAGAAGCTTGGCACACTTGATCAAGTTATTATTTTCCCCACTGTATACTACAGTGCACTGTATACTGTAGTGCACTGTATACTATTAAGTTAATGCATTTCACATGTCTGACCCTTTTTCACATTTTCCTAGCAAAACAGGAAAATGGAAATGGCTCAAGACTTTTGCACGATACTGGACGTCCATGTTTGTTGATACTGTAACCATAACAGGTTTATACTGATGGAAAATTGCATATTACTGTGCACTGTTTGAAACATGCAACAGATGCTCAACCAGATGTTCGACAGCAAGTCTTAAAACACCTGTACTCTTACAATGCAGCATTAATGTGTGATTACACACGAGTTTCAAATGTTATAAAAATTCCAACGCATCAGCAGGTGTAGTGATCGAACACTCACGTTGGCAGAGTTTCGAAGCTTGCTCCAACACTGCTCCCCAGTGACAACAGATGCTCTGCTCCGTCTGTGGCCCCACCACAGTCACGTCCTCCGTCCACTCTGCTGCACTGGCTCACTGACAGTTTGTGGTCTTCAGACAGCTCGTGGAAATGCTCGTCCACATTCGTTACAAGTTTGGGACCCATCTTAAAGGAATCAGCCTACCAGCAGTGGACACGCAGCAAAAGATGTAGTCATGCATGTGTTACACGTATGACACAAGACCAAAAACACAACAAGCACAGTTTCACACTTAACTTCTTCTTTTAGTAAACAAAGAAAAATTCAATCTTTGCAAAAAACATTTTACCAGCGTATTAGTGTGTGCAGAGGGAGTGATGAAAGGAAGACACGGGTACTTTCTCCAGTCAGTTGTACTCGTACAGTTGTGAAAGTAATCCGAGTAATATTCTGTACTCCTGTGAAACTGCAGGAACACTTACCCCACAGTACTCCAGCAGCTTGATGATCTCCTCTTCATACCGTGAATTAATTGCATATTGCTTCTCCAGCTGTGTCCAGTTCACTGCTTTACTCAGCACACCCTGCACACACACACACACACACACACACACACACACACACACATTTTTCAGTCATTAACTGTTCCTCCTGCTCAAGAAATGATCAAAATGCAGATAAACATACAACTTTAACCCCTGGAGGGTCCTAGAAAAATGCATACACTATCGGGCTTAGAGCCACAAATCGACCACGCCCAAAAAAGTGCTATAAAAAATTTATATATTAATATTTTATTCCACTTTAAAGTCTTCACCACAAATAAACTCCTGAAAGATCAATAAATGTCAGCTCAGCCAGACTCAGTATCAACAGTCTTATCTGATTTTGACAAACTGAAACAATTTGACTCCCAGTTTCAGCTGCACTCAGACTCTGAACCATGAATTTAACACTAGTATTGGATCAGTAACAGCAGCTTTGCAGGCAGAAACAGTATGAAAGCAATAATAAGTGAATGTGTCCTTATAGATGTACAGCAGGTAGAACTGCTCCTGACCGTGGTGAACACACTGGAGGCTGTGGACCAGGACAAACAGGGAATTAGAGGGATGGGTTTGGGCCAGTTGGTCACTGCCAGGGACGCCATCTGGACACAAAGACACACAAGTGACACACTTTAGAGAGATAACACTGGGCTTGCAAGTTTCTTTCCCCAAATGAAACCAAGATGCTGCTCTGTCCCACTTTACGAACTCGGAGGCTTGTTCTGTTGAAGTGGAAGCTTCCCCACCCCCAACATGAGCCCATTGGGTGGGGGACGTACTCTTTAACTTAAACTTAGATTCTCTCTCAAAGGTTTTATTAGGAAATGTAACAAAACCTGGAAATCATGTCTCTTACTGGTGGACACCATCACTTTACTTCCTGAGACTGAAGTGAACTGAGCGAGGCGACATCATAAGTTTGGTGTTTTTTTTATTTGATCTTATTTTTACTTTATTTTTTTTCTCCTTTTGTTTAGTTTGGTCCTTCTTGTTATGCTTGTTGTGTGTATGGGTGTTGAGACTGGATCTCTGCGGCGTCTTGTCTCGTGTGGACCTGGTAGGGGGAGAATTCGGATGGGGGTTTGCTGTTGCTAACTTTGTATGTCGTGGCTGAAATCAATAAAACAAAGTTGGAATAAGATGCTGCTCTCTCGTATAACAAGATCGACAACTAAACATTTAGTGGTAAAATGTTATTTGACAAGTTTCTTTGACTCACATATCCTCCCATAGAGATGCCCGTCATTCCCAGGGGCCAGTATCCTTCTCTCTCCAGCCAGCGAAGCAGGACTGTTGATTCCAGGATCAAAGCCCCGCCCATCACAAACAGGTCCGACACATTTTTTAGACTGGATCGTCTAAAACACTCAAATGATATCTATATTCAATTTACGATACGTTCATTTGACCTTTGAGAAAAATCGAGCCGTGAAGTCTGTTTCTATAACAACATCCAACAGCTCAGTGCGTCTCACACAGTCTCGCTTTGTCAAATGAATCAGTTTAGAAACAAACGATGCTTGAAAACGACAGCCTTGCATTTAAAACGTAAATAAAGCCAACAGGTGTTTGAATCAGCCCATAAGTCTGATTTGGAAACATCGAAGACGTTTCTGCCTCTTTTCTCCTTCTTGTTGCAAACATGAAAACTAAATGAGAATCTTTGTCACAAAGTTAAAAATCACTTTTTTTAAATCGACTAAATTTTCCAAACCAACAACCAAACTGGTTTTAATCGATCAAGTCAACTTACAGTTGGTCTCTGGGTTTTCGATAACCATGTGAAGCATCAGTCAAGGAACGTTCGTAGCAGACATTAAATAAAAACAACAACATGACACAGCTGTCTTCTAATCAGGTCACTGGATCGATTCCCAGCTCCTCTGATCTACAAGTGTCCTCGGGCAGGATCGTGAATCGATGCATCCAAGTGCGTCTGTAACAGAAGTGCTCTATGAATATGTGTCTGAACAGGTGGCTGGTAGTGCACACTCTGTTTACAAACAGGTTATTACGGGAACTTTCCACAGCATGTTCGTCATGTGCTTGTTTCATCAGCAGCAGCGGCGACAGCCATCGTACTGGTTTGTACACTCGCTGACTGAGTTTCCATGTTTGTCGTGAGTTACTTTGAAAGAAAGCTAACAACAAACGATGTTGTTGTTGAAGACAACAGAAGGATATAATAAGGGTTCTCCAGAAGTAATGACGCCATTCCTGCCTCTTTGATCATGGGCCGAGCCATCAGGGTCCGCCGACGCCAGAAAAACTACAGGTCATAGAAACACAAGGACAGAAACAGCATTCCAAAGGTCATCATCACAGCTCCTGGATCCTACAGATTGTTGGGGTCAGTTTCCAGAGTTAACCACACACTTTGACACCATTTATTTATTAAATCTTCTCGTCTGACGCGTTTCTCTGCTTCACAGTAAATCTGGACCTTGAACCAAGTCTGCTGCTCAACTTCTGAGGATTTCTTGCAGTAATGTCAAAAACACAGCAGAAGTCTTAGGTCTGAGGAATCATCTGGTCCCTAACAGCTTCTATAATTATGCAAATATGACCTCAAATGAACAACAGCACTAAACATACGACACTCTTCTCTATAAGTCAGAGGACTGGAGTTGATCCGGGGTCTGGACTGTGACGGGTCATTTCAGCTCGTCTGTTACAGACTTGCTTCTGTGGATGGGATCATTGTTCTGCTGCATGAGCCAGCTGTGGTCAGGCTTCAGCTGCTGGACACACAGCCTCACATTTCAGTTAATGTTGTGGTATACAGAGGAGTGGGTGGTCCCGGGGTCTGTGTATCGATGCAGACACAGATCATCCCCCTCCACCTTTGTGCTCACTGTAATCGGTGGAGGCAGATGGCTGCTGGGTCTTTCCTCCTTGGTGTTAATCAACACCTTAATGCTCCAGACTAACAAACTGCTAAAGCCTACGTAGTTTTTCACCCACTCAATGATAAAATGCCACGTGAGGTTTGGATCACCTCGTTTTAGAACCACGGGGGCTCACTACGACATAAGCTGGGTTTCTTTGTGTCAGCTGACACAAGGCTTCCTTCCTCTGTGTGCATTCACATGAAGGGAGTTTGACCCCTTGGATCCAGTGAGCGCTGCCTGCTGCAGTTAGTGACATTATCAAAGCACACGGGATAGAGAACTGTAAACAACACGAACATATATAACAGTGCTGCTGCAAATAAAGACATGTGAGTCGGTCTTGCTGCAGAAAATATTAATTTTGTGATTTGATGATCACGAGCTCACGTCATATAAATTCTTTCTTTCACTGCTCGGTGCACTCTGAGAGCTGCTGAACATCAGAGCACATCGAAACGTTACAGGTTACTCTGTGTTTGGGACTCTGTCCTATAGCCTGATAATGGATGATATACTTGGTGATAAAAAGCTACTTTCTTTATATCCATGTGCTTTGTTTTACATGATTGTGGGAGGGAAGTGAACACTGCTCGTTGTTATTTCAAAGGAAAACAAGATTGTCAGTGGCCTTTACGGCCCACTTTGATCTTAGATGGTCTGGACCAGTCAAACTCCGCTTCTGTCAGTGTAAAGAAGTTACAACTACAACTGTTTTTCTACTTGATAAAGAAAAAGCTGCTGTGGCAAAGACAGAAATCCATCAGCACAACTCTGGACTTACATGGTTTTATTTTTTTGGTTTGGTATTGTAAGTATTTGTTTCAGCATTATGAGTTCTGTGGCGGCTGCCTGGGAGCACATTCATATTAAAATAAAGGTAAGAGTCTTACATGGTCTCCAGTCCCAGCTAAGTGGATACATACTGGTCTGTTCTTCTGCCATCTCTTAGGAACTATGAACTGGAACCTGGAACAACACAAACGATGAGAGCCGCAGGTCTACAGGCAGCATTCCCACAGCATAAGTAAATCCTCTTCAAACATTTTCAGCACAAACACAGCTTACATTTCAGCCCTAACGACTCATGTGGCTAGCTCCAAATTCAGCAAATACAACCTCAGATGGAGCAGAACATGGCACATTAAACTATATCATTAATTAGGGCTGGGCCATATCACACCGTTCACGGTAATACCGGTGTAATGTTGGGCAACGATAAGAAAATGAAATATCCCGATAGAATATGGGTAAAACGCGCATGCGCATGGCGGCGACGCAGAATGAGAAGAGCGAAAGCGGATCGTTGAATGAAACGATCAGAATCAGAATCAGAATCAGAATGGGTTTATTGCCAGATGTTGAGGTTTACAACATTAGGAATTTGCTGCGGTGCTTCAGTGCAAGCAATAAGAATTAAAGTGCTATGTAGAAAGAAAGAAAGATATGTGCATGAGATATACATGAGATATATACATGAGAATAAGAATTAAGAGTGCTACGTAGAAAGATATATACATGAGTGCAGGTGGTGATCAGTGCCAGACATGAAATGATGCAGTGACACAGCGTAGGGTCATGTGTTAGTGGCGGGGACAGTCATGTGGTTATTGTTCATGTGTCCAACAGCAGAGGGGAAGAAACTGTTCTTGTGGCGAGAGGTTCTGGTGCGAATGGACCGGAGCCTCCTGCCTGAGGGGAGCAGGTCAAACAGACTGTGTCCAGGGTGAGAAGGGTCAGCTGAGATCCGAGCTGCACGCCGCAGTGTCCTGGAGGTGTACAGGTCCTGCAGAGATGGGAGTCTGCAGCCAATCACCTTCTCAGCAGAGCGCACAACACGCTGCAGTCTCTGTTTGTCCCTGATAGTGGCTCCAGCGTACCACACGGTGATGGAGGAGGTGAGGATGGACTCGATGATTGCAGTGTAGAATTGCATCATCGTCCGTGTTGGCAGGTTGAATTTCTTCAGCTGCCTCAGGAAGTACATCCTCTGCTGGGCTTTCTTGATGACGGAGGTGATGGTGGGCTCCCACTTCAGGTCCTGGGTGATGGTGGTACCCAGGAAGCGGAATGAGTCCACAGAGGTGATGGGGGTGTCAGTCAGGATGATGGGGGGGAGTGGGGCTGTGTGCTTCCTGAAGTCCACAATAATCTCCACTGTCTTCTGGGCATTCAGCACCAGGTTGTTGTGGCTGCACCAGGACACCAGACGTTCAACCTCCCTCCTGTAGGCAGACTCATCCCCGTCCGAGATGAGTCCAATGACGGTGGTGTCATCTGCGAACTTGATTAGCTTGACAGACTGGTGGGTGGAGGTGCAGCAGTTGGTGTACAGGGAGAAGAGCAGAGGAGAAAGAACACAGCCCTGAGGGGAGCCGGTGCTGATGGTCCGGGAGTCCGAGACATTCTTTCCCAGCCTCACGTGCTGCTTCCTGTCCGTCAGGAAGTCAGTGATCCACCGGCAGATGGGATCAGGCACATTCATCTGGGAAAGCTTGCCTCGGAGATGGTCTGGAAGGATGGTGTTGAAGGCAGAGCTGAAGTCCACAAACAGGATCCTGGCGTAGGTTCCTGGGGAGTCCAGATGCTGCAGGATGAAGTGTAGGGCCATGTTGATGGCGTCGTCTACAGACCTGTTGGCTCTATATGCAAACTGCAGGGGGTCCAGGAGGGGGGCCGTGAGGGTCTTGAGATGGGAGAGAACTAGGCGCTCAAATGACTTCATGACCACAGATGTCAGAGCCACGGGTCTGTAGTCATTTAGTCCAGTGATCCTAGGTTTCTTGGGGACAGGGATTATGGTGGAGGACTTGAAGCAGGCAGGCACATGACATGCCTGCAGTGAGGAGTTGAACCTGAACTGGTTTGTAAAAATGCTGCAGCTTCACTGGTGTGGAACTGGTTTAGCTTTCGTCCCTCAGACACACAACAAAGCACTATTTTTGGTAGCGCATGCTAGCGGGCCGCCGTTATTACCGTGTTGTTTGGAAAATACGGCGCACTTAAAATCAATCCTTTGATTTGTCTGAAAGTCGACAGAGCCCCTTATAATCCCGTGTGCTTTATGTATGAACTCTGGTTGTGTTTACTGACCTCGAAACGATTTTATGTGTACGGCGCTCGAAAATCTGTCAAATGTTTCAGTGCGACTTTGCTGAGCTACGAAGCCGCACCGCTTGATGGATTGTCGGAGCGTTACGGCTGTCGTAGGCGGAGCCTCGCGGAGTGATACGTACTGTGCTTCAACATAATGTTACTGTATTGTGTGTGTATAACCTCTTTTTAAGTTTTGTGGATGTTATACATGGTTATGCTGAGGATATGTCGGCCAGTTTCCACTGGAAATGCCTTTTGGTTAAACTGTCAGCACGGATTTGCATTTGCACTGTTAAATGTTTATATAACTTTAATGCACATAAAAAAAGCTGCTTGTTTAAGTGAAAATACATTGATGGGTTTGTTTGTTTTTTGCACTAATAAAGTTGTAAAGTATTTTGTCTCGTGTCAATTATATCGTTATGGCAAGTTTTCAAATGTATATCGTGATAAATATTTTGGTCATATCGCCCTGCTCTATCTTTAATTATTTAATAGAAATTAAGCCAAATTGCAGAAACACTCTTATTGTTTGTATAGGAGTTAAGAACATTTAAAACACCAGTGCTAGTCAAAAGTTGCTACTTAAAGCAGCACAATGCAAACGTTCCTCTGTCAGGCCTCCTCTGTGGTTTGTTGGAAGTGAAGGTCTAGTATTGGAGGGTCTGGGCATCCATGCTGTTCAGGCAGTTATGAAGAGCAGCTGTTGCATTAATGACAATGCAGCAGCTTCTTGGTGTGAATCGAAGTGCACTCTGAAAACAACTCCTCCAAACGTGCTCCACTAGACTCCCAGTGTGCATATGGCTGTAGCACCTTTGCTCAGGTGTAATTCAGGTGTGGTGTAAACAAAAACTTTGAGCACGCCCACTGTCACCAAGCAACAATAATGATCATCTCCTCTTCCAAACACAGTGATGAGTTAAAATCCAGGAATCATGAGTGACACCTTTCAAACATGAAAGAATATTTGAAAACTGTAACTGGGGAGTGCATACACCCTGGACATTAATGGAAAACCAGTTCTTGGGATTCCTGTATTGCTCAGCATCTGGGATGGAGCGACGTTTTGTGGTTCCACTGATGCAGCCGATGACTCCTGGAAAGTTCCCAAATTCATAGAACTTGTAATTAACTCAGGTTTCAGCATCTGGGAAGTTTATGTTCTGTCTTCTCAATCCACAAATGGTCCTGCACACAGTGAACGACACTGTTGGTTCACCGAGCCCACATAAACCCCCAGCTTCTCTGTGGAAGGTGCCAAAAGACACAAAGTTAAGAGCACCTGCAGACTTACTGGACTTACTGGGTGAAAGACTGGGTTCCAAAATGAAGTGATCTCCACATCATTTACTTTATGCATTCGAAACGAGCTCGAAAACTGATGTCATCAAAAAGCTTCAGTGGATGACTTCTGTCAGCAATTTGTCTAGCAGACGGTTTTCATTGATCATCTCTGAGATTCTCCAAGTAACCCATGTTATTCACCAAACAACATGAACTCTGAAGTTAAACCTGCCTGCTGGGACGTTCTATTTAAACTTCAGTTTATGCCTGGACTAGCTCTGATCTCCCTCCAGTAAACAAGCGTAGTTTAGTCAGGAATAGGCTTAGTCTGGCACTGTTTATACCGTGACTGAGGAAGCAGATTTCTGTTAGTCTGCATTGGCTGTTTAAATCTAGGACTAGCTTTAATCTCTGTCTGGGAACCCGCCCCTATAGAGCGCCTCAAGTGCTCAGGTAGAGTAGATAAGCACTAGATAAGAACCAGTCCATTTACGGCTGCTATAAACAAGAATGGGTCGCTCTCAGGAGCTCAGTGACTTCTACCAAAGCACCGTGACAGGATGTCACCTGTGCAACGAGTCGCTGCCATAGATTTCACAGTCAGCTGTTAGTGGTATTATAACAAAATGGAGCCATGAGGAGGATGGCTGGGTACCATTACACAGCAGGGTCAGCTTCAGCTGAATTTTTGTTAAATAAATAACGACGCTGTAATTTCTGCACATCTGAGGTTGTATTTACCTGATTTGAAAAATTGGTAAGAACAAGATGTTTTTAACCATGTGCTGATATGCAAAACCTCAGACGTGACAGAGGGTATATGTGTCACGAGTTCAAGAAGTTTGAGGGTAACAATGCTGGAGAAAAGAAGGAAAACTAAACCGAACATTATGTTGCATCATTTTCTTGTTCCTGTTTTTATCTCGTCTTTCTCTAGCTGGTCATTGCATGCGTCTGCCACCCTGAGCTTATTTTCCTGTAACTATAACAGAAAATATTCATAAAAAAAGGTTATTCAATGAATGTTTCAAGTTTAAAACAATAACTGAATAACTTTATTTTAAAACCCCGTCTGTATGTTTGAAAGACCCTAAACCAGCATCCACTTGGCCCTCTGGACAAAGCACCGCATCAAACTCGGAAACAACCCATTCTCCTGTCTATTCTCTGCCTCCTTTCATTGCAGTGGCAAACAACAGCACCTCTTGTACCTGGCCTTTACAGCCTCTTGTGGCAGGATCCCAGGAACCAAATGCTCCAGAGGAGAGATAAAGAAGCCCTCTTGGACATGACAGTCAGCAAGCTCCTCTGTCTGCACACAAACACACAAATAATAACTAATAATACAAAAACAAAACAGCACAAGAAGGAAAAGAGAGGAAATAAATGATGTACCTTGTTTATATAAACGGGATAGTCCTGAGGAACCAGAGACTTGCACTTCTCTCTGTCTCCAATTATCTTTCGAAACTCAAAGATTCTACAAAACAAACAGACACATCAGTTTGCAGCTGAGGACGTGCTGATCTCATCCACGACCTGCTCACTGTAAGCTGGAGGTTACCACCTGATGAAGTGCGGGCGAAGGCAGCTCGACCACCACTAGCTCTAGGAAATCACATGATAGGGCGGGGCCGGGTTTCACAATGACCTCACCCTGGCTGATTGTGAGCCACACCCGTTTTCACGCCTTGGCTCGTGTGATTGGGTAGAGGATCAAGAGGGGGTCCATGACCCTCTTGGGGGGTCTCACTAATTTAGAAGATCATTTAGCCTAGAACAATATAAAATAATGATAAACCAACAATTATAGAAAAAAAGCTAAGACACCTTCCTGTTCATCACTGACTGAAGAACCAACCCCAGCTGCCTTACATAAGACTGACACTGACTGATCCAGAGTTAACTTCAACTATCACTTCCTCCAAACCATCAAGTCTATTAGATTCAATTCTAAGCTGCCCAAATAAGTACTACCATTAATTAATGCTTCAGTCTTAAATATGATCAGTCTATGCCACTGATGGGCTACAAACCTTTAAGGTGGTAGTAATTAAACTGTGCATTACTCCTCCCAGCTCTCTTAGCTAATTATAGGCCAATCCTTCCTTTTAATTTCCAAAACTCTTGAAAGAGCAGCTGTGTGTCTGTAAAGCAGTTAACTGGTCATCAGCTACAGTACTGCAGAGAAACTCAGGGTTGTTCTTCAATGCGTGATGAGCAGGAAAATGCCCTAGCTGTGCAGAGGGCTGTTTGTACAGCAACAAACTCTTTTTCCAGGCTGAATGAAGATCTTCTAAATTACTAAGACACCATTTCTTCTCAAGCTTATGAGTCAGCTGCTTTACGATGTGTGTTTAAGACATAAGAGAGTCAAGTACTTGTGATTTGAGGTTTTGTTTTTGGGTCAGCATATCCAGAGTCGTACACAGTGAGGATGTAAGTCTATTAACGAGATGATCAACCTGTGTGGAGGGTTTGGGTACTGTGTGGTGCACAGTACTGAAGAGCATGACAGAGGAGGAATTATGTCCTTAAACTTAGTTATAACACTTTTCAAGACATACTGTCAGTTAATGTATTCCCAAATGCTGTGTAATCCGTTATTGTAACTTTAAAGAATGATTTCATCTGACCTGAGTACTAAATCAGAAAAGTCTGAGTACAGGGTGGGCCATTCATATGGATACACCGTAATAACATGGGGATGGTTGGTGGTATTAAAATCCTGTTTGTGGCACATTAGTATATGTGAGGGGCAAACTCCTCAAGATGGGCGGTGACCATGGTGGCCATTTAGAAGTCGGCCATCTTGGATACAACTTTAGTTTTTTCAATAGGGAGAGGGCCATGTGACACATCACACTTATTGGTAATGTCACAACAATGGTGTGCTTGGTTTCAACGTAACTTTATTCTTTCATGAGTTATTTACAAGTTTCTCTTTGTTCACAGCCATTGACATGTCGAAGAGGTTAACACGTGAGGATCGAAATTGTGTTGATATCTGGTGAACGCAGTAACCGGGTCATTGCAGCAGATTTCAATGCAAGACCCCCTACGAGACCACCCATCTCCCATGCTGCAGTCAGCAAACTGCTTGTTCGTGAAACTGGTTCAGTGTTGGATTTGCCAAAATGTGGACGCAAGAAAACTGTCACTAATGAAGAAACATCAGTGGCTGTCCTAGCTTCATTCAGCAAGAGCCCACAGCGTAGCACTCGCCGCATGTCACTGGAGAGTGGCATTAGTCCAACATCCCTTCGGCGGATATCAGCTACTCACAAATGGCACCCTTACAAACTCCAGCTGCTGCAGCATCTCAACGAGGATGACCCAGATCGGCCACAGAATTTGCAGAATGAACAAAACAAAAACTGGAACAGGACCCTCAGTTCACGCAGAAGATTTTGTTCAGTGATGAGACAAACTTCTATGTGAATGGTGTTAACAAACAAAACCAACGCTATTGGTCTGACACTAACCCACATTGGATGGATCCCTCCAAGACTGTTGGAACAACAAAAGTGATGGTTTGGTGTGGTATATGGGGCACAACGATAGTGGGTCCATTCTTCATCAGTGGAAACCTCAAGGCTGCTGGATATTTGAAATTGCTACATGATGATGTGTTTCCTCTTTATGCACTGAAGCTGGCACGTTCCCTGACTTTTTCCAGCAGGATGGTGCACCACCACATTTTGGGTGCAGGTCCAAGCATTCCTAGATGAACAGTTTCCTGGAAAGTGGATTGGTGATTGTGGGCCAGTTGAATGGCCCCCAAAGTCTCCCGATCTGACCCCCTTAGACTTTTATCTTTGGGGTCATCTGAAGGCAATTGTCTATGGTGTGAAGATACGAGATGTGCAGCACCTGAAACTACGGATACTGGATGCCTGTGCTGGCATTTCTCCTGCGGTGTTGCTATCAGTGTGTGAAGAGTGGGAGAAGAGGGTTGCATTGACAATCCAACACAATGGGCAGCACATTGAACACATTTTATAAGTGGTCAGAAACTTGTAAATAACTCATGAAAGAATAAAGTTACGTTGAAACCAAGCACACCATTGTTTTTCTTGTGACATTACCAATAAGTGTGATGTGTCACATGGCCCTCTTCCTATTGAAAAAACAAAAGTTGTATCCAAGATGGCCGACTTCTAAATGGCCACCATGGTCACCGCCCATCTTGAGGAGTTTGCCCCCTCACATATACTAATGTGCCACAAACAGGACTTTAGTATCACCAACCATTCCCATGTTATTACAGTGTATCCATAGAAATGGCCCACCCTGTAGAGTAAAGTGGGCATCTACAATTCCACCCCTCAGGCAGGAGGCTCCGGTCCATTCGCACCAGAACCTCTCGCCATAAGAACAGTTTCTTCCCCTCTGCTGTTGGACACATGAACAATAAACGTACGACTGTTCCCACCACTAACACATGACCCTACGCTGTGTTCACTGCATCATTCCATGTTTGGCACTGATCACCACCTGCACTCATGTATATATCTATCTACTTAGCACTTTTAATTTTTATGTTTATTTAAGCGTAATTTATGACAGTATGTTTGCACTAAGTACCGCAGCAATTTCCTAATGTTGTAAACCTGCTCAACATTTGGCAATAAAACCCTTTCTGATTCTGATATCACAAAGAATCAACTTTTCTTCTGTGGTTGGCTTCACTGTGTGGTTGAATTTAGCACAACTGCAGTACTCCCCGACAGGACACTTGCGCTGCACTTGCTAAACGCAGGCGGGAAACAGTTATTGTTTGGTGCACGTACAGAAAACATTGGGTTTCAGAGCGCAGTGCATGCCCCGTCCTATGTGAAAGGGCCATGACAAAATGCTTCATACCTCTTGAGGTCTTCAGGCTTCCCCCATCCCCCAATAAAGAGTTTGGTGAGGAGCAGCCTTCGGTAGAATACATCCAGTCTGCTCACACCCATGGACCAGCCCCTGGCATCTACAAAGAGAAGGACATGCTTTATTCTGAAAGTGCTTACTTCCTGTAGGATTGTTAAGAACAGAAAATAACAAAAAAAAGTCAGATGCTAATACATCTTTGTTTGACAACTGAGCAATATACCTCCCCCAAAAAAGGTTAAACGAGTCGCTCTACGAGCACCGATTCCTTTGAGTCAGTCGTGTTCTGTCAGGACAATCAAGGCAGGAAGTGCTTGAATGTCCAATGTAAAGATGAGGATACATGAAGACAAAGGAAATTTCAAATCTCACAGGAAACAGTAGTTTGCATCTGTTTTAAAAGCGTGTCTTTCTCACAGTGATAACGGCTGGAGCTCAGTAAGCTCAGAGGCCAGCAGTGTTTTTCTGGTGGTTTGTGCATGTACATTATGGATAAACCACTGGTCTATGACAGTAAACTGATGGGAGAGCAACCTGCGAGACAAGCTGCCAATGGGTCTGCTTTCACTGTCCTGAGATCAGTTAGGACTAGTGCTTGGTATGGAAAAAAGCTAGCATTAGCAAGTAAATAAGCTTTAGTGATTTAGCATCGTAATAGACAAGTTTCTGTTTGCTAACCACTTGGCCAACATGATGCTAAAGGGTGAAAACGTTGCTAACTCCATTAGCTGACCATTATCGAACGCTGGGTCTAATAACACTGGAACACTGAACAGCTGCTTGAGCACCACTTACATAGCTGCTTTGCCAACACTCCTAATTCTGTTTTTTATTCCTATTTTAATGTCTCCTTGAATATACAGACAGCTAACCATGTCTGCTCAAACCTTTTAATTCAGGTTATTATATTGTTAATAATCATTTTTGAAAAATCAAGACTGATTTAGGATATTTTCAGTGGAAAATACATTGAGGTTCAGACTCTGCCAGCATTTAATGGCTGAATGTTAACTTGTGAACAAATTCAACATAAACAGTTGAGCATCCTGTATTTAACAACTCGCTCTGAAACACATTTCATCCCACTTAAGTCTTAAAATAACTTCAGCCTAGTCTTCACTCAAACATGTGCCAGTTCCCTAATGTGACAGACCTTTTCTCAATCAGTGTGACTGATTACAGCATGAATGACGACTGCAGGAAAACTGGCTGACATAAGCATGATCATCTACTGAGGCAGGGTTAGAAAGATGGAGACAAAACATTTTATTCTTAAAGTCTCTGTCCATATGAGTGAATTATTGTAAAAGCAGTTATGTTAAGTACAAAAAAAGCAAACCAGATATAACAAAATAACAAACTGTGCACTTTGGCAGTGACTTTATGAATGAGGAAAGAGTGTCAGAGAGCTGGTTGAGGTGCAGCAGGAAGGGATAAGTCAGGAAGAAAATCTGCCAGCGAGCATGTTACGTTCACATAGTCTGTCAGCCACCACCTCACAGTTAACAGACTCATTTTTAGCCATCTTCCTGGAATAGGGCGCAGATCTCAGTCCAACAGAGTACATTTAAGATGTGACAGAACATCTGAAGGATGATGCAGATCTCCCATTACACTACTCTGATGAAACGTATCACATTTCTCTTCATAAAGTGATATTTCCCCGGTTGGTTGCATTGCCATTTGAAACTGAGCAGATATAAGAACATAAACAAATTTATATATTTCATGTGACTTCTCAACTCTAGCTCTTCTCGCGAGATTTGACAACACTGACATGAGCAGAGGTCGTCAGGGAGGTCTGGCGGCTGACTTGACCTAAAGCTTGATTAGTGCACATTTCTAACAGTGAGCCTTCAGAGGAAATACTTCCTCCACATACTCGGATCACGACGGCGCTTTAGTTTTATGACAGAAACAAATCAGAACAAAGCTGTCAGTGATGTGCGGTACAATGACGGGGTGACTCGTAATTTCCATTTCCATGCATAATCATCACCTTGTTACAGCATAAAACGCTATATCGTCTTCCACTGGTCGCTGTGGGTAGTAACTGTAATAACAACAACACGCTGACAATATAACGCAGAGACCAGCTGTACGACGGACACCGCCACGCGTTTCAACTTGCTGCTAGCTGTAAGTTAGCAAACTTCGCCTTAGTCATTCATTAGCGAGTTTCAAACCATGCAAACACAGAGAGAAACAACAGCACTACCTCAGTCTGTACCCGAACGTATATCTCTGGCTTTGCTCGCACGGCTAGTTGAGCTAAGGAAGGCAAATGTAGTGACTTCATCAAGCTACTGGGAGGAATGGTCGCAATTTAAAGGAAAAAACGGAACTTCCGGTGTTCCAGATTAACCGGTTTTCACGTTATCTGGTGTTTGTTAACGGTACAACCTGTCAGAACAAGCTCCAAGTTTCAGATTCGCCACATTTTCAGACATTTTCGGAAGAAATTGAATTTTAAAAGACGCGTGTTTAGTTCAGAGTATCAAACATGACTTTTTAAAGATAGAAATATTTTTTAAAAAATCTGTAAGATCATTATTATTATTATCGATAAAATGAAATAAAAAATAAGCGACTGTTCCCCGGACGACAACGGAATATTTTACAAGCCATTTTCATCAGCGGGTTAATTACTTTCTTGCCTTATTTCTTATATCCGTTTTTTGTGGCAGCAACAGACACGGCTGCCGGGTAGAAGCAGCATGCTGACTGGCCACACTTCCAGCTCCTCCCCTGGCTTAGGAGGGACGAATAACTGAATCCATCTTTTTTATTATAAATTTATTTTGCCCGAAAAGCCAGAATCTCAGGTTAAACCTCACAAAATTTCAACAACCACCAAACAGCTAAAACCGTAAATGAGAGCAGAAACACGGATTCTGCACAAAGACGTAAACAGCATCAGGATCAGTGAGATGTCCCACAGGCACGGACACTGTTTCGGCGGGCCCGCGCTTTGTGTTTGCGCCCTTTTTGCGCTGATTCTGAGCTGCAGGTTTTATCTCTCTCCAACCAAAATTCACCAAACCAGCAGCAAAAGAAGCAGCAAACTGCGCTTCACATTTGATCAGCATCGTCATGAATTCACTCTGACTTTCGCTGTTTTGCTTCCACCACACTTCGTGCACAGCTCTCTCTCTCTCTGTACTTCAAGAACAGTTTCCGTCTAAAAATCTGTTTTCTGCATTATTCGCTTGCTTGTTACGCACAAGTCTACCGTTGTTTGCAGCGCTGTGGGCCGCTGTTTTTTTACTTTTACTTACTTCCGAAAAGAAAACCTCATTTCTGCTGTTCAATACTGAACAAATTTAAACTTTTTAAAATTGTGCAAAATTGCAAAACACTCAGCTGTGTCTCTAATCAAACCGCTGTAACTTTGCTCTGCTTCACTTCAGCAGCATCAGGTAATGTGTTGATTAATGGTTTTCTTTCGTTTTTTGATCTACTGCAGAATATTTTTATAAAATCCCAGAACAGGAAAATCACCTTCATGTTTTTCTGTGTTTTATCTTCAGCTACTTTGACACAAAGGCCTCTGCTGTGATGCTCACAGCTCTGATAAAGTCTGGCAAGTGTCAGCTTCCTTTTTATAGATATAAAAATGTGGAAATGTACTGATGCTGTAGCGGGAGACTACTGTACCCATAAGGCTGTGTGTGTGTATGTGTGTGTGTGTGTGTGTGTGGGGGGGGGGGGGGGTACTTCCGGGAAACGAAGTAAAGTTGGTGAACTTCACCCGAACGTGCTGAGTCCAGTAGTGATGGGATTTCCGGCTCTTTTTAGAGAACCGGCTCTGCAGGTTGTTTTGTTGCTTTAATTCATTTATTATTAACAATAATATAAAATTATGCACAAAAGGAATTACTAATGTAAAAAAAAAGTATTTTTATTTATATATGTTTATATATAAATATATGTGGTGGCCCCTAGAGACAAAACACGTACAAACTCCAAAACACATTTCTAGCTTGAACTGAACTTCCAAAACAGAGCTACCTAGATCAGCGGTCCCCAACCCCCGGGCCTCGGACCGGTACCGGTCCGTGAGTCGTTTGGTACCGGGCCGCGAGAGTTGAGGCTCAGGTGTGAAATGTCTGGTTTTCAGGGTTTTTATCGGTTTTCAGCGTTATTTTGTTATCGTTTTTATCGTTTACTCGGTTTTCCTGGGTCTTTTCACGTGTGTTATGAATAAATCTTCTTTTTTTCGGTACCGGTACTAGTTTTATTTTGTTGTGTTTATGCGCGACACCTTAAAGGCCGGTCCGTGAAAATATTGTCGGGCATAAACCGGTCCGTGGCGCAAAAAAGGTTGGAGACCGCTGACCTAGATCACGTAAATTACACAATTGAAAGCATGAAAGCATATGTGTATTGTTTGTGTATTCATGCACAAGCATTCATATATATTCAAATCATTAAAAAAAAAAGGTTCATTTACCTGTTACTACCACACACCAAATCTGGTCGTGGTACTTGCTGAACTGAGACACACAACAGCAGAGGTCACTATTAATGCTATAAAAGAGGCCTTTGCAAGACATGCAGTTGCCGAGACTGTGGTATCGGACAGCGGGCCGCAAGTTTCATCAGAACAGTTCAAGCACTTTGCTAAAGAGTACCAGTTCACACATGAAACGAGCAGCCCCAGGTACCCCCAAGCCAACGGGGAGGCAGAACGTGCTGTTCGTACCATTAAAGACTTGAAAGGACTGTGACTACAGCAGAGCACTGCTAGCGTGCAGGGCCACCCCACTGGAACATGGGCTCTCACTGGCACAGTTGTTCATGGGGAGACACCTGCGTACCTCTCTGCCACAAGCTGCAGCGAAGCTGGTGCCAAAGTGGCCCGACCTACAGGCTTTTCGCAGGAAGGATGAGAAGGGGAGGCGTGAGCAGGCAAAACACCACAACCGCAGACATAGAGTCAGGACAGAAGGTGTGGATTACTACTGAAGGAACCACTGGAGCAGTAGTTGGACCTGCCAGTGCTCCCAGATCTACAGACGGGTTTTCTAAGGAGAGGAGCCACCTCACACCAACAGGGACTGTTACCAGATCTGGTCGAGTGGTGAGACCTCCTGTAAGATTGGATGTGTAATTCTCTGAAGGCATCCATTCATGGCCTATTCAAAGCTGGCTTAGGCTGTTAGAGATGTTTACAATTGTGTGTTTCGTTTAAATGTAAGTGAACAAGTGAGGGATGTGTATCATTTTAACGTTTGATAATGCTCTGCACTCCTGTTCTTGTGAGCTGAGTGAGTCATTATGAAGTGTGTCTTTAGCTAAAAGGAGGAGGTGTAGCGGGAGACTACTGTACCCATAAGGCTGTGTGTGTGTGTGTGTGTGTGTGTGTGTGTGTGTGTGTGTGTGTGTGTGTGTGTGTGAGGGGGGGGGTACTTCCGGGAAACGAAGTAAAGTTGGTGAACTTCACTCGAACTGCTGAGTCCAGTGTCTTCATTATACAGATGCATGATCTAAATTATAATATTGCTGACTGAGGCCAAATTTCCCCAAATCGAATCGAATCATGGATTGAATCGATTCGGGCAAGGGCGTCGATTTGGCATGGACGGAAGGGACATGTCCCCACCAATATCCAGCGATTATTGAATTGTCCCCACCAATAATTTGATCTCTTCGAGTAAAGAAAAACAAACCTGATAGGAAGAAGAAAAAAAAGCGATCTGTCAGCGTCTCATTCACCCAGCGGTGCAGAAAGAGTTAAATTACGTGCTCTACTGGAGTCCTACCTCATGTGACAAATATGGCCAATGTGATTGGCTGAGCCTTTCAGGGAGCTCTGTTGAGTAGTGATGTGCGATACCACTGATTTTCTTTCCGATCCGATATCAAGTAGTATTCAGGGTGGTATCGACGATACTGATCCGATACCGATACTTTGTACAAAAACTTATTTTATTTATTGTATCTCAAATTATAGCGTCATAATGATTACAGGACATCAGATTATTTGTTCTTATCACTTAATAACGCAGAGTTCATCATATAGAAATAAAAAAAAAGAAGTTGTGCTATTTGAACACCTTGCCTGCCTGCAGCACTAAAGGACTCCGTGAGAGACGTCTGTCTCGCCCTAGCAGCACCTGACTCTCTCCTCCTCTTCAGTTCGCCTCAACATACGCTCGTCATATTCTGTGATATGATTTACTCTGAGGTCTTTGACAAGGTTAGTGATGTTGCCACAACCATACATGCCAACCCTCCCGATTTTTCTGAGAGAATACCGAATTTCAGTGCCCTCCCGAAAATCTCCCGGAGCCACCATTCTCCCGAATTTCGCCCGATTTTCAGGACAACAAAATTGAAAAATCATATTGCAGAATTCATAGCGCGGCCCAGCCAATTCCAGTTTCCAACAATGGCAGCAGCAACTTAGTTTTAATATTACTCTTATTTCTCTTTTTGGGTCGCAAAAAAACTTTTAACATATTTTCAGGTGAGAATGTAGCTGTGTAAACTTCAAATATCTGAGCCGACACATCGTCTTCAAACCCCCGCGGTCTTTCACTATTCGGGTTAAACATGATGTATAAGTCACTTTGATAACTTAAAAATGTTATTGTTTGGCTTTTTCAGTGTTTTATTTGTTCGTGAGTAAATCGGTTTGGCTGAGATTAAAGTTATTAGATTTGATTAAATTAAATTTGACTTCATTAATCCTTCGGAAGGGTTCCTCCGGGGTTTTCACACAGCTGAATAAACGTCAAACAGAAAATGGTCTAAACAGAAGTGTGAGACGGTCGAGAGTTTACGTCAGCGCCCGGTTATATTTTAGATAGCAAGGAGCAGACGGCAGAGTTTCACTCCACCGAGGGAGCTCGCGACGTACTACCCGGCTTTCTTTAGACCGCAAAGGCCGGGTCCTCAGGTGGAAGCAGCCTCTGAATTTGGACACCCCCCGCTGTTTCCGGGCCGGCCAATAATAACGGTGACATTTAACGTATTTTATCCGATAAATAAACCCTGCAAAATGTATTTACCCCCCCAACAGCCCTTTTTAATGTCTCCCTAGTATGGCCACAACACCTCACTCTTGGAGCACTTTTTTTGCCACATGTATCGCAAACCACGTCTCAGCTGTTTGTGGAGGTAAAATACGTCCGCACATGACTTCAATTACGCTCAGCTATTGTTGTGAGTGCGCACGCCAAGGGGCTGCGAGACATTTATACAGCCGTATTTCGCACATGACTATGAAAGGCGGAAGAGGAAGTAGTTCCTTTGAATGTAGACAATCCGAATGTTATAGTTTCTTTCCTCTGTGTTCCTGTTAATGATAAACTACAAATTTACTCTAAATTACTAAAATATCGATATTTTAATGTGAGAATCGATTCTAGAACATAAATGATTGGTATCGGAGGAATCGATATTTCAGGATCGATCCGCACATCACGACTGTTGAGTTTTAGCAGCGGCAAGCCTGCGCTGCGAGGAGGACGACGGCAGCGAAGAGGAAGAATCTGGATATAAGAAAGTATTTTTCAGAGAAACCTGTAAGTCACTTAAAGCCAAGTTCACTCATAATGCCACGGTCTGGCTGGCAGACCGTGGGGGTGTAGGGAAGGAGGACCCAGGCGCGGTGCTCTATGTACAAGCAGTGCGTTTATTTACAGTGATGGACAGACATGACAATAAATCCCGTGCTCTCCCGACTCCCGTGACGTGTCCTCTTCTCAGTGCTAGTGCTCCTGTCTCCGCTTCTCCGTGATGAGCACCCCGTGCTCGCTGTCCTCTCGTCTCCCCGTAACTCCTGGGGACATAAGAGAGAGGAAGCCGTCAGACACACAATAATGCAGCAGACTCAAACTAGGAACTGGTCGAGAGACTGACGTGAAGCCACGCAATGATCCAGCGCCGGAGAGAGCTCCACCACACTCTCAAGTAGCTCCTCCGACAGGCCTGATCAGCTGCAGGTGTTTCAAGGTCTTCAGGTGTGGCCAATCACCTGCCAGGGCCACACACACACACACACGTCTACAAGCAGGGAGAACGAGGGACAGCAATACAAAATACATACATCATAATATTAGTCCATAACTGCTCAGGGTCCTGGGTCTGACACATAAAATGTGTCCGTCACAATAACGTTACAGGCTATGCTAGGCTTTGTCCCACATCAGTCTAAAACTGTATGTAACCATGAATAACGTGTTTGCACAGCAGGCAGCACTGTTAGTTCTCTCAGTCTCAGAGCAGCGTTTCTAATCTAATTGAAGCTGTCAGAGAAAACGGAGCCTCGAGCAGCCAGGATATTAGATTACAGAGGCTGTTAGAATTATATGTCTAACTTTAAAATGTTGGTGACACAATAATTTCATCTTAAAGGCACTGACGTATTCATAGGTCATAGTCATGATTTTGCAAATATTCCACCTTGTAGTGCAGTTTGCACAACTTGTTTTAAAAACGCACTCAGCCTACAAACATTACTGATGAGTCAAGATCTGCACAAAGTGACAGACACACTGAAGCAGCTCCACATTTTATTCTTATTGTCATGTTTGTCCTATTTGTCAGGTGAAGAACCAACACAAAGCTCAGGGAGCAATGGTGACACAAGATCACAGGTGGAATTGGATGATGACGCAGAATGAGAAGAGCGAAAGCAGATCGTTGAATGAAACATGAACCAGAACTGGTTTGTAAAAATGCAGCTTCACTGGTGTGGAACTGGTTTAGCTTTCGTCCGTCAGATACACAACAAAGCACTATTTTTGGTAGCGCATGCTAGCGGGCCGTCGTTATTACCGTGTTGTTTGGAAAATACGGCGCACTTAAAATCAATCCTTTGATTTTTCTGAAAGTCGACAGAGCCCCTTATAATCCCGTGTGCCTCATGTATGAACTCTGGTTGTGTTTACTGACCTCGAACTGATTTTATGTGCACGGCGCTCGAAAATCTGTCAGATGTTTCAGTACGACTTTGCTAAGCTACCAAGCCGCACCGCTTGATGGATTGTCGGAGCGTTACGGCTGTCGTAGGCGGAGCCTCGCGGAGTGAGCCATGTCTCCGTGACGACCAGGACACAGCAGTCACGGACGATTGGCTGTGCGGCGAGAAGTAGGTTCAGTTCGTCTATTTTGTTGACGACCGACCGTGCGTTGGTCAGAAAGATGCTCGGGAGCGGTGGTTTGAAAGGCTGCCTCTTTAGCCTGGCTAGCAGGCCCGGCAGGCATCCCCGCTTTTGTTTGCGTTCCTTCCGCCGCCTGCGTTTCTTGGCAGAGCCGATAACAATCCACGGAGCACCCGATGTTCTCGCTATCTCCGGGGGGATGTTGTGCACCCTCTGATAATCACTGGTAATGGGGATCTGGCTGTTATATCCGATCTTGCATAATTCCAGATGGTTGTAGGAAAATTTGGCTTCACAATAAGGAAAACAAAAGAAGAAGAAAAAGTGGAGAAACCAAAAAGAAAGGCACCTAAGTGGAGAGCATAGAGCCGCTGCGTCTGTGCGCGCCGCCATCTAGTATACTTCTTCTAGTACACAGCCTGGAGGTGTGTTTGGGGTCATTGTCCTGTTGAAAACTGGTCCTTAAATGCAATTGACACCCCTTTCTCAACGAGAAGTTTGGGCTCGGGTGAGCCTGAGTGCTGAAGATATCTACCTATTCGGAACCATGATAACAGGGTTCTGGCTGATCGGAGCTGGCTTGAGAAAGCGGAACCGGCTGTTCAAACCCCCACAAGGCTGCCCGCTGGGATTGGAACGATGGGAGAGGCGTGAGTTTCTCAAAATGGGCTCATTGAGTGCAGCATGGATAAGATCTTGGAGAGGCTACGGCTGCCGTGAATACTCAGAATAACATCTCTGAGCGCAAATTGGATGACATCTCGGGGAGGCCCACTGTCGTGAGTTCTCAGAATCGGCTCCTTGAGCACAAGAATGACAACATCACAGAACGCAAGTATGACGAAGCTCGCGGCTCTCCAACAGGAGATTGAGAGACCAGTGTTGGACTGTAGAACAGCTTTGAAATTCATATGAGCTGTTCGCACTAAAGTAAAAAGCACCATCACTTCATGCGCATACCCCTTTGGTGCCAGCTGCAAGGCTGGAGCTGAACAACAACTCCCTGATAACGACTGTGTTTAGTCTGTTCCTTCCCATTCCATGCAAGGCCACCTGGGTTGGCTGGAAGACTGTTTACTTAGCCTGGCAGGGCGAAGGACACTGTCTCAGCTGAACTCTGGACACACACACACACATATACACTGATATGCACACACTCATCCCCCCTCCCTTTCCAAATGCCTTCGATGCTTATTCCCTTGACGGTGGATCAAGGAGACCAGCGCACGCAGGCCCGGATGTACTGTCTAATTCGGCTGTCTCTCACCCTTTACCCCCCCTGTTGCTTGTCATGTGTTTCTTTGGTGTATTAAGAGGTTTTTCATGTGCAGAGGTGTTTTTTTCTGTTCTCAAACTGTTGGAGCTCAGTCTGGGGGGAGTTATTTTTTTCTCCTTATCTTTCCTCATGTGGTGCATTTTCCATTGTTATACCTCTCTGACCTGTCTTCCCCATGTGATGTTTGTGTAATGTATGTATGGTCGGAGGGTAAGATGGCGCCGCCATTGCGTGCAATAGGTCGGCAGCCTTATGAAATTTCCCCTTGTGGGACTAATAAAGGTATATCAAATCAAATCAAAAAATCAATGATGGTCCAACCAAATGCAAACCAGATGGGATGCATGTTGCTGCAGGATGCTGTGGTAGCCATGCTGGTGCAGTGTGCCTTCAGTTTTGAATAAATGTTCAACAGTGTCACCAGCAAAGCCCCCTCACATCACCTCCACTCTTCACGGTGGGAACCATGCATGTAGAGACCATCCCATCACCTTTTCTGCATGGCACAAAGACACAGTGGAACCAGAGATCTCAAATTTGGACTCATCTGTCATGATCTGCAGGGCAGATTGTCGGGAGATGAAGGATGTGGACCCAAGCACGGACGGCAACGTAGCTGTGAGAAAGTTTATTAATAACGAAAGGCAAAATTCAAATCAAAGCATCGCAGGGAACTATGCTAACAAAAACCTAAACTGGGAACAGCTACAAAATAATAATGCAAGGAACAAAAACCTGAGACGTGGAACCTGGAGAGACACACAGCAGGAAGACACGCAGACGAACCAGCAACTAACAGAGGCGGAGACAAGGCTTAAATACACAGAGGGATAACGAGGGAACGAAACACAGAGGGAGAGCACAGCTGGGAGTAACTGGGCAAGACAAGGAAGTAAAACAGAATACACTAACATGAGACAAGACCTTCAATGTAAAACAGGAAATAAACTGACAGGACTCAGAGATGCAACACTGACAGAGAACAGGGGGAACACAGAGTCCAGGAACCAGAGTTACATGAGACATGACTGACTGGGGAACAAGACAATAAACACACGCGCACAACTAAACCTGAAAGCTAAATCACAATAATCCAAAGGGCACAACCAAGGACTCAGAACAAAAACCATAATATAACATATTACCAAAACACAAGAACTCAAAATGCTGGGTCACAATGACCCAGAACCGTGACATCATCAGACCAAAGCACAGATGGTCTAATGTCCACTCCTCGTGTTTCTTGACCCGGACAAATCTCTTCTGCTTGTTGCTTTTCCTTAGTCGTGGTTTCTCATGTTAGTGTTTTCACTATGCCTATTTCACATTTTCATTGCCTGATTGCAACATCTGTACTGTTAATTGTAGGATCTAAAGAGATAAGAGTTCAGCTTACTGGTGTGGCCCTCCCAGTTTCTCATGTGCCCACCCCTGCTCAGAAGCGCCCTAAGGGGGAGAAAAGTGATGAATCTAAGGTCCCATGACTGACAGGGACAGAAAGTATTAACATGTCACCATCAACGTTTGCTTCACAAGGTACTTATAAATGTGTTTGTTTCATGGCATTAGTGTTGTTTTGTTTTTGCCAACAAAGACTGGTTTGGTTTCTTTCAGGTGCACGTGCTCCAAGGTGATGCTGAGAGCTGATGTTTCACAAAAGAAAGACAGACAGATGGAAATGAAACTTATACCAAAGTCCACATGAGAGAAACTGCTTGACTTTTTTAATATTAGTTAGTTTACTTCAGTTCTAACAGAAAATAATGTGTTTCTGTTATTTTAGCCAACATGCACCTGCCTGCACCAATTACAAATGTGAAATGTAATACATATATGTATTACATCACTTATGTGCCAACGTGCTTCCATGGTATGATTCAATTCAATTCAATTTTATTTATATAGCGCCAAATCACAACAAAAGTCGCCTCAAGGCGCTTCATAGATACAGAGAAAAACCCAACAATCATATGACCCCCTATGAGCAGCACTTTGGTGACAGTGGGAAGGAAAAACTCCCTTTTAACAGGAAGAAACCTCCAGCAGAACCAGGCTCAGGGAGGGGCGGGGCCATCTGCTGTGATTGGTTGGGGTGAGAGAAGGAAGACAGGATAAAGACATGCTGTGGAAGAGAGACAGAGGTTAATAACAGATATGATTCAATGCAGAGAGGTCTGTTAATACATAGTGAGTGAAGAAGAAACACCCAGTGCATCATGGGAATCCCCAGCAGCCTACGTCTATTGCAGCATAACTAAGGGAGGATTCAGGGTCACCTGGTCCAGCCCTAACTATATGCTTTAGCAAAAAGGAAAGTTTGAAGCCTAATCTTGAAAGTAGAGATAGTGTCTGTCTCCTGAATCCAAACTGGAAGCTGGTTCCACAGAAGAGGGGCCTGAAAACTGAAGGCTCTGCCTCCCATTCTACTTTTAAATACTCTAGGAACAACAAGTAGGCCTGCAGAGCGAGAGCCAAGTGCTCTAATAGGGTGATATGGTACTACAAGGTCATTAAGATAAGATGGGGCCTGATTATTTAAGACCTATACTGATCTAATCTCTGGCTTAGGCAGCTGTCCCACTCCCATCCCCTCAGACCCACACTCCTGACACTGAACCAGCACCACTGATTTCTTAAGAAGTAAAATCTTTTGCCAAAAATGTGTCTAATTGCAGGAGGTTCCTTGGGAAATTGTCTTGGTCCTGCAGTCCTCTCTGGTGTCCTGTCACTGCTTGTTATTGTGTGTGTCTCTTTTCTCTGCACTCCTCCCTGCCTGGACAGTACTTCTCTCGGGTTCCTACGTACCTGCTGACAATCAACTCACCTGCTGCGCATCATCTTCATCTGATCGGTCACCACTTAAGGTGGCGGCTGAGTCGGATTCCTGCTGTTCACCTTGGACCCTTGTTGGGTGATGAGTGTGTTTGTGAGGAGCGTCAGCATGGAGTTTGATCTGGGACGTGCGAGTGACCGGCTCTGTGAACAGAAGAGTTTGCTTCCCTTTCCCTGGATCCCCTGGCGCCCCCTTCCTCTCACTACTGTATGTACAGAATCGGGGTTCTGTAAATAAACGCAGGTTGAGTTTGAGTCCTGCCATTTGCCTTGACAGATTTTTTTTTCATGTATTTTGTAATAATAATTCATTATAACTCACATAAACAGAGCATTTTTGGAAAGGTGTCTATTATATTTTGCACACTGCCTATGACAGATTGTTTTAGTTGGCTATACTTTGTTTGAAAAAATATTTAAGTAATATTTATCAATACTTAATGTTACAAATAAAAATGTTTAAGTTATAAAAATACTTTTTATAGATGACATTTCCAAAAAGTTAACGTATTTTTTTGTATTTGGTACCAATCAATGTAAAAAAAAAAATCTAATAATGTTATCATCATATACCCCTGCAAAAATATCTACTTACCTAAGTAGATATTGATCCATTTCTTTTAGGGCTGTCATGGTTTGCGGTATCCACGTTTTTTCACGGCGCCCCTACCCCTCAATGCTGGCACCGAGCAAGTTACACGGGGAAGATGAACTGTCTCATCCCAGTCACAGGTACACTGAAACACCGTCCGCAGATTTGTTTTTACTGTAAGTTTCGCAGCGTCGTATGAGCACATGCGCCTCAGCTCGTGAGTCTCGTGCCAGCGTATGGCACCGTTGATCTGTTTCGTCGCGGATGTCCTGCTACAACAGCGAAGTTGTGGTTAAAAAACAAAACGTCAACAAACCAATGTGCAAATCCTTCCTCGCGTGCGTGTGTGCGTGTGCACGCGCGCGGAGGGGAGGGGGGGCTCCAGCCAGTCAGACGCCAGCGACTGGAGCTGGAGGAGCGCGAGGTTGTATTCGCGTGCAGTGAAGCAGGAGGACGCGGAGGACCAGAGCCGATGTGTGCGGTGACAACTGAGCGAGTCCAGGCAGTGAACTAGTTCTCAGTCTTTAACGCCGGGAGAGCAAATCACTGATCGACGCCACTGCCTACAGCGCACCGAGTTTCAACCTCAGCTCACCGGAGCTTTCCTTAAGAAGGGCCCAGAAGTTCGCCGAGGGATGGATCGATCCCGGGGGTATCACCGCAACTGCTGCTGACACTCCTTCAGGGAAGTTTGAGGTGTTTGGAAACTACCGTGTGACTCTGTCCGGTACCATGCTGACACTTACGCAGAGTATGTAAAGTTATTCGTTAAATCCTGCAACTCTAACGAGAGTCTGCTCCCCCGGCTGCTTTGCAAAGTGTGAATAAGTGGTTTTATAGCGTGTGTGTGATTGTGCTCCTGAAGAGCTGCTACTTTCTTCATGCGCTGTTCTCATTTTTATGTCCAGCAGTTGCACTCCAGCGTATCTGTGCTCAGTGTGTGTATCAGTGTGGGTTATTCACGGTGCTGCTATGCAGACTGACTGGAGCCACGCTCAGACAGTTCCACTGTAACCCCAATTCTGAGGCCTGGACTGCATTCACAGAAAGAAACCTTTACAGCTCTGCACTTCTCCATCCAGAGGGACAACTTGTACTGAGCAGCAGATGTTACACAGCTTTATGTACTAACGTGGATTATTCAGAGACTGCTATGAAGACAGAGTGGAGCCACAGAAAACCTGCTTGTAAAACTGAAGTAATGCACACGATTGTGCAGTTGTCCGTGCAATGAAATAAGCTAACGGTGTATTCCTGAATGAAACACTGGGACCAAAAGTCTTTTTTGTGCAGTAGTGAAACACATTCTTCCAGGAGGTGAAGGCTCAGCTGATGCTCGCTCCTACACAGTGAAAGAACTGAAATGATTTACTGGACAACTTTTAAGATTTTGTAGTTCATGTACATTTCCAAATATCACCGTTTTTTGTGTTCAAATCCGATTTTACGTTACCTGTTTGTTACCCTAACTGTTGCAAAATGAAGAATCCCCTTCCTCTGAGTAATATGTGGAACAGACCTGATAACAAAGACCCACAGCAGGTCTCTGTGCCTAGCACTAACAAGAAGTTCAAGAGGAAGTCCCGCGAACCTAAAAGGTTTTTTAATGGCCCCGAGCCCGACAGGATGAACACCTACACAGTTGACGTGACTGATGCAGACTGGGTAGATGACGCCCATATGGAGTCGCATAATGTCCACAAGCTGGCTCCACTCAAGAGACACCTGATGATGTCACAAGAGCCGATGGCCAGTACCACGGGGATTCTGTCAGGATTAAAAGAAGACATGGCTGCAGCTCAGAGTGGTGGTGCCATAGATATGAGAATTGGCAGTAATGTGCCTGTTGATGCTTCCAAAGTTTCCCAGGTGCCCACCTCCTCATTCTCTAACCCAGAGATCTCCCACTGGCCCACCTCCATCTCCCAGCCTCTGTCCAGCAGACTAAAACTGGGCCTTCAGTCGATATTCCCTCCTTCAACATCAACCTGCAACTCAGCCAGTCACCAGGTGTTTTCCTTAGAGGCGCCTCCCGGCCAGTCTGCCGCCAGAGTCTCACAGTCCTCCGAGTGTCACGAACATATGGATCCACAGGTCCCTTCGCATAAGGTGAATATGTCCTTTCACATATAATCGTGTATAAAAGAATGTACACCCTCTTTAAATTCAAAGGTTTTAATTGCCAGTAAATAATAAACAGTCCTCTGGTCTTTAGCTGGTTTAAAACGATTTAAATGCAGCCACGGATAAACCAAAAGGGGTATTTTTCATCTGACCTCAAAATAAGCCAAAATACAGAAACAATGTGTGAACCACCAACTACAACCTTACCCAAGGACGTTTGGCATGTAGGCTGGGCTGAATCACCAAAGTGTTGATCAGTCGATGACCTGCTCTACCTCCTGAGCTACACTGAAGTGAAATGCTGTGGTGGGACCTTGGGAGAGCTGTGCATAATGTTTGCAACCCTCAGTGAACTGAAGCAAATGACCTCATTAATTGTCCAATCAACTGAAACTTGTTCAATGAAATGTGGCCAATCAAGTCATCGACTAACTTCTCCACATCATGTTCTTAGGGTTAAATTGTCAGACTTAAAAGCCATTTATGATTTCACAAAAATTCTCACCTTTTATAGATTAAGAGGACTCCTGGAAGAATTGAATATATATTTAATTGATTGATAAGTAATCAAATAAAAGGAAAAAACGTTTAAGATAGTCCACAATCCAAAGGTTGCTGCCAGAGTAAGTAGGAAATGCATCCTAGAGGGTAAGCTCAGTGATAGTGTGCTAACTCCAGGCCTAACCCCATGGCCCGTGTTTCACCAGGAGTCTCTGAGGAAGCGGATTGGGTTGAGTCCTGATGGATCTGGGCATCTTCCAGAAGTCAAAGCCATCCAGCAGACCAGGAGGCTGCTAGCAAACGCCAGGGAGAGGACCCGTGTCCATACCATCAGTGCTGCATTCGAGGCTCTGAGGAAACAGGTCAGACTCACACTTTATAATGTCCCTCTATGTACAAATATATGTTTTCTGATGGCTGGTTGACAGCCAGGTTCATCTTCTGAGAGACACACATCATCTCCCTAAAAAGAAACTCTGAAGGTGTCGCACCGACTCCTACGCTGACAGGATGAAAACCTGGGTAGATGAGTGACTGTCTGTCCACCATCCTAAAGTTTTCCTCAGCCTTTGTTTGCACTTTGTTTGTTTGCATTGTAGATTCTCACTGAAGGCATCAACACATGTGGAGTTATGCATTAAACCCAAAAGCTGTGAAATCTCTGCAAACATGTTTTAGATTTCAGATTCTTCCTCATATCCAGCCTTTGCTGTGATTCCTGCTCACTCTCTGCATCCTCTCCATGAGCTTCACGAGGTCGTCGCCTGGAATGGTTTCCAGCAGTCTGATGGGGTTCCCAGAGCTGCTGAGTCAGTTTCATCATAGCTCTTGATGTTGTTTCTCTTTACTTAGCTGATTGGTTCTTACCATAATATGAATTCTAACAGTTGTCAAACAGGCTGTCAGCTGTGCACCAACCTGACTGCTGCCAACACACCTGATGGTCCCAACTCCACAGGTGAACCCCGACAGGCTCACCTGTGAGGTGAATCCATGTCAGGTGGCTGTTTCATGAAGCTCACTGAGAGAAGACTAAGCACTGTGGACAAAGCGAAGCGCGGCTCAAATATAAGACATATTTAGACTTATTTCTTTAGTTACATGATTCCATATGTCCTGCTTCATATATTTGATGTCTTCAGTTTGTAAAGTAAAGCTTCTCCGTGTATATCTCTGAATCTATTTCACAATACATTACAACACGTGATGGCAGTTGTTTCAGTGTAGCTGTGTAACGGCGTAAACACCTTAACTACACTACTTATCACTGTCCCTCTGGAGGCTCCACTCTCTGCATTGTGAGGTCATATGTGGAGATTGATATTACTCACTTCCATTAATGGTGAAAAGGTTTGGAAGTGTGAAACCATGGTTTCCTTAAACCTCAAAGACTTAATCAAAATGTGGTTTTGTCTTTGGTACCACGTGATGAGCTAATACGTGATGCACTAACAACAGTAATAGAGGATAAGTCCATATGTTTCTCTTTGAAAACAGCACAACACTTTAGACAAACGAGAAGAGGCTAAAGGAGAATCATTTCCTTCTCTTTTCCTTCCTCCAACCACGGACCGTGCTCTAGGTGCCGTGTTACTCGTACGGGCAGAAGCTCTCCAAGCTGGCGATCCTACGTATAGCCTGCAATTACATCCTGTCTCTGGCTCAGCTCGCGGAGCTGGACTACAGTTCAGATCACAGCAGCGTGAGCTTCTCTCAGTGTGTTGAACAGTGCACACGGACCCTGCAGGCCGAGGGAAGGAGCAAGAAGAGGAAGGTGAGGTGGAACTCCCATAAACATGCATTTACAGTTAACTTTTATCACACACGTTCTTGAATGATTGGGCCCCATCATATGTTAAAGATACCACAGTACCACGTTATCCCAGAACAGCACATTGCAGGCTAACTTTGCTTCCTGTAGTTTCCAAAAGTTCGTGAACGTTTTGGAACAACTGTCATAAACTCACATTTTACAACACAGAAAGCAGGTGAAACGTGAGAAAATGTGCCAGTTTAAGAAAAGTGTTTGATGGCAGCAACGCTTCTCAGAGAACGTTTGGAGATGTTGTTGAAGAGTGTTTGATTGCTGACAGGAGCAGGACGCGCACTCAAATGTTTTCTCTCAGCTTACTGTAGAGAAGCATCAAGAAAGATAAGCGAGACTAAAACTCAAAGCTGTGTAGAACAGTTTGCTGCTGAACAGCTTCACTCTGTTTGTTTTAGGCTACATGGGAGCACACGTTGGTCTAAAACCTGTATCTGCCCTCCAGCTTCGATGGTGCTTTTCCATCAAAGTGTCATAGATGAAGACTTTTAAACGAGGGCTGCAGAACAGTTTTAATGAGCTGTGGTCAAACGATGACAGCAGCCTTTCTGCATCATGTTCACATGTCGCTCGTTTGCATGAGCGCTTGCTGCGTGTTCACAGAGACGTCCATGACAGAACGATGTCTACACCTGAGGATCATCCAGGACTGACTCGCAGCCTTATGTAACTTACCTGTTGCCAGTTAATCTGGTTAGCTGCTAAATGTTCCTCCAGCTGTTTCTTGTGGCACCACTTACTTTGTTCCTCCCGTTGCAGCTTTTGCACTGGTTCTTAGCATCTTTCTGCTCTGCCTGAGCACTCACGTGACTTTGTATAATGTGCCTCATTCACCTGCTCAAGCTAGCACTTTTTCCTAAGTGCTTTCTGTCTAACATTTACCCACATTTGTACTCTGATAGATTAGGGTTAGTATTCTGCTCCAGGATATTTGGCATGCACACTGGAACAGCAAGCTTCCAATTAGATGACACAGTCTACCTCCTGAGCTTCTAAAACATGCTTCCATCAAAGTGAGCTCATTTTTTAGGAAATAGTAAAATGTCTCAATTTAAACAGTTTATTTAACAGTTTTCTGTAAAATATGGCGTCATGAGATTTGCAAACCATCGCATTCTGTTCTTATATATGTTTGAGACAGCATCCCAACATTTAGAGAATCAGGTTGGTAGAACTGTAGCTGTCAGGCTGCTGTGGACAGAGCCACCAGTGTGGACTCAGGAGACGACACCCACTCTGCTGACTGGCTAATGACTTTCCTTATTAAAGCCAATAGTTAGCAGTATAACTAATCATTCATGTGTTATGCTGCTGTAGGCTTAGGCTGCAGAGACTCCAACGATTCTTTTCACCTGTTTCTACTCCTCAGGTGTTTTTACATCAGCGCTCCATGTCACTCAGTTCTGTCTCCCAGTTTGTGTTTTGCATTCTCCATGGGGTCCAATATTTTTTACATTTCTTTATTCAGTTCTTCTTTCTTTGTGTTTTTTATACTTCAATTGCTTTTGTTTGGTTTGTGGTGGTCTGCGAGCAGACACAGTGTAAGAGGATTTTAGGGGATTTAACAAAAGTACTGCATGAACTGTTTAAGGCTGCCAGACAGAAGCAGCAGGCTACAGATGTTTGTTTCAATACAAACACATAAAATACACATAAGCTTTTTAAGTGATATTTTTAAGACATGACATGTATGATGCTGAGAAACTAAAAGGTAAATGGCCTGTATTTGTATAGCGCTTTACTAGTACCTAAGGACCCCAAAGTGCTTTACACCACATTCACACACTGGTGATGGCAGCTACATTGTAGCCACAGCCACCCTGGGGCGCACTGACAGAGGCGAGGCTGCCGGACACTGGCGCCACCGGGCCCTCTGACCACCACCAGTAGGCAACGGGTGAAGTGTCTTGCCCAAGGACACAACGACCGAGACTGTCAGAGCCGGGGCTCGAACCGGCAACCTTCCGATTACAAGGTGAACTCCCAACTCTTGAGCCACTATTATCAGGAAGTCCTAAAAACTCCCTGAAACTTAAAGGTCTTAAATAATCAGGCCCCATCTGATCTTAATGACCTTGTAGTACCATATCACCCTATTAGAGCACTTCGCTCTCGCTCTGCAGGCCTACTTGTTGTTCCTAGAGTATTTAAAAGTAGAATGGGAGGCAGAGCCTTCAGTTTTCAGGCCCCTCTTCTGTGGAACCAGCTTCCAGTTTGGATTCAGGAGACAGACACTATCTCTACTTTCAAGATCAGGCTTCAAACTTTCCTTTTTGCTAAAGCATATAGTTAGGGCTGGACCAGGCTGCCGGGGCTTCCCAGAATGGGAACAAACACTCAGCGGATTTTCAGATCATCCACCCCAACCAATCACAGCAGATGGCCCCGCCCCTCCCTGAGCCTGGTTCTGCTGGAGGTTTCTTCCTGTTAAAAGGGAGTTTTTCCTTCCCACTGTCGCCAAAGTGCTGCTCATAGGGGGTCATCTGATTGTTGGGGTTTCCTTTGTATTAATGCATGGTCTACCTTACAGTGTAAAGCGCCTTGAGGCGACTGTTGATGTGTGTAAATACATTTGAATTGAATTTCTCAAATTGAAGATAAAAGTCTGAACTTCCATCACATCATTGTTTGATCCAGGTGTGACTGTGTTGGTGTACAGGGGACTTTAGTAGATGGTGTAAAATCTACATTACTGTGTATTCCTCCCCCTACTCCCAGCCGGTCGTGCCAGATGGCTCCGCCTCCATCAGCCTGTTTCTTCCTGTTAAAAGGGAGGAAACCGCTGCTCATAGGGGGTCATCTGAGTTTGGGCATTTTCTCTGTTTTCTGTTATTTATTATTGGGTTCCAGTATAAAGTGCCTCGAGGTCACTGTTGATGTGCTGTATAAATAAAACCAAATTGGACAAATGTATATAAAGTGAAGTAATCTTAGTCCTCATATAGTCCTGTGATTGGAGGAGTACAGTGGTTGTGACATTGAGTGCTCAGACATAATTAGCAAGAGAATAAAAAGTTTGAAACACAGAAATATTTTAGAAGTAACTTAAAGCTACTTTGGCTGCTTCCTTTTCACAAGGGTTTGATTTGTCAGTGTTTTCACACCCTTCCTGAAACAAATCCAGAGGGCTGCTGTGTATTTATACAGTCAGGCCATAAGTGTTTGGACTTGGTCATTTTGCTTCTGTAGACCAACACAACTAAGTTTAAATCAAACAATCAAAATGTGTAGAAAGTTCAGAATTTCACCTTTAATTCAAGACATTTAACAAAAGCATTGCATACTTTGTCTATTTTATATGCAGATATATTGAACCTTTGAACAGTATCAAAGAAAAAGTACCGTATTTTCACGACCATAAGGCGCACTTAAAAGTCTTAGATTTTCTTCAAAAAGTACGGCGCGCCCTATAGCGCAGTGCGCCCTGTGTGTTGTAAGGAGGACGTAGTAGAGAACACCATGAGAACGCTAAAGGGTGAAGTGTGGGCGCAACCCTGAAAATGGCAACGAGACACGCTTATGAAGCACAGTTTAAACTGAAGGCCATCAGCTACGCGGAGGAACATGGAAATCGAGCAGCGGCGAGAGAATTTAAGATTAACGAATCGATGGTTCGCAAATGGAGGAAGCTGGAAAACAAGCTCCGGCAGGTCAAGAAAACGCAGCTGAGTTTCCGCGGACATAAGGCGAGGTGGCCCGAGTTGGAGGAAAGACTCGAGCGGTGGATCATCGAGCAAAGAACGAGCGGGAGAAGCGTTTCGACGGTCACCATTCGGCTAAAAGCAGTTTCACTTTCACTTTTTATGAAACGGTGCCATTTTTCCATCCGGACCAGGACTACGGTAGCGCAGCAACTTCCAGCGGATTATAAGGAAAAGCTGGCCATCTTCCGCTCCTACTGCAGCAAACACATCGGCGACAAAAACATCCAGCCCAGCCACATCACAAACATGGACGAGGTCCCGCTCACTTTTGACATCCCGGTGAGTCACACTGTGGAGAAGAAGGGGACCAGCACGGTAGCGATACGCACAACGGGGCACGAAAAGTCTTCTTTTACTGTTGTGCTTGGCTGCCATGCTAATGGACAGAAACTGCCGCCTATGGTGATTTTTAAGAGAAAGACTTTGCCTAAAGAGAAGTTTCCAGCAGGAATCATCATTAAGGCAAATGAAAAGGGCTGGATGGATGAGGAAATGATGAAAGAGTGGCTGAGGGAGGTGTATGTAAGGAGACCAGGTGGTTTTTTCCACGCATCACCATCGCTGTTGATCTGTGACTCTATGCGTGCCCATCTCACAGCCGATGTGAAAAAAAACTTGTGAAACAAATGAACTGTGAGCTTGCTGTCATTCCGGGAGGCCTGACAAAGGAGCTCCAACCGCTGGACATCGGTGTGAACCGCCCGTTCAAAGTAAGGCTGCGAGCGGCCTGGGAGCGATGGATGACCGATGGAGACCACAGTTTCACTAAGAGTGGAAGGCAGCGCCGGGCGAGTTACGCCACAATTTGCGAATGGATTGTAGATGCTTGGGCTAACATGTCTGCTGGCACTGTTGTTCGAGCTTTCGCAAAAGCCGGCATCATTTCCGAGGAGCCGCACGGCACGGAAAGTGACTCTGACGGTGAAGACAGTGAACCTGGCATGTTTGATGGAGATTTAGCGCAGCTGTTAAATTCAGACACAGATGAGGACTTCGATGGGTTTGATTGATGATAAAAATGTGAGTACCAAACTTCGTTTTGCTCCTGCTTTATTTTTAAATACGCACACTTGTATGCTTGTGTGTTGTTGATGATGACGATTACTGGTAATAAAAATGTGAGTAAGGTACCGAACTCAGGTTTGCTCCCGCTTTATTTTTAAATACGCATACGGTACTTGTATGCGCCCTATGGTCCAGTGCGCCTTATGTGTGTGTTAAATACAGTAATGGCACACATAACTGAGACTGCGCCTTTTAGTACAGTGCGCCTTATGGTCGTGAAAATACGGTAGGACAAAGATGGCGTCCAACTATTGAGCAACTGAAATGTGCCCGTCAAATATCTGCTTTCAAACGTCCTCCTTAGGTCTCCAGAGCTCACAGAGCAGAGCTGATGCTGAAACGTGCTGAACGTATCAATTCAAAAACTTTAACCCTTTAAAATAAATGTGAACTTTGTATTTTGTATGAAAGGTGTTGCACTTTTTATTTACATGTTGCGTAGCGTTACACATTTTTGTTGAACCACAGAGTCGGTGGACTCTTACTTCTGCACTTCACACTAATCGAGTCACGTTGCTCTTTTAGATGTAAACGAGTTTAGAGCTTTTTCCCTGCTGGCTAGCTTTTTTGTGCTGTGTGTGTGTGTGTGTGTGTGTGTGTGTGTCTACATGTGCGTGTTCTGTAAACCCCAGACACCAGATGTTTAGAGTGAAGGGGAAGTAAAGCTGGCGCCATAAAGGGCAGAGGGCAGTGAGAAGGCACGCGAACTGAAACCACACACACACACACACACACACACACACACACACACACACACACACACACACACACTTGGCACATTCCCCAGCAGTCTCTCTAACACATTCCCGTGCTCTGCCTCTCCGGGCCATCTGCTCCAACATACTTTGAAACAAGGAGGGGAAAAAACACAGTCATCATCAGCTTGTCAGACAGCAGCAGCTGGTGGAAAGACAGGGTAGGGGGTAGTGGTGTGTGTGTGTGTGTGTGTGTGTGTGTGTGTGCTTTTCTCAGAGCCTCTGAGTCTGTATACACGTTTAGCAGGAAAAAAACCTTTTTGTTTCATTGGCTCTGAGGTCACACATACTCAGGACAAAGAAGACTGAACAAAAACAGGTTTGAACTGCCGCTGTGCCGTTTCATATCTTAAAAATATAAAATAAAAAGCTTTGTTTGTATGCAACAAAGAGCCTGCAGTAGCAACCCTCCAATGGTAGGCCAGTTTGCGGGTCACTCATCATACAGGACAAACCTAATAAACTGGAAACCATCAAGCAACCGCTTCAATGGTGAAGCCTCTGTACTTGCACCATGCTGTATCTGTATCCATATATGAAAAGCAGAGAGCACAAAACATTACACATTCACTGAAGAGGCCACTTTGTACTACTGTGGGTGAGACTGGTTATACACACTACCATTAACCTTCTCAGGTGTGTGTAATTTGGCTGCATCTTTGTTTCTGTTGCTGGGAGAATGTTTACAACAGCTTCATAAAATCACTGAATAATTCTAATTACAAGGTTGTTATTTACTTTCTAACAAATAGTTTTGAGGAGACAGAAGTAAAATTAACAATATTTTCTCACTATATCAGTATTTCTAAATATCGATAAGGTTTCATGTAGATCACATGATGTTTGTTACCTAATGCTGATTTCCTGTTGTTACTTGGTGGCACTATGAGGGCGGCCTAATATTTGCCAGACTCTCAGTAAGCATCAGATTTTATAGTGGTTGCTATGCATGCGTTTTTGTTATAGCTGCATATCAGCCAGCACAGTGGACGCCAGTCCTTCATCTCTGCTTACTATTGGCCACTCATGGGTAGTTTGTTTTACTCAAAACCAAGATGGTGGACAGAAAGTCATAAATGCTGAAGGTCTGTGGAATATCTCGTAAATCCTCCTAAAGCTGGGAGCAAAAGTCTGTGTCCGTGTTGAATCTAGCTTCTATAATACACAACAAAACACAGTGTTTATATGTTTGTGTGTTTCACATCACTCGGAAAAAGTTCTGTATAGTGGATGTTTATCACCTACTGTTGATGGCATGTTGCCACTGGGTGGTACTATTAATGTGACATAATACTGGCGCGTGGATGTACACTGTCCAGTCTTGATGAAAGTGTAAACATGACGACATCAGAGATGTGAGGGCATGAAACCTGTAACAGGGATAGATGCATCAAAACATGTCAAAGTATTGGCTAATTAAAATATTAACGAAACATCCAGGACTCCTGCAAGTTTCCATATTTAATCATATTTACAAAAATATAACCAGGGACCCTGGTCACTTTTCATGGAAACGTCACGACAGCGAGGTCACCGGGTCAGACTTTGGAGGTCTGCAAGTGGGTTCAAGTAAAGTTATTAAAAACCAGCAGTAAAGAAATCAAACCATTGGAGAGCATTAAAACCATGAGGCATTTATGACAGCAGGCACAGAATATACATTATATAAGAGGTCACAAAGTAACAATGAGGCGGTGAAGTTGTCATTTCTAAATGGGATGCAAGGGTTATTTGTTACATCTCGAGCATCACCAGGCTGTGCAAATAAATGTGCATATTCCTGGTAAATTCCTGTATAACAGGAAAATAGTGTTTTGTATTCATATCGCCACTGTTAAGTGTTTACGTGTTTGGAAAACCTCAAAACAAATTACTGAATCGTCACAGCTGTCTTTGGTCTGAATCCCACTTACACAAATTAAGGTGGGATTTCCTCGAGGTCCCAACATCCCTCATCAACGTTCAAACAGCGCTATGCAGCAAATAAGTGAGGTACGAGTACAAGTTGGTATGTTGGTTGGCTGTAGCTCAGGTGGTAGAGCAGGTCAGCTACTGACTGGAAGGTTATGGGTTTGATCCAGGCTCCCGTCCATCCATCTTCTTCCGCTTATCCGGGGCTGGGTCGTGGGGGCAGCAGCCCAAGCAGAGAAGCCCAGACTTCCCTCTCCCCAGCCACCTCCTCCAGCTTATCCGGGGAACACCAAGGCGTTCCCAGGCCAGCCGAGAAATATGGGCCCTGGGGCCTCCTCCTGGTGGGACATGCCTGGAACACCTCACCCAGGAGGCGCCCAGGAGGCATCCTTGTCAGATCCCTGAACCACCTCAACTGGTTTGGGCTCCCACTAATCTGCATGCCAAATATGCTTGGGGAAGATACTACCCCCCAGTTGCTCTCTGATGCATCCATCGTGAATGTTAGCTAAACAGCACTGAAAGAAGAAAGTGCTGGTGTGACTGGGTGAATGTGGCGTGTTGCATAGAGCGCGTTGAGTCCTCCAGGAGAGCAGAAAAGTGCAGAGCCATCAGTCCAGTTACCATGTAAATACTAATACATTTAGATTATTCTGTGACAGTTTAGTTAAGCAATGATTCTCTGCAACTTTTCACTCTGAGTATCAGAAGAAGGTCATTTTGTTGCTACATGAAAAATAATAACACTGCCCAGCTGATGGCAGATGGCCCCGCCCCTCGCTGAGCCTGGTTCTGCCGGAGGTTTCTTCCATAGGGGGTCGTATGATTGTTGAGTTTTCCTCTGCATGTGTTATTGTAGGGTCTACCTTACAGTACAGAGGTGACTGTTGTTATGAGTTGGCGCTGTATAAATAATATCGGATTGAAGATCATCTTCTCGTCTTATCTTCCATTCACAATCACTTTTTGTCCTGCATAGGTTTAGATCTAAATGAACGCTTTCCTCATCACATGCTTCCTCATGCAGCACACACAATAAACGCATTCCTTTATTAACTGAAATGATTTTATTTTGGCAGGTTGGAAGAATGCCCGAGGATGTTTGATGTTTTGAGACTACTGCTACCAGAATCACCTCTTCCCACTGCACGATCACACAGCCAGCCTCAGGCCACACTCTACTGTTGCACTGTGTAGAACGAAAAAAGCATGAAACAGTAGCATTTACTGTAAAAACAAAGAGGCTCATGTCATTCAGATTCAATTTAGATTTCCTGAGAAATAGCTGATAATGTTTCCTGGTGGACAGAAGGATGATCAGGATGACACCTAAGAATTAATAATAGATAGTAGTGTTTACAAGTATGTGAACAATGATCATCCTAACTTTGCTTAATTTACCCGACATGGCAGTTACCTAAATATTTAACCAATAATATGACAATGTTTACATAAATCTAGGTTTCTTTGCTACTCTCTGTTCTGTATATCAATTTAAGCAACATTACTAAACATCTTGATTTCTTGTATGGATTCAACATTAAATGTAAACGATGCTAAAACTAAGGTACAAATCCTAAGGTGAGAGAAAGTATGAATGAAAGGCCATACAGATTTGGAATTAAAATAAATACCTTCAATAAATAAATGATATATTCCAACCCCACTGAAGTGTTCTTACATTCATTTTTCTGTCCCATATTTACGGAGCCCTGCAGGGGACATGGGAGAAAAAAAATTAAGACGGACTTTTGCGAGATCTCGCAAAACTAACTCGGGATCTCGCAAAAGTTTCATACATCTCCGAAAACGTCGGAGCACTTTTGCATATGTGATGTCTTGTAAACCGAGCAGATATCTGACGTTTACACAACTACATTCACGCCTCAAAATATCTTAAAAGTGTATTTTGTGACGCAGAAAGAGTAATATTACAACTAAGTAGCTGCCGCCATTGTTGGAATTCAACTTTTGCGAGATCTCGCAAAAGTCCGTCTTAATTTTTTTCCTCCCATGTCCCCTGCGGGGCTCCGTACATATTCTGTCACAGCTCCTCCTCTTTGGTTTTTATCTGTAGTTTTCATGGACTCTGTGATTTTTCACTTTCAGTCTGTCAGGAACAGCTGTGCAACATAAATAGTTCTGAATAAAAAAAAATCAGATAAATGAAGACGTCTTAAATAAAATAAAATCTTTGTCCATGTGCAAATGTGGATGGTAGCGCGTCTATAGTCAGAAGCTCTGCAGCCCATCAGGGTCCACACACAGAGGTCGCTGTCAAAAGCTTGAATTGTACCTTTCTACAAATCTGGGCCGGGGCAATGGTGAGTTCCCAGTCAGAAATCTTGACGTATGGGCTCAAATTGTGGTCATAAATATTTTGTACTTGTAAATTAGGATTTGTGTGTGTAAACAAGATTTGTGTGTGGACTTAGCCAAAAAATATGTGTGAAACTCTGCACTCAAGTTTCAAGTTACAAGTACGAATTTTGACCCAGTTTTTCTTCCTTTCATCTGATTGGCCAATGTCATGTCAATCACAAATGTAACTATCCAATCAGAGAACAGGTGGGTTTGGCTATTGGAGGGGTGCTTTATGGAGTCCACACACAAATCTATTTTACACATATGAATCCTAATTTACAAGTACAAAATATTTATGACCACAATCTGAGCCCACGCTGATGGGATCAATCAAGTATCCTTCTATAGATCTACGAATGACTTAAAATTAGAGTAAGAACCGCAAACTCATTATGAAAGTGTCACAGATGAAGAGAATCCACAGACGTCTGTACCACTAAACACTAAAGAAGCTGCCCCCTGCTAGGAAACGATGCTAATGTGAAACAGCAGGACAAACGTACAGAAAACATTTATTAATGGTGTCGTTTATCTGTTGTATTATTTTTCTCAAATACATTTGAAAAACAAACAAAGTCAGGTGACTGGATGTGTGAGCCGTTTCCAGGCATCGTTTAATCCACCGCAGGCAGCAGCTTTCATCCATGTCTGCGAGGTTTCCTTCCATATCAGTACATTTATTATTTACACCCTTTTTCAATATTTGGTATTCATACAAACATTTAAAATATAAACCAAGTTGAGTTAAACTTTATTAAACTGTAGATTCATACATTCGCTCCACATCACAGTAATCAGAATTTTGCCCTTACATGATAAATGTTCCATCTAAAACTTTTCATGTTTACTTATTTCATATTTGTTGCTACGCTGCATAAGAAAAGATGCAGAAAGGGCCCTTCATGAGAAGATTTGGTGCTGTAACAACATACAAATATGAAATAAATGATTCCTCATAGAATTGTTTTTATTTCGTTTCCATAAAAGCAGAAATAGAACACGACCACATCCAGTCCAGGTGCCGCTCTGGTTGGAGGATGTTGAGCAGAAACCCTTGGTCAACATTGGAAACATTAAAAGTCAGTGTGGGGGGAGACGTGTGCCCGTCATCGGACTGCGCACACATCCAGAATACAGAACTTGGCTCTACAAGTAGGGCAGGGAACCCTGCTGGACAACCACGTCTCCGGTGTCTGCTCGTCTAGACGGCTGGCGAACCATCGACCCAGACACAACAGACACCACATGGGTCTGCAGTGACACTGCTGGCAGTCTGAATCGTCATCATCGGTCTCTGTAGCAGACAGGAATCACACAGGCGTAGTTACACGAGCACATATGAACCCACCCAAAAAACGATCAGCGTAGTTTTACCTGCTTCGTGGCAAAGCGTGACCAGTTTGGCGTTTGCTGGAACCTGCATGCAGCCGATACAGGGCTCTAACTCCTGTGTACGCACACAGCACATGCTGACTGACTGACTCATCTCATCTCAGCACTGGACACAATTTGATGAATGCAGCAGTGTGTACCTGTCCGTGGGGGAGGGCGTACGGCTGATTGAGGTCCACCTGAGCCTTGAACGTTTCCAAAAAGAGTTCACCGAGCGTTCGATGGATCACCACATTAGGAGAGTTTCTGATGGGAGCCCGGAGCTTCTCCCGGAGCTCTGCGTACTCCGCAGAGTTGAGCCTGGAACGAGTTGGAAAGACGATTTGATTTCTCTTTGTTTTGACACGAGACGTTTTGTCGAGACAACACATACTTGATATTGAATGGTGTGACAGCAGGGTTAATGCTGTCAACTCTCAGGGTCAGGATCTCTGTGGGCGAGGCTGAATCCGGACTCAGGTGGTGCTGTGTGGACTCTGTCACTGTGACGTGGCAATCGCTCTGCAGGGCCATGTAAATGTGATACGTGGTCACCTAGAAGCAGACAAAGAGGGTCAGATGTGCCTGAGCAGACAAAGTCTAGCTGCAGCTCATGCGCACAAGTCAGCAGTTGGATTCTTGTTGAAATGCAGCAAAGTTACCAAGTCCCTGTTCTATAAATAACCAACATTAAAAAAACGAAACATATTAAGATGCAGGATAACAGAAAACCAGTGAAGATGCTCTAAAAATATTTATGTACCAAAATTATTACATGAAAAGCTCAGAATGGATTTGTCTAGTTGGTCAGTTAATCATCACAATGATTAGAGCCCACAGGAAGCCCACGGCCGTCGCTCTGTGTCCTTGTAGCTCAGGTCTGCGTTTGTTTGTTCGCCGTGCACAGAATCACTTTTCCATGGTCAGACCGCAAGTGTGACAGCGTTACCGCGACAACCTTACTGCGACAACGTTACCGCGACAGCGTTACTACGACAACGTTACCGCGACAACGTTACTACGACAGCGTTACTACGACAGCGTTACCGCGACAGCGTTACCGCGACAACGTTACCGCGACAACGTTACTACGACAGCGTTACCGCGACAACGTTACTACGACAGCGTTACCGCGACAACGTTACTGCGACAACGTTACCGCGTCAGCGTTACTGCGACAACGTTACCGCGACAACGTTACTGCGACAACGTTACCGCGTCAGCGTTACTGCGACAGCGTTACCGCGACAGCGTTACTGCGACAGCGTTACTACGACAACGTTACCGCGACAACGTTACTGCGACAGCGTTACTGCGACAACATTACTGCGACAGCGTTACTGCGACAACATTACTGCGACAGCGTTACCCCGACAACGTTACTGCGACAGCGTTACCGCGACAACGTTACCGCGACAGCGTTGCTACAACAACATTACTGCGACAGCGTTACCCCGACAACGTTACCGCGACAGCATTACCGCAACAACGTGCAACCAATCTGCAATTTTCCCGTCTCTGAAATGGTTGCCTTGGAGACGAAGAGTGCAGGGAAACAATGGCAATAATAAATATCATCAGTTTTCAACTGAACGGGGTCAAGGTTCCTTCTAGTACGTCTGTGATAACGGTTCCTAACTGTGACGGATCTCACATCAGCTGCGAGCCCTTTAACCACAGACTTTATAAAAGCAGAAACAAACGGACGCTTTGTTTCATTTATGATCAACAGTCTATCAGAAACAGTCATTTACACGTTTCTCTCTGATGATAGCGAGAAGAGGCTGAAAAAAAAGATGTTTATGATGTAAGGGTCATTTTTCTGATAGGACTTTCTGTGGACTGTTGTCCTGACAACTGAGACTCGTAGGAAAGCACAGGATCAGGATTTCTCAGAGTTTCTCTGCAGTGCGTGAAACTAGAGTTGTGCAGTTATAATGCCAAAGAAAAGCTATACGCATATTTATTAACACTCACCTTTAACACCCAGGTGTCAGTGACGATGACTCGAGCTCCCGGTGCTCCTGTAGCAAACTTATCTATGTGTCTGAACTCAGTGTTGATGCTGACTGCCACAGAGCCCCAGCTGGAGAAAGGGGGCTGCACATGGGCCTGCAGCACCTTACTGATTGGATGATTGTACCAGCGACGCCGGGACCAGTAGAAGACAATTATCCAGCTGACCGACTGGAGGCAGAGAGACAGAAGGAGAAACGCTCTCCAGTTGTCACCAACCTGGAGAAACAACAACACAAGAGATCACTGCTTCAGGTTCATGATCAAGAGAGTTTGAACCACTAAACCTAAACAAAAGACGACAACAACAAAATGACTCCAACATGTTTGCTTATTGGCTCCTGTGTTCTGGTTATTCCTACAGATTACATTATGGAAAACTGTCTTCTTTTTTCAATTCATCAAATGTGCTACTCTGCAAACAAAGCCATTTCCTGCATAAATTCAAACTTTTCTACCCCACAGAGTCATGAAACCCTCGTGGAAATGTGATGCCTCATAAGGTTTTCTTCCCAGCTACAGCAGCTGGACCCAGAGACGGGGAAGCTGCACCAGGAACGAGTCGGCTAAAAGGCTGTAGGCATAAGCAGTCCTTTAACAGTGTGCACGTGTGGGCCCTGCATGCCACAGCCCACAGCTTACTCTGATCAACAAGGCAGAAATCAAACACACAATCAGTGGAAAATGCACCGTTTGTCACGCACAGTTACATCACTTTCACCCAAGCGCTGTAGCAGAGCGTGGGTACGTGTTGCAGTAAAAGAGATGGACGATGATGAGAACAGAGCAGCTCGTAACCACGAGAGGAGCCGTTTCTTCTGTTTGGAAGAGTTTTGGTTTAAATAAATAACAGATGCTGCGCCGCCATCTGCTGGTCAGCCTGCTTCTCTGTCAGACTTTCACCAGCATCATTACCAGTGAGCTAACGCGGATAAAGAAGAATGTGTACTGCGAATGCTAACGATCCATTCTCTGACTTTGCTTAAAAACAGTGGTGAGCATTAGATCGAACCTGAAAGGATAAAAGTTAATGACCGACTCCAAAGCCCTGTGTCGTGGGTTTTTACTTAACTGATTTTGTTCTTTTGATAATGTTTTATATGAGCCAGTGTAAACTCATAGCACGGCTCACTCTCCAAATGCACCGCCTGTTCTCCAGGATCTACATCAGCATAAATGTGTTTCCTTAAGTACACAACAGAGGGCGTGGCCCCGTGCAGGCTGCAGGCAGAGAGCACCAGCCAACCCACCTGGTAAATGTTAACCAGGTTTTTTTCTGGAGCAGCGACACACATTCCCATGTAGTAACCTGCAGAGAGAAGACACAATATAGCATCAGACAAACACGAACCTGCTCCATGTTTATCAGGTACACAAACATCACAGGCCCCTCCACGGAGCAACAAACCAAGACCAGGTCAGACGACACCGTGACTGTCCTCTGCTCGGGGCTCTCGTATATAAAACCCGTGTCTACGGACAAGCACTGATTTAAAAGCTCAAAATCAAAGTGTTATCGCTCCCACGGGCGTGTCCTCCATCATTACTGACCTGTGCGTGGATTTAAAGTACAAATTATTCACTTATTTAAACTGTTCTAATCTTTTCTTAATGCCTCATTTTTTTACCCATGGTTCCAAAATGTTATAATGGTGACACTGGTTCTAACACCCACTGTGTGCGTGACGTGATTGCGGGGAACAGAGTGCTCTTCTACCTGTGTGACAGTGACGAGTTTACCTAAAGGCAGCGCGGAGTGGACCACGATGGTGATGCTGGTCCTTCTGATGTGATACTGGATGAAGCCCACGTCCTCGCTGCCCAGCCACGACGAGAACAGGTTCTGGATGGTGAGGCCGGCCGAGCGGAACTCATTGGGCGTGAACACGAAACAGAAGGAGAGGACCACGTAAGCCAGAGTAAACGACAGCTCCGGGCTCTCCATACTACTGCCAAGGTCCGAGTATATTTACCTCACTTCCGCATACGTTTTCTTCTTCGTCGTCTTTTCTTTTCTTCGACGCTTTTTCAAAATGCCGTTTTCAAACACCGGGTTGAGCCATTACCGCCCCCTACCGGCTTAAAGAAGACGAACCGAAAGTCTGGTCTGCCTATCACACATAATGCTCTTCACTTCAGCTTCAGCTCATCTGTAAAGGGAAAATCTTCTAGAAGTGCGTTTGTGAGGCCACAGTCTCGGGTCTAATTCTAGGTTAGAGTCAGCGCAGGCCGGGAGAAAGATCTTCCGCACCAAACTTGCTGGGTCAGGGTTACTCTTGACTGGTACCAGGGTGGCTGGTCCGTCCCCGCTGGTCCTCTCACCTTTGGCCGTGGTAAAAGTTTATTTATATATCGCACATTTCACTGACAGATGTCACAAAGTGCTTCACAAAAGAGATAACAAAAAACAATATACAATACTTCGGTCCTCCCTCCTCCTCCTGGGATAGGCGCACAGATGTCTCCTAGATGTGTGGCCTCAGGTATTTGGTACTCTTGGGGGCTGCCACATATCATGTAATATATGTAACTACCAGTGTTGGGTAAGTTACTTTAAATTAGTAACTTAGTTACATTACTAGTTACTTCTATCAAAAGTAACTCAGTTACTTCAAGTTACTCGTTACTTTCAAAGTAACTAGTTACTAGGGAAAGTAACTTTGGTTTTACTCAGACTTCTCTTGTTAATGTGTTGCTTCTGTAACTGGATACCCAGCCAGACTACCAGTCTTCTAGCTTGCTTACTTGCCACAGTGCACTGTGCCACCTACCAACAGAAAGGAAAAGATAATGTGCATATTTCCACGAGAGAAATCCCACGCCTGGACCGTCATTGACTGCTGCCATGATTCTAGCCTACGTCACAGCGTCATGTGCGCTTTTTACATCCAACACAAAAACTGCAGTCGTGGTGCTTTCGATTGTACTCAGAACTCGGAAATTCTGCCTTCTGAATAGGAAGATGCAGGTAACATCAGGCTGCAGATGAGCTGCATACAGAGCTGGACTGGGACAAAAAATCGGCCCGGGCGTTTTGACTAGAGACCGGCCGCCATTATAGGAAAAATCATAAAGCCTTTGAATGAAAACAAACACTGTTGTGACAGTGATGTACACTGTTCTGATGGTATATATGCATCAATCTATCAATCGTTTGTTGTAAGATTCAGATAATTATTTTTTAAAAGCGAGACATTTTAAATGAGAATAAGAAAGAAAAGTATTTCTTTGTGCCCCCCTCTCCCTGTTAATGCCCTACCTGCCCCCCTGGCAACACTTTGCTAGATCCGCCCCTGCACAGTTACCAGCTGTCAGCTACGTAGAAAAGGATCCTGGTGTTATTTGTCTCTCAGAAACAGTTCATAACTTCAACTCATTCATGTCACCTAAAAGGTAAACCTGTTTCTCCATCACAGCTCTGATGATTCAGTAAGGACATCTCCTGGTTTCATCTTCATGTTTCCCTCTCACCACATCTCCAAACCGACATCATGACCAGCAGCTTTACAGCTGTGGCTCCAGCAAACATCAGCTGATACTAGAAATTAATATTAAATAAATTCCAACAACAGCTGATCAAGCTTAAACGTGCTGCTGTTGTTTAGCGCGACATCTGCTGGTTTCTTCTTTCTGGCTCAAAGTGGGCGATAAATAAACAAGAGAGAAAAGCCGATCAGCTGATCATTGATCAGTTTCATGATTGAAGTAGAAACAGGAGAGGGAGGGGGGAGAATGAGAGGAGAAGAGACAGCTGTGCAGCATAAACACAGAGTAACTCCAGCTTTGTGTCTTTTTCATTGTAGCTGAAGTCCAGGACAAACTGTTCTCCTTTTCACCTCAATAAGAAACGCGTAATATTTTCTCTGAATACGGGACGATTCCGTTTTTTACGGCAACTCTACTAACTAACCTTATGAATAAAATAAAGTTCAACATCAGTAACATCATAGCACCCACCCAGCTGTATAGAAACTCGTACCCAGCACAATGAAAATAAACTCCACCTAAACTTGGTTCATATCTGACCCAGACAGACTGCAGGTCATAACTTCTTACCTGAAGTTCAGTTCTCCTGACACTCGGACCGGCGGCCGCCTCGGGGCTCTCCTCCTGCCTCCGATCTCCCTCATCCACCTGCTGGCCTCCACCACTTGCTGATGTTACTGAATCTGTGGAAGCTCTGTGGAGCCTGTCTAAATCCCAGTAACGATTAACGCGTTCCTGATTTTGGCATAATAACTAGTTACCGTGCTCGTTACCACAATAATAACGTAGTTATTAACGTAGTTAACTAGTCCCTACACTGGTAATAACACAGAAATGAATAAATAAGCAGAAAAGATTCAAATGAACAAGATGAGCCTACTGAGATTCTGTACAGCTGCTCTTTGTCAAAGGAAATGTTAATGAGTTTATTTCACTACAACTAAGGAGGCAAGCCCGACTCCTGAAATTCAACCCCCCATCATAATTCCCCCCTCCACCAAACTTTACACCTGGCACAGTGCAATCAGAGAAGTAACGCTCTGTTGGCAATCACCAAAGCCAAAGTCCAGAGAACAGGCCTCCACTAGACGGCAGCATGCTTTACATCACAGCATCCAACACTTTGCATTGTGGTTGGTCATGTAGGGCTTGTATGCACACAATCTGCAGTTGAGAAAAGGTGATAATAATCAGTATATGTTATTGCAATACCGCATATCACAACATTTCTGAAGCTGCAAATGTGTCGTTTAGTGAGTGAAGTATGGTGAGAATGTCGTATCCTGGGGTCTGTGTTGATTTATACCTGTAGTGAGTTAAGACAGAGATGTGAACGTACTAACGAGTGAAGAAAACATGTTGAGGATGGAGGACAGTTAGTGAATCAGGAAATACAGAGGATTGATGAAGAGGAGGGCAGCTGTGAAGAGGATGAGTTGGTACCTGTGTAGTATGGAACAAATTGTTTGTCACAAGCTTAGAGAGTGAGAGGATGCCCGAGGAACGGATTTGTACGTATTTATTTCCAGGAACAAGGGTGATGTGCAGAGCTCAGATAGGATCGAGTTGTTGAAGCTGGGTTAAGAAGAGAGGAGACTCTCATTCTTTCTCGGCATGAAGCCCAACTGCTGGTTGCTGTGTTGATGGACACAGATGAAGTCAGCGTCCATAGACCGTGATGTTTGAAGACAATACTGAGATCTGTAGTGAGGCAGGAGGTAGATGAGAGAACGGAAAGTTGGCGGTCAGTGAAAACAAGACAGAATGTGTGTAAATGTGAGGCAGGTATAACAGTGACGTCATACAGTGCTTACGAGACGGCAGCGAGACCTGCGATGATGCATGGCTTTGAGATGGTGCACTAATAACAACCAGGATGGATGATTAGAAATGTATTCCTGTCATTGAGTAGTCTGAACTGTTGTTGTTCTCGGTCCTGACTTCATTTGTGCGAACAACAACAGGAGGGGTTAGTAAAGAAATGATTTGTGCTTCTCGTCCATCGAGAGTACAGGGAACAGAATCAAAAGTAAAAGAAAATCACTTTTGCTTCTGTCTTCAGGTCCTGTGTTGGTTGTTCTGCAGTTTGAACTACTGAAATAAAGTCACAAAGCACAGAAATGAATTCAGCTGAATGAGATAAGGAGCATCAAATGGTTTTCATGGTGCACTTAGTCCAGTTCCAGTCTGATAAACTGACAACAGCAATGAAAAGAAGCACGAGCACATGAACATGCAAACACAAACTGATTTATTCAGGTATATAAAACACAGGTAAAAGAAATATTTCTGAAAATAAGAGCATTTTGTTTTTAAATTAATTATCATTTCATTCATTTGACACATTTCAAACATATGTGAGCGAGAAGTTCTAACCAGTGTTGTCCCAGTGTGTCTGACTGGGGTTTATGTTGCACCTGCTTCATGGTGCCCCTCATGTCTATTTATCAAAAATAAAATCATTATTTTTATGTATTTACATGATATTTCCTTCAAATGTTGCTACTAAATCAAAGTGTGTGTGTGTGTGTGTGTGTGTGTGTGTGTGTGTGTGTGTGTGTGTGTGTGTGTGTGTGTGTGTGTGTGTGTGTGTGTGTGTTCAGTGTTCAGAGTTGGACAGGCAGGACAGCCCCGGCAGCCTCCAGCGACGGGCACTGGTCTGAATCCTCAGGTCTAACCAGTCCTGCTGAGCTGCACCCAGCACCAGGCTGTGAGCACAAAGGAAACACTTCTTAACTGGGAGCGACTTCAAGGGGAGAAGTGTGCATCAGGCCCATTAATGTGTCAAAAAAATGATGAATTTCTGCACTACCTCCGTAGAGAGAATGGGAGAACTGTACCTTGGAGCGAGGTATGGCTCTGCGGGGGTCGATGGGTCTACTGGAGGGAGGTCGGTAGGCGTGCATGAGGAATCAGACTGAGGCAGGTCCTCGCCTTCCATGCACCTCAGGTTGGCTATACTGCTCCCCACAGCAGCATCAGTGCTGTCCCCGTTTCTGTCAGCCGGACCTGGAGAATTACAGCAGGCTCATCACCACTGCCTCTCATTGTATTTGTCACATGAATGGCAACCACACAGCCTGTGAATCCTAACAGAACATGTGCTTGGTTGATGAAGGAAAACTTTCTCACAGCCCAACACGCCTCTGAAACGCCTGTGTACTGAAGGAACGAGGGAAATGAACTGTGACGTGTTGGCACATTTGAACGCTGCAGACTGACGTGACACTTACAGCAGCGAGAGAAAGGCTCCCAGGATCGAGACTGCACGTACGGTTTAGCCTGCGGCTGCTGAAGCAGGCACACCACTGCTGAGTCCACCTGCTGAAAAACCCTGCAGGCAGAGAGAGCACCGAGGAACTTCATCACTTATTATTTAGACTCTGCCAGCAAATATTAAAAAGTAACACTTTAATATTTTTTACTTGAACAGACCCAGGAGATAACCAAAAACAGTTGAAGTCACAATGTTTGAGGTGTACAACAAAGATGTGACTAAATACTGAAAATAGCAACATTTGTATGATTATCTTCTTGTGCACATCTGGTCCCAGCACTGCAGCTGCATTTGGAAAACTGAGTCCCACTCTGACATCACGTCAAAGTGACTTATATACAGGGTGGGTCATTCATATGGATACAGCGTAATAACATGGGGATGGTTGGTGATATTAAAGTCCTGTTTGTGGCACATTAGTATATGTGAGGGGCAAACTCCTCAAGATTGGTGGTGACCATGGTGGCCATTTAGAAGTCGGCCATCTTGGATACAACTTTTGTTTTTTCAATAGGAAGAGGGTCATGTGACACATCAAACTTATTGGTAATGTCACAAGAACAACAATGGTGTGCTTGGTTTCAACGTAACTTTATTCTTTCATGACTTATTTACAAGTTTCTGACCACTTATAAAATGTGTTCAATGTGCTGCCCATTGTGTTGGATTGTCAATGCAACCCTCTTCTCCCACTCTTCACACACTGATAGCAACACCGCAGGAGAAATGCCAGCACAGGCATCCAGTATCCGTAGTTTCAGGTGCTGCACATCTCGTATCTTCACACCATAGACAATTGCCTTCAGATGACCCCAAAGATAAAAGTCTAAGGGGGTCAGATCGGGAGACCTTGGGGGCCATTCAACTGGCCCACGACGACCAATCCACTTTCCAGGAAACTGTTCATCTAGGAATGCTCGGACCTGGCACCCATAATGTGGTGGTGCACCATCTTGCTGGAAAAACTCAGGGAACGTGCCAGCTTCAGTGCATAAAGAGGGAAACACATCATCATGTAGCAATTTCAAATATCCAGCAGCCTTGAGGTTTCCATTGATGAAGAATGGACCCACTATCGTTGTGCCCCATATACCACACCAAACCATCACTTTTGTTGTTCCAACAGTCTTGGAGGGATCCATCCAATGTGGGTTAGTGTCAGACCAATAGCGTTGGTTTTGTTTGTTAACACCATTCACATAGAAGTTTGTCTCATCACTGAACAAAATCTTCTGTGTGAACTGAGGGTCCTGTTCCAGTTTTTGTTTTGCCCATTCTGCAAATTCTGTGGCCGATCTGGGTCATCCTCGTTGAGATGCTGCAGTAGCTGGAGTTTGTAAGGGTGCCATTTGTGAGTAGCTAATATCCGCCGAAGGGATGTTGGACTAATGCCACTCTCCAGTGACATGCGGCGAGTGCTACGCTGTGGGCTCTTGCTGAATGAAGCTAGGACAGCCACTGATGTTTCTTCATCAGTGACAGTTTTCTTGCGTCCACATTTTGGCAAATCCAACACTGAACCAGTTTCACAAGCAAGCAGTTTGCTGACTGTAGCATGGGAGATGGGTGGTCTCGTAGGGGGTCTTGCATTGAAATCTTCTGCAATGACCCGGTTACTGCGTTCACCAGATATCAACACAATTTCGCTCCTCACGTGTTAACCTTCGACATGTCAATGGCTGTGAACAAAGAGAAACTTGTAAATAACTCATGAAAGAATAAAGTTACGTTGAAACCAAGCACACCATTGTTTTTCTTGTGACATTACCAATAAGTTTGATGTGTCACATGGCCCTCTTCCTATTGAAAAAACAAAAGTTGTATCCAAGATGGCCGACTTCTAAATGGCCACCATGGTCACCACCCATCTTGAGGAGTTTGCCCCTCACATATACTAATGTGTCACAAACAGGACTTTAATATCACCAACCATTCCCATGTTGTTACGCTGTATCCATATGAATGACCCACCCTGTAGAATCAGCCTCAGTGGAAGAGAACATGACGTCCGCAGTGCAAACAGCAGTGTGTTCATTTCCTTCTTAGCTGGCACAGTGGTGCAGAGGTCTGCACTGCCAAATAACAGAAAGAGTCTGAACCTATCTGGAGTCTTTTTGGGTGGAGTTTGGATGCTTCCTCTGTGCCTGTTTCTTCCCACAGCCCCAAAAGCTGCATATTTACTGACTGTGTGATTCATTGGTGATTTAAAATTGCAGATGGAAAAATGTGACGTTCAGTGGTCAGTAAGACTAGAAAGATGACGGCTTCCACACTCTGAAGCTCACAGTAAAGCAGTGGTCTCAGATATGTGGAGTATGCACAGCTGCTAAGCTTTCATAAAGCACCTTGAGGCGACTGCTGTTGTGATTTGGTGCTATATAAATACAATTGAATTGAATTGAACACGTAGGCTCGTTTGGGCTGGTTTTGGATATTTGTTACTGGTTTGATTAGTTAACAATCAAGAGATTTACAGGGAGATGAAGATGGCAATGAATAAGAGAAAAAGCCAGACGGTGATACCGGAGGCTGAGCAGCTGCTGGTGGAGCTCAGCTGACAGACCATACTGGTTGGACTGGATCATTTCTCTAATAGAGTCAAAGTCCTGCTTCAGCTGAAGAGCGCCCTGCACGCTAAAAACAGAGCAGAAGGACATTTGTCAACATCTGAAGATGGTCTGTGTTTATGTGACGTGAAGAGTCACACGCACATGTACCAAACTGCTGTTTTTAATGATGTCATCAGTTTGTTGGCTAACACCGTCTGTGCTCTAAAACACACCTGAACTTGATCTTCTGTCTCAGGATGTGCTCCATCCATGCCTCCATGAACGCTGTCATCGTTATACTCAATGCTTGGACTCGTGCGTCATCAGACAGAGGGGCCACGCCCTCTAACACTTGACCAATCACAGTTTGAGCTGCCAGAGATGCATATTCACTGGGACTGTTGGGAAAACCTTTGGAAACACAGCGTAAAATGAAAAAGGCCATTTAGAGAGAAAATGAAATACAAACTTTTAGCTTCTGTTGAACTGAGATGCTGCTGAAATATTACAGCAGCCATTTATTTTCAGTGTGGTTGGTGCGAATATAAAAGCATTCATAAGCAATGACACTAACTACACGCTGTAGCTGCTGCTTTGGCAGGACAGCGACCCAAAGCACAAACATGACAGCTGGTGTTCTGTTCATAATACATGGGTGGATCAGTCACTGTGGAAGGAACAGACTGGAAGTCCAACCTGCAGCTGTTAGTGACAAAACTTTGAGTGCAAAACATGACAAAGATCAGGAAGTGTTGGAGCTGGAGCAGTGAAGACAGACACACAGCAAAGAGCCAGGAGTGAGAACCTGCTGCACTCCAGCGGTGTGGCACAGGGTCACCTGCTCACACCTGAGTTTGTGGGTTGTTCTCTCACAGGAAAACTACATTCACTGTATTACAGTCACATAGTACTGAGTGTTACTCCTAATGAAAACATTTAAACACTTTAACAGTCATGAGTGTTTTCCTTTATTATTCAAACCAAAGTCTTCTCTGGCTTAGTCTGAATGATCAGCAGGGCTGATAGAAATATTATAATGATGATCATTTATTGTACTGTTGAAAGAACTCTCTAAAGCTTGTAAATTACAAATATTGAATTCCAAATTATTTGATTATTTATGTGCAATTACAAACTCGGTGTAACTATCTGTGTATAAACACAAAGCTGACACTGTGAGACTTCATCACAGGTGTGATCATCACAGCAGATGTCTTTGTGCAAAGTAACTGAGGATAAAAACATGGAGCAGATTTTCCTGGCCTGGCTTTTTATAGCAGATAAGAAAATCAGATGTGAACCTGATGCTGCTGAAGTGAAGCAGAGCAAAGTTACAGAGGTTTGATTACAGACACAGCTGAGAGTTTGTTATTTGGCATCATTTGTAAAAGTTTACATTTGTTCGATGTTTAACAGCAGAAATGAGGCTTTGTTGTTGGAGTGTTGAGTGATGAAACCTGCAGCGTCAGAATCTGTGAGACGTCGACAGAATCAGCGACGGCGTGTCCGTGCCGTCGGGTGAACGATCCACGCTCTGTGTTTCTGTGCGGACTCTGTAACCTGCTCTCATTTGCTGTTTTAGCTGTTTGATGGTTGCTGAAATAATGTTGTGAGCTTCAACCTGAGATTCTGGCGTTTCTGACAAAAATACATTTATATTTAAAAATGGATTCAGGACTTAATGAATGGATATCACTTTATTGAAACTAAAATCGATTTTTAAACCCAACCCTGATGAGTTTAGCCGAATAAAAGTAACCCCTAAATAACTTCTTCGTTGAACAGTTAGAGCGTGTTTAGTAATGTGTTGATGTTTGCTGCAGTTTTTATGTTCAGAATTCACAAAACCTACAAAACCACTTCACTTTGTTTCACTTTGTAAGAGCCCATCAGACATCACTGGCTTCAAAGGCTGCTGTACTTAAACCATTCCTTAAAGATCCACACCTGAAAACCTAAACACCTGATCACCTGAAACAGAACACCTGATCATCTGAACACCTGAAACAGAACATCTGATCATCTGAACACCTGATCACCTGAACCAGAACACCTGATCACCAGAACACCTGATCACCTGAACACCTAAACACCAGAACACTTGATCACCTGAACCAGAATACCTGATCACCTGATCACCAGAACACCTGATCACCTAAACACCAGAACACCTGATCAACTGAACCAGAACACCTGATCACCTGATCACAAGAACACCTGATCACCAGAACACCTGATCACCAGAACACCTGATCAACTGAACCAGAACACCTGATCACCAGATCACCAGAACACCTGATCACCAGAACATCTGATCACCTGAACCAGAACACCTGATCACCAGAACACCTGATCACCAGAACCAGAACAGCTGATCACCAGATCACCAGAACACCTGATCACCAGAACACCTGATCACCTGAACCAGAACACCTGATCACCTAAACACCAGAACACCTGATCTACTGAACCAGAACACCTGATCACCAGAACACCTGATCACCTGAACACCTGATCTACTGAACCAGAACACCTGATCACCAGAACACCTGATCACCTGAACACCTAATCACCTGAACCAGAACACCTGATCACCAGAACACCTGATCACCAGAACATCTGATCACCTGAACACCTGATCACCAGAACACCTGATCACCAGAACCAGAACACCTGATCACCTGAACCAGAACACCTGATCACCAGAACACCTGATCACCTGAACACCTAAACACCAGAACACCTGATCAACTGAACCAGAACACCTGATCACCAGAACACCTGATCACCTGAACACCTAAACACCAGAACACTTGATCACCTGAACCAGAACACCTAATCACCAGAACACCTGATCACCTAAACACCAGAACACCTGACCAACTGAACCAGAACACCTGATCACCAGAACACCTGATCACCTGAACACCTAAACACCAGAACACTTGATCACCTGAACCAGAACACCTAATCACCAGAACACCTGATCACCTAAACACCAGAACACCTGATCAACTGAACCAGATCACCTGATCACCAGAACACCTGATCACCAGATCACCTGAACCAGAACACCTGATCACCAGAACACCTGATCACCTGAAACAGAACACCTGATCACCTGATCACCAGAACACCTGAACCAGAACACCTGATCACCAGAACACCTGATCACCTGAAACAGAACACCTGATCACCAGAACACCTGATCACCTGAACACCTAAACACCAGAACACTTGATCACCTGAACCAGAACACCTAATCACCAGAACACCTGATCACCTAAACACCAGAACACCTGATCAACTGAACCAGATCACCTGATCACCAGAACACCTGATCACCAGATCACCTGAACCAGAACACCTGATCACCAGAACACCTGATCACCTGAAACAGAACACCTGATCACCTGAACACCTGAACCAGAACACCTGATCACCAGAACACCTGATCACCTGAACACCTAAACACCAGAACACTTGATCACCTGAACCAGAACACCTAATCACCAGAACACCTGATCACCTAAACACCAGAACACCTGATCAACTGAACCAGAACACCTGATCACCAGATCACCTGAACCAGAACACCTGATCACCAGATCACCTGATCACCTGATAACCAGAACACCTGAACCAGAACACCTGATCACCAGAACACCTGATCACCTGAAACAGAACACCTGATCACCTGATCACCAGAACACCTGATCACCAGAACCAGAACACCTGATCACCAGATCACCTGAACCAGAACACCTGATCACCAGAACACCTGATCAACTGAACCAGAACACCTGATCACCAGATCACCAGAACACCTGATCACCAGAACACCTGATCACCAGAACCAGAACAGCTGATCACCAGATCACCAGAACACCTGATCACCAGAACCAGAACAGCTGATCACCAGATCACCAGAACACCTGATCACCAGAACACCTGATCACCTGAACCAGAACACCTAATCACCAGAACACCTGATCACCTAAACACCAGAACACCTGATCAACTGAACCAGAACACCTGATCACCAGAACACCTGATCACCTGAACACCTGATCACCTGAACACCAGATCACCTGATCACCTGAAACAGAACACCTGTTCACCTGATCACCAGAACACCTGATCACCAGATCACCAGAACAGCTGATCACCAGAACAGCTGATCACCAGAACACCTGATCACCTGAACCAGAACACCTAATCACCAGAACACCTGATCACCTAAACACCAGAACACCTGATCACCTGAACCAGAACACCTGATCACCAGAACACCTGATCACCTAAACACCAGATCACCTGATCACCTGAAACAGAACACCTGTTCACCTGATCACCAGAACACCTGATCACCTGAACCAGAACACCTGATCACCAGATCACCAGATCACCAGAACACCTGATCACCAGATCACCTGAACCAGAACACCTGATCACCAGATCACCAGATCACCTGATCACCTGATCACCAGAACACCTGATCACCTGAAACAGAAAAACTGATCACCTGATCACCAGAACACCTGATCACCAGAACCAGAACACCAGAACACCAGATCACCAGATCACCTGAACCAGAACACCTGATCACCAGAACACCTGATCACCAGAACCAGAACTCCTGATCACCTGAACCAGAACACCTGATCACCAGATCACCAGAGCACCTGATCACCAGAACACCTGATCACCTGAACCAGAACACCTGATCACCAGAACACCTGATCACCTGAACACCAGAACACCTGATCAACTGAACCAGAACACCTGATCACCTGATCACCAGAACACCTGATCACCAGATCACCTGAACCAGAACACCTGATCACCAGAAGCAGAACACCTGATCACCAGATCACCAGAGCACCTGATCACCAGAACATCTGATCACCTGAACCAGAACACCTGATCACCTGAACCAGAAAACCTGATCACCAGAACACCTGATCACCTGAACCAGAACACCTGATCACCTGAACCAGAACAGCTGATCACCAGATCACCAGAACAGCTGATCACCAGAACACCTGATCACCTGAACCAGAACACCTAATCACCAGAACACCTGATCACCTGAACCAGAACACCTAATCACCAGAACACCTGATCACCTGAACCAGAACACCTGATCACCAGAACACCTGATCACCTGAAACAGAACACCTAATCACCTGATCACCAGAACACCTGATCACCTGAACCAGAACACCTGATCACCAGAACACCTGATCACCTGAACACCTAAACACCAGATCACCTGATCACCTGAAACAGAACACCTGATCACCTGATCACCAGAACACCTGATCACCTGAACCAGAACACCTGATCACCTGATCACCAGAACACCTGATCACCAGATCACCTGAAACAGAACACCTGATCACCAGAACACCTAAACACCAGAACACCTGATCACCTGAAACAGAACACCTGATCACCTGAAACAGAACACCTGATCACCTGAACACCTAAACACCAGATCACCTGATCACCTGAAACAGAACACCTGATCACCAGAACACCTGATCACCTGAACCAGAACACCTGATCACCAGAACACCTGATCACCTGATCAATGTGGTCTTTATTCAGATCTGTTCATAACTTCCCTGTCTTTTAGTTTGTGCTTTGTCCTCTCGGTCTCTGTAAGTTTTCCACTACTCTGAAACTCCTCTTCCTCTACTGACCGGTATATTATTTATATAGTATATAGTTGTTCTCCACACTTCTCTGTCAGCTTTCCTCTCACCCAAACCTTACAGCCACCTTTTAAGACTCTGGTTCTGGTTTTCTGGTTTCCCGTGAAAGGGAGTTATTATTCACACGGTCACTAAGTGCTCAGAGGAGTTTCTTACCTTACAACATAAATCTACATAAAACACTGAGGTAAACTGAAGTCATACACTCAGATACGAGTACCTGTCCTGTGGCTGGGCTTCCAGTGTACAGCAGGAGGCATGGTGTGTTCAAAGATCTCTCCTGACCTCTGCTTGCAGTCACTGGAGAATGTCCTCAGCATCACAGAAGAGAAGGTCTGACGGACAGTGAAGACACCAACATTACCAGTTAGATGTGGTTAGGGAATCATGTGTGGCTCTGTATAGTCCTGGTATATGATCCTCAGCAACACTAAACACACAGTCCACCCGTCTGCACAGCAGCAGTGAAGCTTTCTGACGTGGCTGTGAGAAGAAAGCAGACAGCTCACCTGCAGAGCAGACCGAGCACGCTCCAGCGTTTCCAGCTGCTGCTGCAGGAGGAGCTGGCTGTGGGTGTGTAGAGCAGACTGCTGGTCACTGTGTGAATTCATCACTAGTGATTTGGTCTGATGCACCATCGCCTCGAATGACTCCCTCATCACCTGCAGACACAAAAAACACATTTAAACTGACACTGAGCTTAAAGATGAACTGTGTCCAAACGTTTTGGCACCACTGCTCAAACTCATTTTGTTTTTTTATTCGAAACGTATGAAATCCTTAATACATGAATATGAAGCAAAGTGAAATAAATGAAACGAACTTTGGGCCAAAAATAAGTACAGCACCAAAGACAGCCATTAGAAGCTCACAGTACATCATGCTTTGCATTGTTTTTACTCCAGTGTTAGTACAAAGTGGTGTGACTATGATCAGAGTTCACTGCATCGTGTTTATGAAACAGCCTTTGCACTTATATCAGTCTCTGATCACCCAGCTCTACAGAACACGTGTTCTGGTTGTAATATATGAGTAACCTACTGTGAGGTCCGCCTGTGTAATAAGCAGGAACTTATTGAGACTCCAGGAGGAGAGGAACTGGTGTGCCTTGGACATCACCCATACAGTAGGCAGCTGCACAGAGGCCAGCACCAAACCAACAGTCTGCCTCTGCAGAGTACAGGGGAAGAGGCTGAAGGGACCTGTGGAGGGGAGACAGACACAACGGGCATCAAGTCAATTTTATTATTATTATTATTTTATGTAGAAACTGTTTTTAAAAAAGAAAAATCAGGCAAAGACTCTGCAATATTAAAGAGAGACAACCACTGATCAAAGCCCACTGACCCATTGATCAGTGGTTGTTGATCAGTGGTCATGAGAATTTGCATAATTATGATGAAGGAACTGAGCTCCCAGCCCATTGTTCCCTCAGTGGGCTGGTTTCAGTCATTATGCAGATGTACTGTTTATAAGTTTGAAACCTGCAGTCAGCTGAGACTGAAGACGTCACCTGGATGTGACGAAACGTTTCTCCCACTAAACACTACGTCCAGATGAAGATATGAGTTGATGTCATTTCCACTGGGTTTGGTTAGAGTGCTGCTGGTGGAACGTTTACCTGAGGCTCTGCTGTGTGACTGACGGCAGCGCAGAGAAGACAGGAGGGGTGGCAGCAGCAGAAGGAAACGCCCCATTGTTGCTGACGTCACATTTTCATCTTTTTCAGATGATGTCACCACAAACGAGCTTCTTTGATTTATCAAACATTTATCTGTCAGGGTTGAACCTAAAGTTCGACACAATTCTGAGGAGAGACGACGAAGCAGAAGCACAGCAGGGGACAGCGATTCAGCTCAAAGTCAGTCTGCAGATAATGTTATTCTTTTTTACAGACGAGCGATGTCCGATGTTATTTATTGTTGCTGAGGAATTAAAAAAAAACACCATAATGTACTTTATATTAGAGCTGGGCGATAGAACGATAACGATATGTATCGCGAAATAACTTTTTCTCGATAGAAAAATTAAATTATTGCGATAGACCTCACCGCGCTCGTCCTCTTAAAAAAAGAAAAAAAGAACAGCCAATCCAAATTAAGTAGTGCAGAGCCGAACCAATCACAGCCGCAGCGTCACGTCAAGCCGCACATGTGTGTTTGTTTGGGAAGCAGCCAGCCGCCGTGCCGCCCGGGTAATGGAGGAAAGGAGTGTGCCGACTAGAGAAAAATCAACCGAGAGCGTGACCGAAGGTTACCGAAGAGAAAACAGATGATGGCTCCAACGCCGGAGAGATTGTTGAACGGAAGAGCCACAGAAGCTCTGTAGTGTGAAGGTATTTCAGCTATTTCAAGTCTGACAAAAACAGAGTAGCTGCACTGTAAATGTGCCGAAAGCAAGTCTGGAAATACAATAAAGCGGTGCAGCTCAGTCTCTGACTGGAAGCGCTGATTCGTCATCCGGCTTTTGTCAGACTAAAGTAACTGTTACAGCTGTTTGAAAAGCTCAGCTATACAACAAGGAGAGATTGAGAATTTCCTTTTAGTTCTCAGTTTATTTGATATTGACAAAAGTTAGTTTGTTTTACAGAAGAACAGACAAAATTGACTAAGATTTATTTTTAGAATTAATATTTTGTTTCTAAGTGGAATTGACAGTTTAGTCTGTTTCATTTGTTCTGTTTTGAAACTTAAACGCTTTAGCGGCTGCCTTTTGTGTAGTTTGCAATATTTGCCTTTATTTATCTGAAAAAGTCTCATGTTCCTTAAGTACATCTACCCTGTTGAACTTATTATGGGAAATAAATATTTAAAAACAAGCTGCTGATTATTTCACATTTTACTTGTGAGCAACGGCACATTTAAATCTTACAAATATAGTTATTTGGCTTATATCGTGATAGATATCGTTATCGCCTGAAATGAAAAAAACATATCGTGATATGAAAAAATCTCATATCGCCCAGCTCTACTTTATATTTATCAACTGTTGGAAATTCTGCTGCTGTTAAAAATGAAGTAAAACATGATTTTAAAAATAACTTAGTGTGTCTGGTCAATCAAATATGAAATCAAAGCTAATGACATCACACCGTGTCTAAAACAAAAATGACATATATGTAAAAACATGTAATATGTAAGGTCAGAGCAGCAGACCGGTCAGTGTGTGAGTCTAAGCGCACTAACCATAGTCCCACTGAGCATGTGCAGTAACCAGTAACACACACAGACTCAGGTCCTCCAGCATGACTTCACTCTCCTTTGGAACTTGACCTACAACACACAACAAGGAGTGTCACACACACACAACACAATTTCATATGCTCGGTTTTCTCCTTTCAAAGAGTTTTGCAGTCGAGCTGCTCTCGGAGGTTTTGCTGTTAACCTGAGTGCTGAGAAGCTCCCCCCAGCTCCTTCTGACAGCACAAGCTGTGATCATTACTGATGAGAGGCTGCGGGATAAAAACACTTTGAAATTAGACGATTCTTTTTTGTGCACACTGCCTCCCCCATCCATCAGGTCCAAATGTGTGCCAGAAGCAAACACAACGATCAGGCACTCAGATTGTGCAGATCATCATTGAGTCTCAGAGTATCTGAGAGCCTTTCCCCGGAGTTTCATAAATATTTAACATAACTGAGAGACCTTCTGTATACTGACTCTAAGTTTAGGCAAAGCTCCAGTCAGCTCAGCGTTTCCCACTCTGCCCCCACTTTCATGTGAATGTGCTCATAGATTAATGTGACCAATCACAAACGTGGATAAGACAACAGAAACGTGTCCATTCCAAAGGAAGAGAAAATATGAAGCAGTTACACACAACGCAGACACAAAACAGCTGCTGTAGACAAAGCAGCAAAGTAAACGTAACAAGGAAAGCAGTGTACAACATTACAGCACTACACGCTCAGCCTGGACTCTACTTTACGTATACATGTCTGCTATCATCAGACGGTGGGCACAGTGGCTGCTGAGGCCACGTTCTTACCAGCGTCTGAAGCCTGACACAGCCGGTGGATGACCTGGAAACCCCTGTGGTGCTCCTGGAGGTTGAGGCTTCCTGCAGTGTGTCCTGCTACAGGGACTTGTAGTTGCAGCCACAGGGCTCTGCTGCAGAAAGCCCTCAGCAGGGTATGATACTGTTCAAGCAGATCAGCAAAGACCAGAGACTCACCCAGGTCTAACCACTGGACTGAGTGAGACCAGCAAACAAGGTCCGGCTCCAGTGTCTTTGTGTCTGCTTCAAACATCTCCTCCTTCTCTGATCTGAAAGATACAAATCACCTCTTAATGTTTAACCATCCTTTGATAGAAACACTGTAGTAGCGTAGGAACATGCACTCGTTTCCATGAATCCTACACCACCTGAAGGTGTTGGTTTCATGCCTGAATGATCATCTCTTCAGAAACAGACCGTGTTTCTTGGCCCGAGTCTGCATTTTTAATGCGTCGCTTTCAAGACAGTACGAGTCGGAATGAATGCATGATATTATCAGATAGTTTAATAGTTTAATAGTTTAATTATTTATATAGCACATTTAATTACAACAGATAGACTGTGTGCGACTGTCCTCCACCTGCAGTTGTCCAGCTTACTATAATCATTAGTTTGGGAATGCCCAACAGGGACAACATAAGAACTGGGAAGAACAAAAAAACAACTTCTGTCAGGAGAAAACTGCTTTCAGTCTTTGTTTCATGGTTTACTTTGTCAATCTTACTTCAAAGAGAATTGTGCAAATTCATGCATGCGGCAAAACAGCACTAACTTCATCATAGCATGAACTTCAAAATATTCCCCGAATGAATCAAGATCGATCAGGATATAACAGCATATTTCTGACTAACAAGGCAGTTCATTCCATTTCTATTAACACTTTCTTTAAAATAACACATTCTGGGGCCGACTTGAAGGATGTGGCAGAAATTAGACCTGAGTGTAAATGTGACACTGGAACCTGTAGAGTGATATTTAGAATCCCCATAAATCCAGATCATGTTTTCATTGTTGTTCATTTTATGAAAAATTTAAACTAATTAAAGTTGAACCTTATTGAGCTTGAAGAAGACGTCAGAGGAACAAAGTAACTTGCTATTTAGAACCTGCCATGAATCATTAATACAAACAGGCGGTAAGAAACGTCGTTTTAAGTAGTTTATGTAGCATTATTACTACTTTGATCTTTAGATCCATTTATTGACCTTGACGAAGAGGTCAGAGATCAAATGTGACATCTTCATACAGCACTTTCTATATGTTTACAATAAACACCACACTTGTACGAGTCACAGTCATAGTCTGCTTCTAAGAATACAGTAGAGGTCTGGCCCAGCATGTAAGGCAGATATGAATGGACTCAACATCCCTACAAAGAATGACGCGGACGCAGAAACACTACCAGTAACATTGGTAGGTGGTAACAATGGTGTGACCATACCTGCTGGTGGGATCTGGCACAGTTATTTCCAGTTCGGCCCATTCCTGTTGAATTCTCTCCACATTTTGGTCTTTGTTCAGTTTCGAGCTCTCTCTGTCTAATTCCACTGGATCGGGTGTATTTGGTACTCGAGCGCTCAAGATCGTTGAGTCAACCTTCCCATTTACCACGTCCGTTGCTGGGGTTTGAAGCGGCTGTTCGTTGAGTCTTTCTGGTGTGGGTGTATGTGAAACCAGCGGAGCCAGCAGATCACTGGACGAAACAAACACCTGAAAAAGCAGCTCTGCTGAGGAACGCTGAAGTTGGAAAATCCTTGACGGTGGCACGCCTCGGAGACGTTGGGAGCTCATTAACAAAGGTGAAGCTGTCTGCAGAAGCGCGCCGCTTTCTAAACGTGTCGGATCAGGTTGAACCAAGTCCAACGCTTCTACGCCGCTCTGAGTAAAAGCAGAATGGGACGTGCGTTTTTGACACCGGTTACTTTGTTCTCTTTTAGAGTTCTCCTCTTTATGTTCTGTATCTGCGGGATTGGCTGAAACAGAGGGACGATTTTCCACGACTGGCTTGTTCAAATGGACATCAGGCGTGTAAACAGGAAGTGTTGTATTTTTATTTTGACAAGACATCTGGAGGGTGGGACGACTTATGGAGAAAAGAGGAGAGGAAATTAGATATGTATAATGTAGCTGCTCCCAGGTCCACTCAGATCTCAATGTGGAAATCCCACAGCTGAGACTTGTGGGGTTTTGAGCACACGTGCAAGTCTCATGGTTGCTGTGGATCTGACAGAAGTAACAGGGCGGCTCTGAAGCCCAGTAGTGCAGCTGCTTGGCTGCCATTTCTGCATGATAGCTTGCTAAAATCATCATTAACTCTTTGACTGAGAAAGGAGAAGGGCGATGGCTTTTGATCCTTGGAAGACTGGAATCCAATGTGGAAAAATGTGCCTGCTGCATTACTGCAGTCTTTAGCTTGGAGGCGCTGTGCTGACCTCTCTGCTCATCAACAACCTGGTTGTAATGATAAGTCCCTGTTAAAATATCCTCCAAGACTTCTTTTGGTACAGAGTCTAAGTCAGTCTGGAATACAGAAGACAGGATCGCTTGGACATAGTGCTCCATCAAAACCAGAGCCTGCAGACCAAGTAAGTCCAGAGATTCCTTGATCTTTAGCAGTAGCCTGGTATGTTGACCAGCAGCACGTCTCAAGAAGTGGTCAGACTGGACTTTGGAAAACAGGCAAGACCAGTGATTGAGATGAACCCTGAGTTCTTGACTCAGTGAACCCAGATCGAGCCTGCATGAAGTTGACGGGGTCTGGAAAAGAGAGCAGAATGACTGTGACTGTGTGAACAGGCACTGGTGGCGATACAGAAATCTAAAAGTCTTTGACAAAGATGTCAAATGTTGGACGTTACAGAAGCATTCCTGCAACCATTTTTAACAATTATCCAACTACAGGTTGTGGCGGACGTCTGTGATCTGTTACACAGACTCTTCATTACATCGCCCAGTGAAGGTGCATGTGAAGACGCAAACGTTCAGCACAACTGGACAGTTCCCTCTGGTAGCCTCTGGCACAGTGTGATGTACAGCGCGTGACTATATGACACAGTGCTCAGTAAGCTTTAGATCACACAGTGCTGAGCGCTCGGCCTCACCTGCTGAGGTGCAAGGTGTTGCCGATGATGTTCCAACAGTCTGCTCACACTGGATATGTAAACCGCTGCTAGCCGAGCCCTCCTCGTGTACTCGTGTATAAAAATCAGCAGGGATCGCTGCTCCAGGAGTCTCCACTGAGCTCTGTATTTACCCTGCAGGGAGGATGAGGAGGGCAGGAGAAGAACCCCAGCTTCATCTGGCATTCCTTTAAAACAGACCTGATTAGGTGGGAGAGAGGAGATTATGAACTCAGTTATAACAAGATCGATGTTTGTTCCAATGCTCAATATTATGGCTTCTTCCCAAAAATGGCAATTAAAGAGTCAGAATGTTGAGGATGTAATCTTTGAAGAGATTAAGCTACGAGAGCTTTCATTCACTCATGTTCTCCTCACACCCATCACAATCCAGTTACACTGCAAACTGTATAAATTCACCTGAGACAGCCGTGCGCTGCCCACCAGCTGCCACTGAGGGGCCACAGAAAGAAGCGCTTGCTGCAGACGCAGCAGGCGCTCGGAGGAGCGGGACACCAGGTTGTGAGCCACTACAAAGTTCTTCTCTTCCTGATCCTGACCGTGACCCCGGAATAACCACTTCAGACTGGGGTTAAAGCTGCTCCTGATTAACACCTCAGCTTGCTGCAAGGAACGAGACATGAACATCTGTAATCAGCAACCCGAACGGGATGATGCAGAGGCCAGTGTGAAGTGGCTTAACATAAACAGTCCTCAGTAAAGGGTCAGGACAGGCAAAAGCAGTCCGAGGAAAACCTTTGAAAAACTACAAGGTCTCACTCCAAATATAAAGAAATCAGGGCTGGGTTGAGGTCAAGACTGAAATGGGAGGAGCTATGTTCACATGGACAGTGGAGGATTAATGTTTATTGATCAATCAGCTTAGTAGAAATTGTGCCGTAGTATCGGGCAGAAAAACAACATGTTGTGCTGCATATATAAATCATACCATTTGCACTCAGATCCTCTGTTTAGCAAACAGGAAGTGAAACTGCTCTGAAAGAAACAACAACAATGAATGATCAGTCGTAGCTCATCCTGCTCGAAATCCCTCACATTTCATTGGTTCATGTAATATGTTCAAGGTACAGTAATACATATATAAAATATATACATATTACTGCAAAGCTGTAACGTTGCCTTGTCATCTTGAACACAGAGGCCGAGGTGTCACTGTTAGGCCTAATCATGTTTTATGTATGTGGCCACGTACATATAATAATTATAGGTGACTGCACACCCACTGCTGAGTTTATAAGTTGGCTCATTGCAAAGAAATAAACAATCGAATTCATTTCATAAACCAACAAAAATGAAAAACATGTTACATAAAAGTTCTAAATGAACTTTTCATGTCATTGAGTGAAATAAGTATTTGATCCCCGAGCAAACGATGACTCAGTATTTGGTGGAGAACAGCACAGCGGTCAGACGTTCCAGGCTTGCTCACATCTCAGCAGCACTGTTGGCCTTCTCCTCTCCAGCTCCAGCTCGCTCCACAGATAGGACTGAGGTCTGGAGACACCCCACGTCTCCATTAAGGTTCCAGACCAAAATGTTGGCAGCATTCAATGACTGAATATCAGATGTAATCAGATTACAAATCAGTCTACAGGTTAGCTCTAAAATGTCACTTTACGATACATTTAGTTTAGTTTTCGTGCATTAAAACCATTTTAGCCTCATGTTCACTGAGATGTTTCCACTATGTCCAGATCCTCACTGTGACCAACGAATGATGAGTGTGTGTAAAACCCTCTGCAGAGACGTTTGATGTGATTCTGCATCACAGAGTCGGCTTAATGCTGAGCTGACATTAAATGCTGCTGTAAAAGTGCTCATATTAAGAGCACAGAATAGCAAACTTGCAACTTCCTGACATTTCAGTGTTTGTAGAAATCAAAACTTCTGCAATGAATTGGCTCTCTGACACTTTACGAATGAGGAAATTAGTTGATCATTTTATTGCTCAGTGTGGTCTCAGTGATCCTGTTTATCTGACTGCACAGTAAAGCTGTAAAAGTCTAAACTGGAACATCAGAGGTTACCGTGCCGCTGTCTAATAATGCAGACACGGGGAATCAGCAGAGCGAGCTGAAACTCATTTTAAACAGGGCTCTTTGTGCATGCTTGTTGTAACTGCAGCTGTGTGAAGCAGGTTGGAATCAATTACAAAAGCATTTACACATTTGTTGCTTACATTCTAGGGTTGTATTAATCGATATTAAACTTAAAATTAAACTTAAATACTCATTTGCAACAGTGTGGATACAAACAGAGCTGTCTCTGCCTCAAACAGACGAGCTTACAGCTCCACCCCTCACTAACAGCTGACGTTCACAACTCTAAGGTCAGTAAAGTTCTCATTTCAGCTGCATTAAAGTACTGAACAGTTCTCAGAAATGCTAACGCACGCTAACATTAGCCATTTCATTATTAGCAGTTATCCAGCAGCCACATTAGCCATGTGTTATCATTAACGTGGCGACTAATGAGGAAATGCTGAGTGGATTACAGGCACACAGCTGTGCAGACCAGTGGGGGAAACCACAGCTAAACTGGGCAGAGAGGCCACAGTGTGGAGAATTAATCCAAGCCGACAGTGACCGGTTCAAACTCTCACAGTGAGCCTTCTGTTTTGTTTTGAATGGTCTTTATTTTAGCAGAACTAATGCCACACAGTACACGAAGCTCATCTTTCCCATAATGCTCTTTGTGCGCTCTGTTATTTGTTGTGCCCTTGGTTTATTAGTAGCTTCTAAAATATATTTTATCTTCACAATCTGTAATGCGAGTCTATCCATCCATTCTCTTCCACTTATCCTCCTCAGGGTCGTGGGCTGGAGCCTATCACAGCACATCTTGGCCATGTCACCAATCATGAGTGTGTTTGTGTGTGTGCAGGCATGTATGTGTATTACCGATCAGGCCTCGCTCTACATCAGCATCTTTCAGTATCTCTGGGATGTTGTGATCCATAGTAGACAAAGCTGTGGAAGGACGAAGCACAAACATGAATTCAAGGCACAGAAAGGGGCCTGTTTATTTCAGAATTCACTCTCCAGCATTTCTGTTGTCACAGAATGTCTATATTCCAAATCATCTGTCAGTGATGTGAATATGAAGAAAAGGTATGAACTCCACAATCATTTTATGAACAGCTGACATCTAAAAAGGCTGCCTGCTATACTCTGTCAGCAATGCCAAGTGTGTCCTCTTTGCTTTCTGTGGATCACACTGTGGTTCAGCCACACTGCTCTCTGCTGTGTCTACACGACAGACTCTGTGACAGTGCTCGCCTGTTTGCTTCAGTGGGGACAGTCTGTGAACTTTCTGACAGATCTTCAACAATAATGTAAACACCACCCAACAACAGGAGCTACATGTTCCAACTTCACTTGTCCTTTTTTTAAGATGACGGTGTAAAAGCTCAGTGTATCCATGAGTCTGTGCTCTTCTTCTGGACATGGAAAACATGCTAATATCTTCCTGTGTCCAACATCGGCAATGATCTAATGGAGTCACCACAGTCAGCTCAACAAAGGCTAGTTAGGGCCAGCAGATGTGTTATTTCCAGCCATCGTACACTTACTTATCAAAACTGTGTTTCTGCGTCCATCTTTGGGGCATCTCGGCTCAACAGAAGAACTTCTCTGGGGAGTACCGACTGGCTTTTTCCCCGCAGAAGAAGAAACGCTGTTAGCTTCATGTTAGCGTTGACACAGCGCTGCTATCCGCACTTGACTGTGGCTAACGTTTCGCCTCACTGGAAGAGCCAGCCAACGATCTTATTATTGACTTACGCCTTTCCTAAAGACGCTCCCGTTAATCCACGAAGGAAGCGTTTAAAATAGCATCTAAATGGCAGAAGCCTGGGAAAACAGGATGTAGCTGCAGCCAATCAGGAGAAAGCGTCGCCAGTTGTTATGGTAAACAAGAAGCGGCGGTGACTCTTGCGCCTGCGTCACTTTTGCTCCTCTACGAGAGGATCCTTCCGCATCTTACGGACATAATTAAAGTAATGGGCTGTAACACCACAGCGATCACATTAAACAGCATGTTGCCTCATTTATCCTGAAAACACAATCGTGATGTAAACAATCGTTTAAAAAAGGAAAGAAAAAATCACTGGTTATTTTCAGGAAAGTTAGTTAATTTACATAATGCATAAGATTAAAATATATAAGATTTTAAATTGTACTCAAAATGTTTCCCCGTCATTTTAAATACAGTGGCCAAAATTGACGTTGCCGGCCACATCTGCAGTCGGCCTTTATTTACAATTTAAATATCGCAAATAGCTCATTGATGCTATACATGACAATTTAACATTTGGTAAATGGACTGATTCTTATATAGCACTTTTCTACTCAAAGCGCTGTATACAACATACATTTGAAGATTTATAGATTTCTGTTTTTTCCTCCATCTCTGCTCCCCCTCATTCTTCTACTTCCTCGCCTCAAGCCTCCTGTCTGTAATTGAAATCAAGGCTCTAACACAGGAAAAACATGCATGAACATGCTTTTTATTCTCTGGACAGATGACAACGAGACGGCTAAATAACAACAACAGGTGGTTAAAAGGTAACATTATGTCAGCTAGCTGGCTCCTAAGCGTCACACTTTCCCTTTGATAAACAGTCCTGCCATCATATAAAAGTTTATTGACTGTTGAGGTAAATGGTGGACTGACAACCTACATGTACTGCAGATGAATGGTGGCCAGAGTTGATTGTCCTTCTTCAGCCACCATACCTAGGATTATGCAGTTGAATCATGAGTGGTAAGAAAACAGAATTCAGGTGGCTACAATCTGTGTTGTTCAGTGGTGCATTATGGGTAATCTCAGCCTCTCACTGAACGTGCTCCTGTAGCACATCATGGAGTGGGTGGGAGGTATTATCCACCATTGTCCTTATCCACCTCTCAGACACCACCCTAAGGGAGTCCAGCTCCGTCCCCACAACATTACTGCGACCCTCCACCTGCTGCCCCAGCATGGCACAAAAGTCCTGAAGACTGTAATACTCATTCATAGACCTGATGCAGTAGCACCGCTATCATGAAGATGATGGCCTCAGCAAGACACAATACAATCAACTCACACCTCACAACCTCCAAATCAAACAAAAAACCTTTGTGGCAAGAAACTTCAGAGAAGTTGTCAGGCCAGTTTTAAGCCTTTCTGCCCAGACAAAGTGTGCAGGTGGAATACACGTGTTGATGTCTGCAAAGTGAAGGACAATAGTAAATCAAATGGAAAGGGAACAGTTCTTTTCCACTTTTTTAGTGAAATGGGCAGTCTCCTTGTGGCCAATACAACATTGCATTCCCTTATTCCCAAATGGTACTGAGGTTAGATTAGATTAGATTAGATAGAACTTTATTAATCCCTCGGGTGGGTTCCTCTGGGAAATTCGATTTCCAAAAAAGCACAGCACCGACAGAAGTTACAGAGTTACAGAATATTATATATATATATATATATATATATATATATATATATAATACATACACACACACACACACATATATATATAAATACAGAGACAATATAAATAAAATATACGAACGGGATAAATAGAATAAATAGGAATAAAAATAAAAATACAAGTGAATTGCACATTTCAAGTATTGAGTCTATTGCACTGTTGACTATTTACAAAAAGTATTGCACAAAAGGTATTGTACAGTGAGGTGCAGAGGCACTACAGCTTAGTTGTTCCCCCCTCCTTTGTCCTCCTGTTTCCCCTCCCTCTCCCCTCCAGAGAGGAGTTAAACAGTCTGATGGCGTGTGGGACAAAGGAGTTTTTAAGTCTGTTAGTTCTTGTCTTTGGGAGAAGCAACCTGTCACTGAACAGACTCTTCTGGTTGTTAATGGCCGTGTGCAGAGGATGCCCAGCATTGTCCATAATGTCCAGCAGTTTCTTTAATGTCCTTTTCTCTCCCACTGTCACCAGAGTGTCCAGCTTCATGCCGACCACAGAGCTAGGTATGAAACCAGAGGAACCCAGTACTGGTACAGAGCCCAGCCAGCACCACGAGCACATCCATGTAAACACCAGCACCTCCCAGGAAAAGGAGGGGAGCTTACGAAAGCAACGTCTCCAGGAGGCTGAGTCAGCAGCGCTATGACAAAACTCTGTGACAAGCTGTAGGCAACAACACTGGCTCTGTGGCTTTAAATGCTCCAAGCTACTGTGGCGTGCAGACATTCACTGTAACAGTTTATAGTAATACAGTCATGTGTGTGCTTTGGATTTGTCTTTTTTAGATACTATTTACATCAGTATTTCTGTTATTGAACAGCTCCTGTGCACATAAATAAAAACAATGTTGGGTTAAATGAGTTTTTATTTAATTTCCAGTCTTTCCTCAGAGTTGCTTGGATTTAGGGAAAACGTTATAGACATAATTAACTTACTAAAGATGGAATGCATCTGAAGACTCCAGTTTGGTCCTGGCCACTTTCCAAGACTGCAGTAAAAGCTATAAACAAGGCTAACTTCACTTAATTTAGAAAAATGCACTACATTAGAAAAGCAATAATAAATAAAGAGTGTAAATAGAGGAATGAAAGTCATTATTGTCGAGTGCATTAATGTTACCATTTAAATAAAATGGCTAAGATTTCTTTTAAAAACAGACAGTTTGATGTTTAATATCATTAACTGAATATTTAAGAAGCCGTGGGTCACGAGTTTTCTTCTAAGATGTGATTGTGACAGAAAAACACAAAGACTAATTTCATTCATAATTATTATACTGAAATTATCTACAAGCAACTTCAGCCCTCATAATCCACCACTGTGGAACAGTAGATATGTGGTATTTAGGAATAAAGATTTATTGCTAAATAAACTGGCAGGAGAACAGAATCTGGTATATGATGCACCTATTAAATGACACTGGTAATATAACACCTGACACCTTCTGCTCCAAATCTAATAATCAGAATCAGGGACTGCAGGACCTTATTGTTCTAAGTCACAAAATGTAAAGTCACAGCTTCCTGAGATTCTGGTGAATGCACATCTAATTAAATTTGTCTAATGTCACAACTAGGAAAGCTTTTACCGGAATGATATCAGCAGAATGGAGTTCCACCGGATCACAGCACTTAAATATAAGACAGTAAGATGTAATTATTTTTATGGGCTATGGGGGGAAACTATTGTGATGCAGTCTCTCTACAGCATTACGAACTCTTCCACCATATGAACATGATATCTCTGTGGACTAAACTGCTGCCACGTGCTTCTTATAAATGGCACATTCCGACATGGTTATATCTCGACTTAGATTCGGACACACTGGTTTGAATATGCATGCTGATGATACGGTAATTTTTACACAAGCCAGAACTGCTGATGATGCAGCCCATCAGCTTTCACTGGCATTACATGATTTACAAAAATGGCTGAATGACTCATGCCTGTGCCTTAATGTTAAAAAGACCGTATCAATGTTTTTCAGTAAACCTAAAACAACCGTGGCTGCAGTAAAAGTCTGCTTGGGTGCACAAGAACTAATTAATGTTGAGGAATTTAAGTATTTGGGAGTGCTACTAGACTCTAAATTATCCTTTAAAAACACGTTAAAAAAGTAGTGAAAACTGTAAATGTTAATATACAGAACTTCAGACATATCTGCACATCATTAACAGACACAGCAGCGATTACATTCCTGCACTCTATGATACTGGCTCATATTGAATACTGTATTACAAGCTGGTGCTATACGAGCTTTGCTGCTATTGGGCCAATTGAAGTGTGCTACAAGAGAGCATTGAAAATATTAGATGAAAACCCCTTTTTCATATCACCATTGTCAAATTTTAGAAAAATCCAAGTTTTTAAATTTTACTAATTTCAAATCATTTAAATCTGCCTGTCTATTATACAAAGTTATACATGGTCTGGCGCCTCCACCAATCAGTGATTTTATTAAACAAAAGTCTAGCAGTGTTGCTGGGTCTCGATTGACTCGAGCCGCTGTTAGAGGTGATTGTGAACTGGCACTCAGACGGAGCACCTTTTCACAGATGCTCTGTCATATCAGGGAGTGAGCTTCTGGAATAGTCTTCCACTGTCAGTGAGGGAAGTACAAGTCTACCCATCTTTATGAGTCACCTAAAAGGGCGGCTGAGGGACACACAAACATGTGATTATGTTTAATAATCATGTTTTATATTGGACGGGAAAAAGAGTTAGTGTATTACAAAAAGGGAAACAACTGTTAGTGCAATGGGTCAGTGCAGTATCAGGACAGTCAGGGCATGTGCAATACTGGGGTTTGTGCAATATAATTGATGTGTTTCCGTTATTGTTATCTATACTGTCCTCTGTGTCCACTCTCCTCGTCATTGTTTGTTCTAGTATAATGTGATCATTGTTTTTGTCACATGACCTGTAAATAGTGTCTCTGTATCTTTTTACTAACTTGTGTTTAACACCAACCTGCCAGAGGGTCTGCAGATGGAAATTAGCCCAAGGCTGTAATCTGGCATATTTACATTTTTTAAAATGTTCATTAATATGTATTGCCCCTCTTTCTAAAAATAAATAAATAAATAAAATAGCACATTGTTTTTAATAGGAAAACACTGTACAGGGGAGTGTGACTGCAGTAGGGAACAGGAAACAACAGAACACGTTTTATTGCATTAAGTATGATGCTGAAAGGAGACAACTGATCAAAAAGCTGGACGATATGAGAGTGAAGTTGGACTTGCTTGATTTATTTCGCACGAACTCTATAAGTGAAAGTTATCAGGCTGTGTTTTGGTTCTTAAGGCAGACCCATTTGTTCAGGAGGATTTGATTTTTTTTCTCTTGTCTTTTCGGTCCACACTCCACACCAGTTGGTGGCTGTAATGCGTCATTTTGCTGTTTGCCAACCATATAAAGAAGAAGAAGAAGAAGAAGAAGAAGAAGGCGGAGCGCAGCACCTTAGACCCGCCCCTTCTCTGGCCACTCGTCGATCGAGCACATCCGCAGTTAAACATCCTGGAGCCAGCTCAGAGAAGCTGTGTATACCAGAGGCCACAAGAAAACCGCACGACTATTGCCAGAGGGGGATACACATGGCGTTATTTGCACAAAAATAACGCCATAGACACAGCGTGAGCACACTCTTTCAGCCCAGCACATATTCGACAGCTGTGGTCTTCCTCCGTTCCTACTTCCGGCCACGTGACCAATTGGCTCGTTTGAGGTCGCGCGTCTTTCAGAGTTGGCGCGTATCTTCAGACTGTAGGTGCTGTAAGTTCCCAGCTGAGCACAAAGAAGTCTCCTGCTACGCAGTCTTGTTTTTTAACCGAGAACATGTCTGACTGGACCAAAGAGCGGCGACGTGAGGATCACAACATCGAGCACGAAAAAAGGTCTGTTTACATTCCCGCCTCAGTCTGTCATTAGCGGCTAAACCTTTGTCTGTGTTCGTTAAATGGAAGCCACTGCGTCAGATTAGCTTAACCTCTGTCTGCAAAGATGATCTGGACATTTTGAAGGCTAAAAAACATTTGTTGTACCTGATGGACCCGCGTGACTCTAGTACACGCTGTGTTCTTGCTAGTATCTATGGTTACCTTATTTTCTTTAAGCTCGTAGAAGCTAGCAGTCTGTAGCAGGTCTGTCGTGAACAGTGGACCTGACAGTGACGCTAGCTAACAGTGCGGGTAAAAAGGTGACGGTAAGGCGTTAAATACAGACAACTGCTAAAGCTAACGCTCGAGTACATTGTGGACTGTGAATGCTAAGTGTAACACACAAGTGAGTGGATGAACCGTGACAGGTGGTTAACAGCTGTAGTTGTAACGTCTGATATTAGAATCCTAAGTGCCCTCCAGGAAAAACAAGAGTCACAGATGGATGATGGTCCGCACAATCGGAAGAAGTTGGCGGGAGAAATAGTCTATTAAAGGAAGTGTATGGCTCCAGTTTTACCCACTGTACTCAACTAACCATTTATTATTGAAGAAAGTTCAGCTTCTCTAGACTTTAATCTGTCTAAGAAGGTTTAAAAGAAATTCCCGGATTTTGAAACAGTTAGTGCAGCTTTGCCATTTTTGAATACGGAGACGTGAAACGATCATGAGTGCTTTCCTGCGTGGGACCGTGCGTCCCACCGTGTGTTTGCAGTCCATGCATGTATTTGCTGCTTTTGCATTTTTAACAGCCGTGATTTATTTTTTCTAATTTGACACAGAAGAGAATGTTTTTGAGACGTGTTTGCAGAAATCTAATATCAAAACAAGAATGAACTAGAAAGTGCATTTTCTGAAGAAACTGCAGTGTGAATGCTTGAATCTTAATGTATGCACTGAAATGAATTAATTACTGAATTTAAGTTAAAAATCTTGAATGAGATAAAAAAAAAAAACCGAATTTAACCTGAAAACAAAAGTGCTGAACTGCTAAAAGCTGAAGGTTACACAGAAGAAGAATTTGGAAAAAAGCTGAAAATGTTTTAATTGTAAATTAGAAAAACCTAAGAAATGAGAAAAGAACATTTAGAGTCAGAAAACATCTGAAAGAATATTAAAAGGTCATATTCTTTGAATCACTGAATGACTAAAATGTGATCCCTCCACTTGGACCCACACAGTTTAAAAAGTTTACATCTCTGAGCTTTGAAAGACAAGATGTTGGAAAAAGAACAACGATGGCGACGTTTTGAGGGTAAAATGATGGCTGTGACACTGTGGACAAAGCAGCAGTTGAAAGAGAAGTGTTTAAGATGAATCTTGGCAGAGTGAGTGAGAGAGCTCGTTAAGCAGGCAGGTGTGAGCCTGGTTGCTATAGTGACTGCACCCAATGGCTCCATACACACGACACAGACATGCACCTCACTTTTGCTGCTTAAAATGAACAGAAAAGTCAGGCCGAAACAAATCGTTCCCAAATGAAAAGTACAAGTCGTATTGACAAAATTCTTTCACCGTGAGCGACAGCAGCTTCTAGTCTACCGAATTCTCAGTTTTCATGCCTGTGGAGTTTATTATATGGACGTGGTGACAGTGGAAAGACACCATGCTCTTCTGATTTTCAAACGAACCTTCTGAGCCATTTTAACATTAGAGTCTATGGAAGAGTTGGAGGGAGGAGGCTGTGCATTGGTGACATTTATGAAAGAACCATAACACCTAGTACAATAGTAAACACATTGGATGAAAGAGGACAGCGATGGCTACGTTTTGAGGGTAAAATCATACCTGTAGAGCAAACGCTGCGGACACAGCAGCAGTTTTAAAAAAGATTTTAAGATTAATTTTTTTGCTCCTCTCACTCTAGCAGTTGAGCTGTCTCACTCTAGCCCCAACATTCCGTCCCATACACACCCATTATAAATTTTGAAACGGGTGAAAAAACATCATGAAACTTAAACTGGAACTGAAGAAAAAGTATAATAGATATTGAAAAGATAAATACAAGTTGAATAGTTGAATGTCTTGTCTTCGTTTTAAAGTTTGAATGGTGGCTCTATGTCAATGTATGTGGAAGTAGTAAGAGTTTAAAAATGAGTAAGTTGAATGAGAATTTGAAGGGTCTCCCCATTGAAATACATGGGAAATTTTTGTTGAATAAAGTTGAATAAAATTAAAAATATAAATGTTAAAAATGAGAAAAATAGAAGCAGTCATGTCCAAAATAATAGGAATCTAACGATGTTTGAATGGTTTTTCTAAGTTGAACGGTTTTGAAGGAGTAGGCTTTCAAAAAACGTACGGAAAAATAATAAAATATAATAATAAAGATTAGAAGAACAATACTGTGAATGCTTTTCAAGCATTCACACTAATTAGCATGTTTAAATCTGCACGTGTTTTGTGTCTTCTTGTGTAGCTTTGGCCCATCTCGGTGGTCCCACTGCAGGAAGAGGGGGATCAATGGGAGCCTGCGGAGCAACAGCGAGGCAGATGATATCGATAGAGGAAGGAACGGACACACCGACTCCAGCTACAAACACCCTGATCGCAGACATACTAGGTGAGAGTAAGATCAGTTAATGTGGAAAGTGATAAACATGTAAGGCAGCGGACTTGTAACTGAAAAGCCACGAGGCGGCTGAAGCTTTGTGGGTTTTTGGCGTTTGTTGGGGAAATGTTTCAGACTGGACCAAAAACCCACAGCTTCAATGGCCCTGCTCAAAGGTGCTTTGTTAAATGTAGACCGTGCAGTGTGAGAATTTCATTGGTCTGTGTAGTTCACATCCAAACTCCAGTGTAGGCTCGAGAAGAAAAAGAAAAACAATTATTAGAATGATTTTAGTTTGAATGGTAGTGTTTAAAAAAATCTAACTACACTATAACTGAGTGAAGCAAGCCAGTCTCTGCTAATGAACCACTCTAAAAATCAGGTTACTGACTCCATTACCAACATGTGGCCACGACATCTGCTGGAACTGTAGCAGTAACATCCCTGTGTGTGTGTAACCTGTGGTATTGTCCTCCTAGCTTCACTACACCAGAGAGCACAGGCTCAGTGTCCCGCTGTGGTCGGCAGGCTGACTGGGGCAGCCAGGTGGAGGACGATGAGATGAGGAGGGATGTGCACAGAGACATGCAGCGGTAATTAAACAGTTTCTGCATCATTTCAGGTGTCTTTTAAGCACATGAAAGCAGATACTCTCTTCCTGTTTTGGATTGCAGACTCACTGTTTGCACTGTGTTCAGTTACAGGAGGAGGATACTGGGGGCAGAATTCACCCAGAGGGAGAGAAGGGCCTCGTCTGGCTCGTCTGGAAGGTATCTCATTCTCTCACAGACCTTTAAACTCAGAATATTCACGAACTGATGGAACACTCGCTTCTCAAACCACATGTCCACCTGCAGCTATACAAGTGTGCAATGTAGTTTTACCATTAAATAAGGCAAGACAAAATGTATTCATCCCAAAAATGATGGAAACATGAAATAAAATCAATGCAGTATCACCGAACAAAGCAGCGAGTACGGTAAAACAGATTGCACTAATGGAGCTCAGTTATGTGGTAACAAAAAGTAAAGTGCTCAGCATCAGAATATGATGCGATAAATATCATATCTGCTATGAGACGATGAGGGTTTCTGTCCTTGTGACAGCGAGGCTGAAACACGACGTGTCAAACATCGCTTTAACTGCCATGTCACGGCTTTGAGCTCGTTACTAATGTAAAAACTCCGAGTTTTGTTCATTAAACGGTAACACAGGCTTGTTTAACACGACAGTAACGTTTTAATTTTTTGGAAACTTTGTGTTTACAATCATTTACGAGTAAAATCATTATGAAGGAAGTCGGGCTCTTGTCGTGTTGAATGTTAGAGTTGTGTCTTTTTGTATTGTGTGCACGGGACTAAATGTGTCTGTGTGCTGCAGCTGTGACTCCAGAGAGGGAGATAACATGGAAACCGATGAAGCTGTGTTGCTACGACGACAGAAACAGATCAACTATGGCAAGAACACGCTGGCCTACGACCGCTACATCAAAGAAGTTCCTAAGTAGGTCGACAGAGACGCGTGCTGTGGAGCATCCGGTGTAAAGCCTGCCCGCTGCTGGTGTGTGTAATACACTGGTCAGCATTAACCCTCGTGTTTCTTCTTTTCAGACACATGCGTCAGCCAGGCGTTCATCCAAAAACTCCCAATAAGTTCAGGAAGTACAGTCGTCGCTCCTGGGACCAGCAGATCAAACTGTGGAAGGTCAAACTACACGCCTGGGACCCCCCTGCAGAGGAAGGCCAGGACAAGACCCTCGATGTCGTGTAAGACACTCGTACACATTCTGCACGTCGTCAGTCAGCTGCTGGCCGTCCTCATGTATGATGTGTATATTTCTCCTTCTCCCACCAGTGAGGAGCTCAACCTTGATGATGTAATGGACATTGAACTAGATTTCCCAACCATTACTGACTCCCAGAACACCCAGACCTCGCTGCCGATACACAGCCTGTCAGTGGAGGTGAGTGGAAGTCACTGAGGTGCTGCTGAAATGTCGAGGCCCACACGTGCTGACGACTGACAATCGTAGCGTTTGATTCAGAGGTTTTGACTGAATCTTTCTGGAACCTTGGTTTAAATATTTATCTGGTCCATTGTTTAGACGATCATCAGTTTTTAAGAAAATAAAGATGATGATGATGATGATGATGATGATGGTGGGATTGCTTGTAAACTTGGCACAAAAAGAAAGGAAGCGTGTTTGCTCAGCTTTCTCTTTGCTCAACTCTGCTGTTTATTCTGGTTTATTCTGGCAAATGTGGCCCATTTAAGGTGAAACAAGCAGGCTGTCCAATGGGAGCAAACACAGGTCTCCTTACTTGTTGTGCAAAGTTTAATCCACAGATGAAAAAGCCACCCTTACAAACACTGTATTAAATGATATTGTTTGTGTTGTGTTGTTCAGGATGAAGACTGCGGTACTCCGGTCAAAGTACAAAGGACGGCAGAGCCTAATATTGCATAGCTTGTTATTGAATGGTTCAGTCCTCCCCCCACATCGACTTCACACAGTCCACTCAGAAAAAACTGCTGCAGCTGCCAGCTAAGAGTCTGTGTGGACACACTCTGTGTCTTTGGCTGGTAGTCACTGATTATTATTAATATTGAGTTTTGTTTTCACCATATGTTTCTCCATCCATCGTTTGGGCCATTTGTTGTAGTTTATCTGTTCCGAGTATTTTATGACAAGATTTTACATTTTTAACGACGCATGGTTCAGAATTTGGTATTCAAAAAAAACCCCACTTGCTGTACCAGTGAGAGGCCTGTTGGAGTGTGCATCTAGTTTTGTGCAAATGCGAGCTTACGTCTCTCATATTCTACCTGAGAAGATTCCAGATGCATAGAAACTGTCTGAACTCGGAGGAGTCGTCTTAATAGAAACGGAGGCAATGATGTTGTTTTGAGTTATCCTTGAGAAATATTGGGCTGTGGCTTTTTGTTTTAATACAAATGTAATTGTTTCTTACTGCTGTATCTTTAATAGAACTTGAAATAAAAAAACAAACAAATAAATAAAACAAACAAGAAAAATCAATGTTTCTTCTTTTTTTGTGAAATTTTTTTTTTTGGCTAAAAACTGTTGAAAACTTGGTCCATCATTGGACAGCATGCCACAGATTTAAATAGTGACTTTGAAACCAGTTTCTCTGACACACTTCACACAGCTGATGTAGTAATTAGTGGAAAATGTGTGTTGAACTGGAATACTGTACGAGCTCACACATAACCAGTGTTGTATGCTAGAGAGTATAGATAACCAGAACTGCCCGGCACTGGTGAGAATCTGTTTAGCTTAGTTTAGGAGCGCTGGGGAAATAAGGATCATCTGTCTGACTTATGTCTTCGATCGAGGCTTGGACGAAGGTGGACAAACTGATTTGTGTGCTCTTATAAATCTATGTGTGGGACATGGAAGAATGACGGGAACAACATAAGGGGGCGCTGTTGTGCACGCAAACGTTTAATCCACGCAAAGTACTGAGGAGAAGAAGAGTGCGCGAGAAGACGAAGAAGAGCAGCAAAGAATTTATCTGTTTCTGTGCAGGTCAATTTATTTACGAACTCAGAAACCAAAGCAGGAGAAGACCATGCTGAGAGCGTGTCTGAGAGGGGCTAATGCTACCGCCCGGGTAAGCCTGCTGCCTGCTCCGCAGCCGCGGGCTAACGTTAGCGTGTTGTCATTCAGTGACCCAGAGCCTGCTTCAAGGTGCCACAGTGAATTTACTAGTTCGGGCTGTTAACTCTTCGGTGCTGTCGAGCGCTGTATTTGATGCCATGCAATTGGTTGTGGACGCTGTCAGAACAGCGCAGCATGCTAACGTTAGCCGGGTTTCTTCCGGTGACAGATGGATAATGGCGTTTTAAGCATAACCAAGCTAACGAGTTTGGCTAAGTTTGAGCGGAGAGGTCATCATGGCAAAAACCAAAACTTGTCTGTTTGACCTTTTATCGGCCACAGGTTTGATACCAGCTAACCGGAGCAGTATTTTATGCTACTAGCGGCACTAGCCTTTAAACGCGTTTGCACGTAGACGTGGTATTTATAATGAATCAGAACAAACGCTGCAGGTTGTCTTCGTAAAATCCACAAATACTAACGCATGATGTGCGTTCTCGAAAACTTTATGTTCTGTTTCTGGGATTAAGTGTGCAGCCAGACTTCTGTACAGTGACAGAAAGGTGGCTCTCACCTGTTAAAGTGGGCCGGAATAAGTTCGACATCCCTGGGCTACAGCATCACACTGTTGCACCTCGGCTCTTCTTTCCACCGGACACGGAAACATGTTCGTCTCTGCCGGACTCAGCTTGGATGTGTTCGCCATGTACCTGAATCTGTATTTACAAAATAAGAATGCAGTTTACTGCTCAGAAATCATGCTTTGTACTTCATTTGCTGATCTGTTTTAAATGGTAAATCAACAGTTTTGCTTATTGTTGTTTAGATTTAATGACGACAAATTAATTATTTTTATGATTTAACAGCAAGTGAAAAACTGTGCTAAACTTATTACTTACTTATTACTAAAACCCATATATTACTTACGCTACAGTTAATGGGCAAGCTCGTGTGTGACGTGAATATCATGAAATTTAAAATTGAAATCATCAAATGCTGATTAGCTGGTTGTGATCGACCTGTCGGTATAGCACTGCGCCTCTGCGGGCGGTCTACCCTTCCAGCTCGGCTGCTCTGCGCAGTATCTTAGCTGTTCCTGGGACTGCGCTCTGCGCTCTTTCAGTCCAGTCCTTGTTTATGTTGGCACACCCACCCCTGTCTGTTTCTCCTCTAAATCAGTGGTTTCTTGACTGCCACCTTCCCTCTGAAAAATTCAATTGATGAAGCTGTCCTGAAACTAACCCGTGTCCATCCAAGCAGTGTGGCACCGTCCTGACAGAGAATGAAACCTCTGTTTCTGAAGGCTATTTAATGTAATTACAAGAAAGCATGGCTCAGAGTGCTCAGGCTGTTTTGAAGAGTAAAGGTGTTCAGACAAAGTACTGATTTTCAGGCTTGTTAGAATTGCACAAAGTCTGTTTTTACCTTATGAACAGCATCTCTGCACCTAATTCCCCAATTTTTTATATGACGATAAGGAAAACATTGTGTAGTCTGTTGCTTGCACTGAAATTTGTTGCTCTGTGCTTGCTGTGAATGTGTGCCCGTTCTGGATCTGTGTGACATGGATTTCTTTTCACTGCCACGCTTTCCTCACCACTTTCCAGAAGAACTACAGGAGAATCCCTCTTACCAGTCTGCAGCAGTGTCGGCACTACACAGCAGGAGAGAGCAGGTAATCAGAATACTTTATTAATCCCGAAGGAAATTAGGGTTACAGCAGGCAGCACGCTAATGGCGCATGCGCACTTACAAAGGAACCTTCTGACCAACTTTACACAAACATCACATTGGGCAGACATGTCAGAAAGGTCGGCTGATAGGAAAAAACAACGAAAATACATAACATGAGGTGAGAGGAGGAGAAAAAAACTCCACTCAGACTGAGCTCCTAGTGGGAGAACAGTTTGATAACAGAAAAAACACCTCAGCACAAAAGCACATGACTATCAATACACCATAGAAACACAAGACAAGCAACAGGGGCGGGTAAAGGGTAAGAGAGCCGGTGTAGGCAGCGCATCCAGCCAACCCAGGTGGCCTTGCATGGAATGGGGGGAACAGTCTAAACACAGTCGTTATCAGGGTGTGTTGTTCAGCTCCAGCCTTGAGGCTGCAGCTGGCGCCGAAGGGGTCTCCGCATGAAGTGATGGTGCTTTTTACTTTAGTGCGAACAGCTCATATGAATTTCAAAGCAGTTCTACAGTCCAACACTGGTCTCTCAATCTCCCGTTGGAGAGCCGCGAGCTTTCTACGATGTTATCAAACTTACGTTCGTGATGTTGTCGTTCTTTTTGCGCAAAGAGCCGGTTCTGAGACCTCCGACCGCAGTGCACTTCCCCAAGATGTGATTGAATTTGCGCTCAAAGGTGTTGTTCGAGCGAGCCCCTCCAGATGTAATCCAGTTTTTCACTCAGAGCTCTTGTTCTGAGTGTTCACGGCAGCCGTGCGTTCTCCAAGATCTTCTCCGTGCTGACTCAATGAGCCCATTCACACACCAACACACACAGTACACTAATGAATTGTTTAGGACTAGCACATGGGCTTCAGCTGTCTTCTTAAGGGCCTCTCACATGGATGCGACATGTGCTGTGCCTGCCACCAAAATCTGTGTCCCGCTGGCCGCTGCGCTCTGGCTCCATGTTTACATGCGACTGCTCCCTGTCGTTTCAAAACACGGATCTCTCATCCTCAAGAGAAGATCTTCAGTGCTATCGTAGTGAAGAGCGTGCCGCTTCTACAGCATCGCTTTCCTCCTGAGATCACTATATGCAAGTCGGCTGAACTAGGATACACACAGAGTGCAAAGGCTGTTAGCGAGACTGTCCATTCATTCATGTCTGCTTGTCCTTTTTCATTTCAGTAGTGCTTCCAAAGTGGTTGTTGCCGGCTTGCTGACAGTAAGTGGTGGCATTGGAGGGACCGTACTCTACGCCAAATGGGACCATAAGTTCAGAGCAGCGGTTGAGAAGAACGTCCCGTACTCAGACTGGCTGCTGGGTTTGGCTTTGGGACCCGCTGCCCAAGATCCTGGCCTCCCCATAAAGAAACGGGTACGGTGCTCAGCTCATCCTAGTCATAGTTACAGGACACAAAGTTTGTTTGTGTTTCACCGTCAGTTCAGAAGAATTGAAGTCGAGCATTTTTTCTTTTACTGGCTCTCCATGTGTGAGTGTCTGGTCTCTGATGGTTTAAGGAGGATTCACTGTACGTTACAATGGCTTTTCAAATGATCAGACTGCATTGAAGCCCCATACCTCCACCCCCATACCTCCACCCCCATACCTCCACCTTTCCAGTGTGTGTCTGTTAAAATTCGACTCAGAATTGGTGATATCAGCTAATAAACTTCCACACAATACAATCTAAATATTTGTATAGAAAGAATAACCACGTTTTTAGAACCACACTGTAATAACGTATGCTTCGATTTAAATGGTTGCTGTTAAGGTGGAGTTGGCCCAGCCGCCCTCTATGATAGAAAAACAAGTGAAGAAGTCGGCGAAGAAGGAGGGAGCCGAGGGTCCGGTCAAAGACTCCAGCCCCGCCCCCAGTCAGCCTGCACAGAGCCTAGAGGGTAAGTGTGACGCCCACTGTCATTATAACTCATGGCTTCATGTTGCCATCTGCCTTTTATCATGTGCTCTGATTCTATCAGCTTTATTTCTATTTCCGTTTTGTTATAGTTCGTTCACAGTAGTCGGGTGGAGCGCCCACAGTTTCATTGCATCTGTGCAGTGACAGTAAGGGGCTGTTGTGTTTGTACACCACCACAGTGGGTTTGAACTCAGCCAAGATGTGATTCCAGCGCAGCTTCATTTCAAGGATTCTAACACTAGTATTGGATTATTGAGTTATTCATTATAGACACTTGTATATCTAATAAACCACTTTCAGAGACAAAGTTTGTAAGGACTCCATTACAAATGAAACAGATAAAGTTGGACTTGTGTTTGGTTTGTTTTTCTGGAATTTGCAGTAAGCGCTCCAAAGTGATGTTGGTACAGTGAGTGAGGCCAGCGTTACGCTGAAAACCCAACAGATGTATGAGAGAGCTGGCAACAACTGTAGGAGAGGCCGAGTCAGTAATCTGGTAAATTCTTTAAAAGAAGAAATGCACTTGCGACCTCAGCGACACTGAGAAGCCTGTAGGACAGAGGGATTAAAGTGGGTAATCGCAAAAGTCCTTCCTTGGTTAGGGGACACCCTGTGCAACATTTAGCAAATTCAAGAACACCCTGGAAGAGGTAGACTGTCAAAACGTAGTGGGAGAGCATTTTACCCACTTTAACACGCTGAAGATGCTGCGTCCACATTTCTTTACCTGGACGACTGAGCGTGCAAGAAAATCTAGCGACACCTCATAATGCATGTAAAGGAATGTGCTGTACGAGGTCACTATTTTTGCTGACATTGTAACTGCTGATTGAAATGGCACCAGGAATCTGTGATAGTATAAAGTTGGTCACCTGACTCTTGTAGAGCACGCTTTCAGTTGCAAAACCAAAGGTGGCGTTTTGTGACGTCCGTGGATTCTACATTAAAGGCAGCGATGGACTTGGAAGGATTTTCAGCTTTCATCACTTCAGTCTCATCTTGACAGTTTGATTTAAAATCCACTGTGATGGTGTTCAAAGGATGCAGTTGTTTCATGAAAGTGTTCACCAGAGTCAGCCTGATCATCAGCCATCTCGACAGTGCCGTAATATCATTATTTACATTATGAAGTTAATATTATTTTAATTCAAGTTCATTCAAATCAGCCTCACTTGTAAATGTCTCTGGGACAAGCCAACGTTTAATATCTGCTGATGCAAACTCTCCACTCTGGGGGGGGCGGTGTGCTCTGTTAGCTGCTAGCTCCACCCGTTCTTCTTTGAGATGTTTGTAAATGTGCGCTCTGTTGTTTAGCCCCAGCAGAAGCCTCTCAGGGTAAGCTGTCTTCTCCTATACTCTCCTGTTGTTGCTCTGCTCCCGTGTGAAATTTCATTTTGCACTGCTATTAGGCTTCTTAGTTTGTAGCAGCCATTGTATCTTTGATAGCTTTAAAGCCATTATGCTGCCATAAATACTACCTCACTGTAGCTGAAGTGATGATGAAACCAGTAGATGGATGGTCTTTACTATGTGTATGAGTGGCTTTGCGCGTGGTGACACACATGGAAGCTCCTGAGCGGCTCTTGCCTTCTGTATTTGTGTCCCATTTAGAGGCCTCAGCAGAGGCGACTCATATCATCTCAGCCATCGGTGAGGTCCCATCAGTCCCTGCTCCATGTGACACAGAGGCACCAGCAGTCAAAGGTATCATCACTGAAACAGGACCTTGCTGTGAGGCTACAGTGCTAACCACTGCACGCTCTGCTGTCCTTCTTTATTGTCATTATGCAGCACAAAGAAAAATTCTGGGCGGCAGCTTAGAAGAGCCAGTATCTAAACCACAGACAAATCCACAGTGGGCACATGGTATATACGATTAAATCCTCTCCTTTGGGTGGAGCTCTGACTTGGTGTTGGCGCTCTGTGCAGTAGAGTACCACTTCCTGTTCCTGTTACAAGCACAGCAGTGTTTTAGCCAATTGAATTAAATATTGATATGTTATCTTTACGTGCTTTATGCAGAGTCTGTAGTCGACCGACCGTTCTCTCCTGCACTTTCCTGCTCAGATGTTCAGTTAGTCGGCTTCCTTTAGTAATAACGACTCTCGTAATACATGTAACCTGTAACTTCATCACAGTAGACGTCTTTCTGAAAGTGCAGCAACTACGTTTAAGAATATAATCCACCCACTGTTATCATCTTCAGTGCCCTGTACCAACACAGAGCAGCTATCTGAACGCTGCTCCAGAGGTCGATCATCTTGTTAATAATTTCACCTCCTCACTGCGTACGACTCTGGATACTGTAGCTCCTGTGAAAACTAAGGACTCTAATCAGAAGTACCTGACTCCGTGGTATAATTCTCAAACACTTTCTGAGTTAACTTCAATAATTACTTCCTCCAAACCATCAACGTGTCTTTTAGACCCCATTCCTACAAAACTGCTCAAAGAAGTCCTGCCATTAATTAATTCTTCGATCTTAAATATGATCAACCTATCTCTAATAATCAGCTATGTACCACAGGCCTTCAAGCTGGCAGTAGTTAAACCTTTACTCAAAAAGCATCTCTAGACCCAGCAGTCTTAGCTAATTATAGGCCAATCTCCAACCTTCCTTTATATCAAACATCCTTGAAAGAGTAGCTGTCAAACAGCTAACAGATCATCTGCAGAGGTTTATTTGAAGAGTTTCAGTCAGGTTTCAGAGCTCATCACAGCACAGAAACAGCTTTAGTGAAGGTTACAAATGATCTTCTTATGGCCTCTGACAGTGGACTCATCTCTGTGCTTGTCCTGCTAGACCTCAGTGCAGCGTTCGATACTGTCGACCATAATATCCTATTAGAGCGATTAGAACATGCTGTGTAGGTATTACAGGTACTGCGCTGCAGTGGTTTGTATCATATCTATCTAATAGACTCCAGTTTGTGCATGTAAATGGAGAGTCCTCTTCACACACTGAGGTTAATTATGGAGTTCCACAGGGTTCAGTGCTAGGACCAATGCTGTTTACAGCTTACAAGCTTCCACAATAGAGGACGCTTTCTGTTGTGGATCTGTAGACGTTCACGATTAAATTCATAACGTTGAAACAAACAAAATAATAGTCATTTTAAAATGCAGCACATATGATTATTATGTTGGTCAGGATGATGGTAGTGATTAGCATTTGCACCTCACAGCAAGAAGGTTTGATTGTGCATCAAACCTGCTGGTCTCCATGAGTTCTCCATGTTGTGTGAAACATGGATGGAGACTAGTTAACTTGTGCAATAGCTCAGGTTGAGTAAGTAGTTACGGTAGTTTTCATTTAATGCCGGAGACAGAATATGAAGCAAGAAGCAAATCTGCACCAAAGTTGAAATGTTTTTAACATGCAGTGTCACTGAGGCATCTACATTTGCAAAGGTTTTGCAAAAACTTCATTCGTGTTGTGAGCATACAATAATAGCACTTCATGTTCTTTCATGGCTGAAAGTCCAGCAGTCTCGAGGATTACTGGGGTTGTTTTAGGTCTGTGTTTGTGTTTTCTCTCGAAGAGTGCAATGAGTGCCATGAACACAAGGAGGCGACAGCGGTCCATCCTGCACCCACAGAACCAATGAAAGAGCGTCCAGTAGAAGAAGTGGCTGCTAGACTTGCTCAACAAGAGCAGGAGGAACAGGATATTTCAGCATGTAGGATGACACACACACACACACACACACACACACAAAGAGTGACGTCGTTGCATACTGACCACTTGAATAATGACGTGTCATTTTATAGACAGTAAATGTCTTCCTGTGTGATTGCTTTGCAGCGGTATCAGCCAGTCTTGAAGACTCACTGGCGAGCTCGGCCAAAGCTACTCTGCAGGCCATAGGAGCGCAAGAAGCAGCCCTGCAGGCTATCATGCAGCACACAGACAAACTGAAGGAGGCTATGGAAGCAGAGGTAAACAGCAAGCACTTCATAAGGAAGGCATGTGCCAACTTTTATGTTTTAATACCCCCAGCAAATGGGGACTGTGCTCAGCTGGTACTCCAAATGTAACATGAAGTACAAATCAGTGATTGTACTTTTGGAAAACCAAAACAGGCCACCGTGCCCTTTAGGGCCTTTTTTACCCCTCAGCTTGAAGGCGACGTTGGATACTGTCGGTCCATCTACTAAAAACCTGGGACGAGTTTGAGTCCTTGAACTTAGTCCAGTGTTCTGTGGTGAATGAGTTAACTCGAGAAGGAAGTCCCCCGGGGTTTTCATACAGTAGGTCAGTCTGCTGGGGGCTGAGGGGGAGCGTCCAGTACTTTTGTAAATGGACCGTCTGTGATGGACTGAATCTGAGCCAAAGGCCGCAGGCTGGAGGGAGAGTGACGGTGTGCTGGTGTGGCTGAAGGAAGCCTGTGATGTTCAGTTCAGATTGTTTTCAGTAGAGTACAGTAGAATCTCTGGGCACAGCTCTTTAGTGTTTCACAGCTCTGGTTTAGTCTGTTTGGTTTCTGTGTAACTCTTGTCGGGACAGATCTAACCACTAATGCAGGGACCACTTGCACACTTCATGCTTCCTTTTCTGTAGCACAGATACCTGCACGCCTCCTGTCCGCTAACCTCGGAGTATAAACTATAGATGAGTCTGTTGGTAAATCTAAAGATATTTATTTCAAAATGTAGGGAGTATAAGTAAAAATTAAATACTCAAGTAAAGTACACATACCTACTTCAATAGAGTAACAAAGTAATAGTATTACCTTACATTAAATGACTAATGGTAACATGTGCGCTGGTCAGGGAAACATTTCTAATAACTGCTAAACAGAATCTGATGGCAGTAAATGTTCAGTGTTGCTACTACAGCTGATGGTGAGGGTGGAGCTGCTGTCCGCCTGCCTGTCTGATGGATACTGTTGCGAATAAGTATCCATATGTTTCAATTCCACATGAATGTTTCTATGTATCTATTTGACATCCCCAGCTCACACCTGCAAACGCTCCATCGAGGCTGATGAATGAGGCAGGACTCCATCTTTGCCTCAAGCCCACATGTCCTGCAGACCACTGGACTGGGCTCGTCTGCATCGTCTCACAGCAGCGCTGTCACTGAAGACCTGCGTACTCTTGTTTTTAATCAGATACATTGCTTGCTGTGGCCTGTGTGGTCCACCCACCACAGCGCTGTATTAGTAATGTTTAAGCCACGGCTCACTGAATGGGAAGCGTCACTGTTTTGCAGTAGATTTATCGAAGTTCTTCTTAAACTTAGGTTCTTCCTGAGGAGAAGTCAAACCAGTGGAAGGACCTGGAAGCTGCTCTTGCTGATAGAACCACGGCTTTGAACGATGCCAGAGCCGCTCTGTCGAAAGCCAAGTAACACAAACACACACACACAAACATACTTATTACAAACTTGAATGTGTGTGAAGAAGAATTCTTTCTTTTCCACTTAGCTTGAAAATCATAAATGTTCTTTCTTTAAATTGTGATTTCTCCTGCTTGGAGTAAAAGTGTTTCTTTAATTCTGATGACCAGTGTGGCACAAGGTTAATCTGAAAGATGTAATAATCACTCAGCTTTCAGGGCTGTGATGAGTGCAGCGTGCCGTGTACATCTCTGCCTAACTCAATTATTTTGGCAGTCTTCCTTATCAGCACATCTCTTTCCTTGCAGCGAGTCCTTGGACAGTCTCAGGTCAGTGATTGACGAGTCCAAAGGGCTGAAGATATCCTCTGTTCGCCCGCTGGTTTTAGCAGCAGAGGAGAATCTCCATAACATGGTTGTGGACTTGGACAAAATGGTCATGAAGGTAAAGTTTGTTTTCTTTTTTGGTGCATTGTGGACGACTACAGGAGATTAAAGTGACCTGTTTGCTTCCTTTCTGAGGCTCAAGTTCACATTTGCACCTCTCAGCTGTAAACTGAATGAAAGTGACAGCAGCACGTTAGCCTCTGTTGGCCAGTACCAAACATAAGAGCTACCTTAGCATCAAAGCACAGTACTTTGTAAAATAGGCAAGAAAACTTGTGAGGAGGTGACTCAACCCAGCAGCAGCAGCTATATTTGCAGCTCCAGTCCATGTGATGGGAGCGCTACGTAGGCTCCTTCTATGCTGAGATATGACTGGATATAATACTGTATCACTACTTTGCACTGCTGGCAGCGCCTTGTTTCAGTAGATACACACTCATTTTAAAACAAGGATACAAAATGCCTTTGATTTTCCTCATTTCCTTACAAATGTTGCTGCCTGCAAGCTGTGAGTGTCGATAAAATGTTTCCTTTTCTCTGTCATCAGAAATATGATTATCATTTTGCCCACACCCTGTGAGCATGTGTGTGGTATGACCTATTAAACTCTAGTGACCAGCACTATGTGCAGTTAAAGTGTTGGCTGTGTTATCTTCACCACTGTCATGATTATTAACTCGTCCTTTTCTATTCACACCTCTCTGTTCTTCTGCTAACAAATGTTACCAACTAAAGGTTCAGTCTGCAGAGTCAGAGGCTAAGATCGTCTCCCAGTACAGTGAACTGGTTAACGAAGCCAAACGACAGTTTCAAAGGGAAGTCAGCAGTCTCACTCCAGAGATCCAGGCCAACTGGAAAGGGCTCAGTAAGAGCACGCATACACACTCAAACACGTGTCTTTACACACACAAAGTTTGATTCGATTTGTTCAGCTGGACATTGTGTTTTCATCGGTCGCTAATCGGACTAACGATGGGCCTGAGGTCAGTTTCATGAGTGTTAATATGGAAACTGTCATGTGTAGTGATGAATGGCCATGAGTACGATTCACAGAGTTGGTGGAAGGGCTGCAGTCACAGCATTGTAAGACGGTGACAGATGTACCTTTAAGCACCTGCTCGACTCCCAGATGGTCGACGTGCACGTGCAGCCTCAGGCCTCTAACCACAGAGATGTTACGTGTAGCCTGCTAGCCATAGCTGGTGTCTGGGATGGATGAATAAAGCCAGGTCTCTAACATCAGCGCAGTGTTATTAGTCGTGATCTGTAGCCTCAGTTCATGTTATTATGTGGTTGTTTGTGTGGCTGAAGCTGTCTTTCATGCCGCCGCCTTCACCCTCTCCCAGCTGGTACGATAATAAACAGAGCGAGGCATGTCCTGAAGAACAGAATCAGCTGTCTGGGATTTACTTTCCCAGATTATTAAGCATGCATTAGGACACTCATTGTGTTGCTGACATGGATGACAGTACAGTGAAAGAATGTGACAACGTTTCCCCTCTGAGGAGCAATATTTAGGTTTCCATACTGATGTTGAGGTTTTAGAGCGACGTTCAGTGTCTGTGGCTACAGCAACACATGATTAGTGTTTCAGTACTAATAACATCAGTATAACCTGTATCATTCGTGACAGGCACGTCAAATAGAATCGGATCACAATCTAATATGTTGTTTAAGCTCTGTGCGTCTTTTGTTAGCTAACGTTTGGTGGCTCTAAGTCCACCGTCTGAACATCCACGGGGTTTTTGAAATGTGCATTTACAGTCAAAACCTCACGTTCTTGCATGTCACCGTAACTCTTAGTTACTTTCATACATTCAAAACTATGTGCTGATCAGGAAGTACGTTTTCAATGATAACTTGTTTTTGTGTGTTAGCTGGTAAACTGTCCACAGACGACCTCAACGCTCTGATCGCCCATGCACATCGTCGCATTGACCAGTTGAACCGAGAGCTGGCTGAGCAGAAGATCAGAGAGAAGATCCACATTGATGCAGCGTTGGAGCAACAGAAACTCGAGGACCAGAAAGCTCTGGACAACGCTGTCAACACTGCCCTGCAACATGTCAAAGAAGATGCCCGGCTGGACCAGGAGAGGAAGGTGCAGGAAAAAATATCTTTAGATTGTTCTGGTTTTTCAGTTAACGTGAGCGTATCTAAAACGTGTTACGATTTCCTCTGTGTGTACGCAGCTGGCTGAGTTAAGAGAAGTGATGGAGGCAGAGATGAGGACTCAGCTGCGGCGGCAGGCAGCAGCTCACACAGACCACGTCCAAGATGTGCTCAAAGTCCAGGAGCACGAGCTGAAAGCTGAGGCTGAGCAGGTGATCTCTCTACCCCAGAGTCTGCTTACACATCAGAAATGAGTACTTACAGGACACTAGTGGCTCTGAGTTGCCAGGTTTGGAGCGTCTAAGCAACCAGAGTAAACACAAAAATATATACTGAATAAAACGTGGTCTGCTTGGTTAAGTTACTTAATCCATAAAACCAGCTCGCACTGTCTGTCTGACAAACATCCTACAGAAAGTTTGCTAATAGATGTTAACAGTGGCACAAAATGCTAAAAGTAAAAACAGTCAAGAAGATGTTTGAACTGTCTCAAAGTAAAACAGCTCTTTGTGTCATTGTTGCCATAAACTATTATTAATACAAAGAATCCAAACTCTGCTTCACCTCACATTTGAATTGTAATGAATGTATTTGGTTGAAAACCCTCTTTGTTTCTCCTCACGTCCTGTTTCTCGCATCGTTCTTCATATCTGAGTAAACTGATCTTTTCTCTTGTACCTTGAGCTCAGCTGATAATTGTTGAGCTGTTAGAAACATTAAGTGCATTTGAAAGGACTTGGCACTTACAAGAAGGGTCACTTCCTTCATGCTGCAACACTACCATGACCACAGCTTACTGACATCTGCAGCAAAGATGCTGCTCTGGATCATTTCTTTATTTTCAAACCTTCTGTCTTCAGTAAACGTGTTAAACTGTTTTGTGTTTACTCTGATGGCCTTTGCTTTGTTGGAGGTCTGTGATATAGCGTAGGATAAAATAAACATGCTGCTGTATACGGGAAGCTGACAGCTTGTGTTCTGCCATATCTTAAGCTTTTTTCCACTAATATCCTGTAAAGGGGGCGTGGCCAAGACACCTGAGACGAGTCAGGCTGCAGCAGCGTACTCTGTTCCTGCGAGTTGCACGCTGTGTGCTTTTCATCCTTCAGCCCTTCAGAGCTATGCTTTGGTTGTGTTCAGGTACTGAGCAGTAAGATGCTGGAACAGGAGACTCGCTACCGTCAGCTGACCCAGGAACAGCTCGACAACTTCACTTTGGACATGAACACAGCCTACGCGAGGCTGAAGGGGGTGGAAGAAGCTATAGACAGTAAGAGATACACGCATCCAAAAAAGCAAAGAAATAGCACTGAGTGATTAGTCGGGTAGGTTGTTATCTGGAGTGCTGCAGAGGAGTACCACATGTAGGAATGATGATGTGTGTAGATGAATGTTGGAATAGTTGGATAATTTTTTTCTGGTGTGCAAAGGGACTGGATGTCCACGTGCACACAGACACGTTCTTTTCCACTCGGTCATGTAAATCTCTTTGTCTTTTGAACACAGGCCACGTGGTAGCAGAGGACGAGGCTCGTAAGGCCCACCAGCTGTGGCTCTCTGTGGAGGCTCTCAGTTACTCCCTAAAGACTGCTGAAGCCGACGTGCCCACTGTGCCTCTGGAGAACGCCGCTCAGGCTGTTCGCGACAGCTGCCGAGACAACGACTTTGCCTTGGCGCTGGCGTCGGCTCTTCCAGAGAAATCCCTGCAGCGAGGCGTGTACAGCGAGGCCTCTCTCCGTGCCCGTTTCAACTCCTTGCGATCGCTGACCCGCCGCGTCGCTCTCATCGATGAATCTCGTAACTCCTTGTATCAGTATTTCTTGTCCTACCTTCAAGCTGCACTGCTGTTTGAGAAGAGTCAGGAAGCTCCGCCCAGCCAGCTGAGCTCTGAGGATTTAGATCCATTCAAGCTTCTGTCATATGCTAGCTACTGCTTAGAGCACGGGGACCTGGAGCTAGCAGCTAAACTGGTGAACCAGCTGAGAGGAGAGGCCAGGAGAGTGGTGGAGGACTGGCTTATTGAAGCCAGACTCACACTGGAAACTAGGCAGGTAGTGAATCTGCTGTCTGCTTACGCAAATGCTGTGGGTTTGGGTACCACACAGGCGCCGTAGGTTGCCACAGCAACCGTTAAGGGAAAAAATCTGCTAAAAGTCTTTTTTTCCAAGAAGTATCAAAGTTCCCGAGTGTAGCTGGAAGTGGCTCAGGAGGAGCTTCAGCCTGAATCCTTTGTGCAGGGAAGCATCGGCAGTCTGCAGCACAGAAAGATGGTTTCTTCCTTTTAAGTTACCTGAACCACATAAATGTATTCCTCTGAAAGCACTAATTCACTGTGGCCACTTATTTATATGATACATTCAATGCACTTCTTAGCTTAGTCTTATCAATTCAGACTGCAGGTTTGGCCCAGCTATTCGTCTCCAGCCCGTGTGTTATGGAACCGTCATCCTACGAATTACAGTTGGATGTTTGTGAATACTGCACATGTTAAATAAATCCTGGAAAAAAGAAAACGCTGTATTTCATTTCGTTGTTCTTGTCATAGGGACTACGGTTTAAAATGAGAGCTCTCATGCAGACGTTTGCATCGCTGCGAGTGTTGTCCCCACACATGGACAGTTTACCTCTGTGCTCCACCACGGTAGAGTTTACATCTAATAATGAAGGCGAGACTTTCATTGTGGTGGTGCAGTTTCTACCTGAGCACTCCAAACACCTTTTCCCATGAGTTTTCTGCATAGGTGCTTTCTCTCTCCACACACAGCTCAAGTGTATTTGGCACGTAGACTGGAGCAGGGGTCGAACCACCAACCTTCTGGTTAGTAGGAGAGCTGCGCTGCCTGCTGTGCTGCAGCCAACCCTTCGTAGTAACTTTATAAGTGGTCTTGAGCAACATGTCTCCAGGATTTCAGCGGCCTTTCAAAGTTTAATTTTCTTTTTTTGGCCATCGGTGCTTTTTCAATGATAACTTGAGAACAAAGTCACACTCGACTTCAGGAGGAGGAAGGAGGAAGTCTGAGCTGCAGCAACAGGAAGTGTGTGGGAAGAGTGTCCAGCTTCAAGTTCCTGGGTGTGCACATAGACACACTCAGAGAAATGGAGCTCAAAGTCCTCTGAGGTTTTAAAGAGGGGGAGGGGGGTAGTTACAGTCAGTAGCACAGGAACAGAGCGGGAGGGAGAGAGAGAGGCAGGGACAACAACGTCACATTAGAAAGGTATAGTAATCACCCACAACTATTTTCAGTTACAGATGATAAAGGATTCAGGAAAAAATGGAATCGTCTTGTATTCAGAGAAAATATTACGCGTTTCTTATTGAGGTGAAAAGGAGCAGTTTGTCCCGGACTTCAGCTACAATGAAAAAGACACGAAGCTGGAGTTTTTCTGTCTTTGCTGCACAGCTGCCTCTTCTTCTCTCATCCTCTGAAGCTAAAGGAAAGCTTGCCATCAAAGCTAGTTCATCGACTTGCTGAAGAAAGATCATACCATTTAAAGAAATCAAGGTGGTTCAAAACATTTACACAGTATTCAAATAGTAATGTTACAAAGAAAAACTTTGTGTGCCTATAACACAACCAGAGGTGTAGTGCTAGCAGAATGCTGCACCACTTTGGGGGTTTTTCTTGTGGTTTTTCTCCAAGACAGGATTTATAATATTCAGTTAGTGTGGCTATTTTGTGCAGGAAGACATAATGAATGCTCAAAGTGATCGTCATGATATCAGATTTAATAACAATCTGTGCCAAGACAAACCCTCCTGTGGCCTCAAACAGATACTGTCGGGTTATAGAAACAGGCACAGAGTCTGTTTCACTGCAGTCAAGCCGGCCCTCACTTTTTGAATGTTGTTCCAGTATTAAACACACACATTTAGTCCGTCACTAATGATATGACTAACAAACTAGTTCATGCATTTATTACTTCCAGGCTGGACGACTGTGATTCATTATTATCAGGATGTCCTAAAAACTCCCTGAAAAGCCTTCAGCTAATCCAAAATGCTGCAGCCAGAGTCCTGACAGGGACTAGAAAGAGAGAGCAGATTTCTCCTGTTTTGGCTTCCTGTTAAATCCAGAATTCAAAATCCTGCTCCTCACATACAAGGTCTTAAATAATCAGGCCCCATCTTATCTTAATGACCTTGTAGTACCATATCACCCTATTAGAGCACTTCGCTCTCGCTCTGCAGGCCTACTTGTTGTTCCTAGAGTATTTAAAAGTAGAATGGGAGGCAGAGCCTTCAGTTTTCAGGCCCCTCTTCTGTGGAACCAGCTTCCAGTTTGGATTCAGGAGACAGACACTATCTCTACTTTCAAGATTAGGCTTCAAACTTTCCTTTTTGCTAAAGCATATAGTTAGGGCTGGACCAGGTGACCCTGAATCCTCCCTTAGTTATGCTGCAATAGACGTAGGCTGCCGGGGATTCCCATGATGCACTGGGTGTTTCTTCTTCACTCACTATGTGCTAATAGACCTCTCTGCACTCAATCACACTTGTTATTAATCTCTGGCTCTCTTCCACAGAAATTTAAAAGAGAAGGAAAATAAGTGTAATGGACTTATTAAGAGGAAAAATCAGAGAACAGTCATGAAGTTTCTTCTACAACATGTGAGTTGGAGCACAAGGTTGTCAAACATCATGTCTAAAAATGGCAGCAAAGTTTCAAACACCTATGCGCTTCTATATCCTGGTAGCCACATTTTGCACTGAGCCACTAATGAGCTGAAGGTAAAAGGAAGATAAACCAAAGTCCTGACACAGACAATAAACCAATAGAAGTTTGGTGGGGTGCTCCACCTGGAGACTCTGTTGTCCTGCTGGGAGACTTCAATGCTCACGTGGGTAACGACAGCGAGACCTGGAGGGGCGTGATTGGGAGGAACGGCCTCCCTGATCTGAACCCGAGCGGTGCTTTGTTATTGGACTTCTGTGCTAACCACAGTTTGGCCATAACGAACACCCTGTTCGAACATAAGAGTGTCCATAAGTGCACGTGGCACCAGGACGCTCTAGGCCGTAGGTCGATGATCGATTTTGTAATCGTATCAGCAGACCTGCGACCATATGTTCTGGACACTCGGGTAAAGAGAGGGGCTGAGCTGTCAACTGATCACCACCTGGTGGTGAGTTGGATCAGGTGGCAGGGGAGGACGCTGGACAGACCTGGTGCACCTAAACGCGTAGTGAGGGTGTGCTGGGAACGTCTAGCAGAGGCCCCAGTCCGCGAGATCTTCAATGCACACCTCCGGCAGAGCTTCGACAGCATTCCGAGGGAGACTGGGGACATTGAGTCCGAATGGACCATGTTCAGCGTCTCCATTGCCGAAGCTGCTGCATTGAGCTGCGGCCGCAAGGTGGTTGGTGCCTGCCGTGGTGGTAATCCCCGAACCAAATGGTGGACACCAGAGGTGAAGGGAGCCACCAGGCTGAAGAAGGAGTCCTATCGGGCTTGGTTAGCCTGTGGGACTCCGGAGGCAGCCGACAGGTATCGACAGGCCAAGCGGAATGCGGCTCGGGCAGTGGCTGAAGCAAAAACTCGGGTGTGGGAGGAGTTCGGAGAGGCCATGGAAAAAGACTTTCGGACTGCCTCGAAGAGATTCTGGCAAACCGTCAGGCGTCTCAGGAGGGGAAAGCGGTGCTCTACCTGCACTGTGTATAGTGCTGGCGGAGCGCTGCTGACGTCGACTGAGAAAATTGTCAGGCGGTGGAAGGAATACTTCGAGGACCTCCTTAATCCCACTGACACGTCTTCCGAGGAGGAAGCAGAGTCTGGGGATGAGGGGAATGACCCGCCAATTTCCGGGGGCGAGGTCACTGAGGCAGTTAAACAACTCCTTGGTGGCAGAGCCCCTGGTGTTGATGAGGTCCGCCCCGAGTTCCTGAAGGCTCTGGACGTTGTAGGGCTGTCCTGGTTGACACGCCTCTGCAATGTTGCGTGGAGATCAGGGGCAGTACCTGTGGACTGGCAGACCGGGGTGGTGGTCCCCATCTTTAAGAAGGGGGACCGGAGGGTGTGTTCCAACTACAGGGGGATCACACTCCTCAGCCTCCCTGGGAAAGTCTATGCCAGGGTGCTGGAAAGGAGAGTTCGTCCGTTAGTCGAACCTCGGATACAGGAGGAACAATGCGGTTTTCGTCCTGGTCATGGAACACTGGACCAGCTCTTTATCCTCTCCAGGATACTTGAGGGTGCATGGGAGTTTGCCCAACCAGTCTACATGTGTTTTGTGGACTTGGAGAAGGCATTCGACCGTGTCCCTCGGGGTGTCCTGTGGGAGGTGTTGCGGGAATATGGGGTGTCTGGCCCATTGCTACGGGCCATTCGATCCCTATACAACCGTTGCAAGAGCTTGGTTTGCATTGCCGGCAATAAGTCGGACTCGTTCCCGGTGGGTGATGGGCTTCGCCAGGGCTGCCCTTTGTCTCCGGTTCTGTTCATAATTTTTATGGACAGGATTTCTAGGCGCAGCCAAGTGGCGGAGGGCTTTCGCTTTGGTGGCCTCAGAATCTCATCTCTGATTTTTGCAGATGATGTGGTTCTGTTGGCTTCATCGGGTGATGGCCTCCAGCTCGCACTGGAACGGTTCGCAGCCGAGTGTGAAGCAGCGGGAATGAGGATCAGCACCTCCAAATCTGAGGCCATGGTTCTCAGCCGGAAAAGGGTGGAGTGCCCACTCCGGGTCGGGGATGAGTTCCTGCCCCAAGTGGAGGAGTTCAAGTATCTCGGGGTCTTGTTCGCGAGTGATGGGAGAAGGGAGCCGGAGATCGACAGACGGATTGGGGCTGCAGCTGCAGTAATGCGGACGCTGCACCGGTCCGTCGTGGTGAAGAGGGAGCTGAGTGTAAAAGCGAAGCTCTCAATTTACCGGTCGATCTACGTCCCTACCCTCACCTATGGCCACGAGCTGTGGGTAGTGACCGAAAGAACGAGATCGCGGATACAAGCGGCAGAAATGAGCTTCCTCCGAAGGGTGGCTGGCCTCTCCCTTAGAGATAGGGTGAGAAGTTCGGCCATCCGGGAGGGGCTCAGAGTAGAGCAGCTGCTGCTCCACATCGAAAGGAGCCAGCTGAGGTGGTTCGGGCATCTGACAAGGATGCCCCCTGGGCGCCTCCTGGGTGAGGTGTTCCAGGCATGTCCCACCGGGAGGAGGCCCCGGGGCAGACCCAGGACACGCTGGAGAGATTATATCTCTCGGCTGGCCTGGGAACGTCTTGGTATTCCCCCGGACAAGCTGGAGGAGGTGGCTGGGGAGAGGGAGGTCTGGGCCTCTTTGCTTAGGCTGCTGCCCCCGCGACCCGGCCCCGGACAAAGCGGATGAAGATGGATGGATGGATGGATGGACTTCATTTTGGAGTAAAATAAAGTTTGAATGAATCCTGGAGGATTCAGGAGGCCACAGTTTAACACGTGCAGTTGTTGGTTCTGATTCTCATGTTCTTATCTTTTTGAGTTCATCATTCAATTATTCACAGTTTTAAAGGTGTACTTAGGGTTTAAATGATAAATAAAGTCTGGTCAGCGAGTTGGAAATAACACAAAATTCCCTCAAGTGGCTCGTTGCTCACTGCCACAGAAACTTTGTGCTGCAAGAAACAAATGTTACAAAAAACGGTTCAACCTGCCAATTAATGAGTTTCCTTTGGCACCCTGAGCTAGTTTGCAATGTGACTGCTGCATGTCAGAGCTTTGTACTGTATGTTTGTTCCAGATCACTCAGTGCATTTAGCTCTGACACTGTCCATCAGTTTGAAGATTAAATCAAATCAGTTTGACCGTGTGATAAATCCATCAGCAGCTTTCCGTCAGGATACCAAAGTAAACTCTGTCCTTTACACTGCTGCCACCGTGTGGGTCCAAACTCCTACTCCATTCATTGGACGTGCTGAAATGTTTTGTGTCTTTTTATTTAATAGAAACAAGCTCCTACAAATAATCTTTGATTATTGCAGGCCTCTTTGTTAATGTGCATTGTACCTCTAAGCTCATGAGCCCACAGTTTGAACAGACACCAAATATTTAAATGGTCCAGAAAAGAAAGACTCTGATGCAACTAAGATTTGAATGTGTGGATGACGCCTCAGTTTAGGATTTGTATGGTATATTATATGATTAACCTGCTGTGGATGGACGATCACGGACGTGCTCTCGAGTGAAGTTTGGCCCATCGTCAGCATCTTTTCCCTGCAGTATGACTGCATTTGTCTCTGCCTCACAGTTTTATTGAGGCGATAAAACATTAATGCTCATCCTGCATCTTTGCTCTGCTAATGTGCTCATAGTATTATAACCATAACCATAGCTAGTCACCAGGTAGTGCACTATTATATGCTCTCTGCTCTTTATCCTCACGCCTCCCTGAGCTTGATTCTGTTGAAGGTTTCTTCCTGTCAAAGGGAGTTTTACACACCCCGGGGTCACCGGGTGCTTGTTCACTGCAGGCTGTGTGATTCTTTTGGTTTCTTTCACATATTGTAGGGTCTTGGGGCATGTGCAGTCATGTCAAAGAGAGAAGAAACTCCAGTGCTGTGCATGAACAGGGATGGGTTACTGCTCTCAGCTTCTGTCAGCTGCACTAGCCTCCAGTTTTTGTCCCACCCATGATTTGGAGCAGCTCACCATAACATAGCAGGTTGGCCCCAAACTCTGCCTGCAAGAGTCCTTTTTAAAAAGGAGCTGAGGACTTTTAAATGGAGTTCAAGCACAGGTCAGCGAGGGAAGGCGATCATGCTCAGGCCTAATATGTCCCAAATCCTACTTAGGTGTTTATCAGCCATTATGCCAGGTCAGTCAAACACACGTCCACTAATCCCTCTTACTGGTTCCTGCTTTGGTGCCTACCAACCTGTCAGACCAGCCTGGAAGGAAAGTTTTGCATTTTGAAATAGAATAAATCTTTTCTGCCTGATAGTTTTTCTCATGCAGCCGTACATGAACCAGCTGCATGTCTCCTTCTCACATTCCTCGTCACTCTTGCAGCAGGTAAACATCATCAGCATGTTGCTGCTGCTGCCACCAGTGTGCTTTCCTACTCGTGCAGTATTGACCTGTTGGAATCCCGAGCTGAAGCCTTCACTTTCCACACAATCGAACACACAATCCTCTCGTGCTCTTAGTGCTTCGGTTTTCAAATTCCAACCAGCTCGGCACGGCTTTTATTCAAGTGGTTTCAATCGAGCTTCTCTACTGCAGATGATTGATCAGGTTTGACTAATTAAATATTTATAATGAGACCATAAACATATTTAAAAATGAGATGCGCATTTATTCACACAAAGCTTAGAACTCTATGAATAATAAGATAAACCATGTGTCATAAATCTAACACTTTACAATATGTAGAATAAATACATTTCAAGGGGCGTGCGCCAGTTTAACCCAGTTACAGTTTACATTACAATCAATATACAGCCAATATTTAGCAGTAGCGTGTTATAATAGTGTTCAAAACAACTAAAACACTACTTAAGTGCAAACATCAGACAGTTGGCCGTGCTAACAATCAGCAACGTTTTGTTGTGGTTTCCGTCTCTTCCACACACATCCAGGCTGGGAGGAACCACTGGTGTAGTATGCATGCAGTACGTTGTGTGGTGTAGTATGCATGCAGTACGTTGTGTGGTGTAGTATGCATGCAGTACGTTGTGTGGTGTAGTATGCATGCAGTACGTTGTGTGGTGTAGTATGCATGCAGTACGTTGTGTGGTGTAGTATGCATGCAGTACGTTGTGTGGTGTAGTATGCATGCAGTACGTTGTGTGGTGTAGTATGCATGCAGTACGTTGTGTGGTGTAGTATGTAGTAACTGGTATGGTGGAGTTTCCAAAGGAGAAGAGCTCAGTTTTGGTTTGATGTTTGATGTTTTATGAGCACAAACTGGGGAATTTTCAGTTGCACCAAACTGTTCAAACTTTTAATGTCAGTGATGCTTTTCACAGAGTGATTCACGACCGCCATGACTTAGTCCTCCACCTCAAAAACTCCGATTGATATTCATTATACATGAACATATTTAAAAAAAGGGGTTAAAACAATTGAATTTATTCATTAGGATGAACTTCATGACTTGTCACTATATCTGGTAGTTTTGAGGTAAATTCAGGTGATTAGTTTAGTGTATTTGAGTTCACAGTCTGGTTAATCTCACGGCGTTTACTCTGCTTTTTAAACTGCGTCTTAGTTCGCAGCATCGTTCACTGTAGAATGGACAACACAAAATGTAAGTTGGAGCCCTTCACTTCAGTCTACACTGTTGAGCGTTTTCACATCATAATTCATATTCTGGGAAGGAAGTGTGTCATGGTCATTTTGGGTGTGACCCGGTTGCCTCTTTTGCTTTTGCCCATTTTACTGAGGCCGATGTACATGCCAGGGTACGCAGCTGACTCATAGGCGTTGTAGTTGTTGGCCAGGATATTCTCCTTGAACTTGCATTCATCGTTGTAGTGTCCCTGAGAGGAAGAGGAAGGTGAAACGTTAGAAACACGAAAGATTTTACATGTCAGCACTTAATAAGTGGTGCTAAAGTTTCTACAGTGTCTTTTAATTTGACAAGGCCAAAGCCTATTTACATCTCGTTAGTGATCACGACTGAGTACAACTGGTAGTTTCTCGATGGATCGGTCCCAAGGAACTCGTGACGATCTAAGACGTAGATTTACACGAGTTGGGGAGAGCATCATCAAGATCATTCCAAGATCATCAGCTCAAACATCTGTACATAATACAAGTTTGGATGTGTCACCGCATCACCACACACACTTAGGAAGAAGAGCCAAAGTCAGAATCAGAATCACTCCATAGTGTATTTAGGAGTCACTAAAGTACTTAGAACAAGCTTCAAAGAGCTGCAGACGTCACGTTCCTCAGGTCCACACGAGTTATTATGCCCGATTATTTCCAAGCCGTTCAAAAAATATTCTGAAGACTGATGAAACAAAAGTTTAACTTTTTGGTAGGTTTGCATAAATCTAAAATGAATTGTTTTCCACTCTTTTGTAATAAGAGCACCATACAGCTTCTCTGCTCCTTCAGGACCAGGAGGACTTGCTTATCGATGGAGTCACAAATTCTGTTTTCTGCCAGAAACATGGACAATATCCCCCATCAGTTCAGGGCAGCGTTTCTGCAGAATGACAATAATCTGACACACATCAAGTCCACATCTGAAAGGCTCCAATACATAAAAACAAGTACATTGATATGTAAGTAAAAAAAGGTTTTCGAGTGGTGCAGTCAAAGTCCAGACTGGAATCCAGCTGAGATGCTCCTGCTGGAAAACCCTCCAATGCAACTGAATTCATCCAAACAGTGTAAAACACTGTCAGTTAGTGCAAACGCTGGGTTATAGTTCCAGCTGCCCTCAGTGGCACGAACACTGATGATTAGAACGCTTGTTGTGATCTGATGTCACAATGTCTACATGCACGCCTTCAGCATCGAACAAAAACAGAAACATCTGTTAGACACATAAAGCAAATATATTTCTGCATGTTCCCCACACACCGAGCAGAAACATGTCCCTGTGAACTGCTGTGTGTTTCCAGATCAGCTGCACCCCACGGTGCCTGTTTCTGTCCTCCGGCATGTGTCAGGTTTCTGCTTCTGCACAGTGTGTGAGCAGCTAGAGCACGTTTATTTCTGATATCAGCCTCACAGCTTATTTATTGACTGAAGCAGCTTTTTGGAGTATTGTTTTCCTGTGCTCGGTTTGTTTTGGAAGTTCAGTCGTATGCACATTAAGACACGACTGTTTAAAGCAATCTTTAGTTGTGCATGCAGGTCTGTATCTGTATAAATGTGTACATATAGGACGACAGCTGGTGATTAGGTGTGTCTAGCTTATGTTTAGCTAATTACTCCTTTACTTCTTATAAATTTGAATAAAACTACTGTCTTAATTTAAAGATTTTAGATTTAACTGAATTTGATATTGCAGATAAATGAATAAGCCTAAGAGCAACTATCACAACCACATTAGGCACAAATAAGACACGCTTTGTTTCAGCATTACGTTCAGCACAATTTAACACAAACTGCATTCTACAAATGTCTTGATGCTCAAGAAGTTTGTAGAACGCATCTCCAAAAGTTGGTTCTGTTCATCTGGACGTAGCGTTTTGTGGGAGAAATGTTTCATCATCATCCCGGTGACGTCTTCAGTCTCAGCTGACTGCAGGTTTCAATCTTATAAACAGGACATTTGCATAATGACTGAAACCACTGAAGGAACAATGGGCTGGGAGGTCAGGTCCTTTATCTTAATTATGCGAATTCTCATGACCACTGATCAAAGGTCACTGATCAATGTCCATGAGTCCCATTCACAGAGAGTTGGGGAATGGCTGCAGTCACAGCATTAGGGAAGATGGTGACAGATGTACCCTTATTTACCTGATGTACCTGAGTAAATGTGGTTATCCCAGCTGGACTTTTGTCAGAGCTGGGAAGGCTCCTGAAGAAAGCTCCAGCTGATCCAGGAGAGAAGGACAAGAGAAAACCTGCAGTGATCCCGTACGTGTCAGGAGTATCGGAGCAGCTGAGACGCATTTGTAATAAACACTACATCTCTGTGGCTTTTAAGCCCCAAAACACGCTGCGCCAAAAACTGGTCCCCCCCAAGGATCGGGTCCCCGACACAAACCGAGTAACATAGTGTACGCTGTTAAGTGCAGGAGGATTGCCAGGATTCATACAGCAGGGAAACCAAACAACCTCTGGCTACAACACAGCAGAGCCGCCTCGTCAGGCCAGGACTCTGCAGTCTATCTACACCTACAGGCCAGTGGACTCTTTCAATGTTGAGGATGTAACATCCTGGACAGGGAGGAACGCTGGTTTGAGGGCGGAGTCAAGGAGGCCATTTACGTGAAAAGGGAAAGACCATCTCTGAATGGAGGAGGGGCCTAAGGGTACATCTGTCACCATCTTACATGCTGTGATTGCAGCCATTCCCCAACTCTGTGAATGGGACTCGTGGCCATTGATCAGTGGTTGTTGATCAGTGGTCATGAGAATTTGCATAATTAAGATAAAGGAACTGACCTCCCAGCCCATTGTTCCTTCAGTGGTTTCAGTCATTATGCAAATGTCCTGTTTATAAGATTGAAACCTGCAGTCAGCTGAGACTGAAGACGTCACCTGATGATGACGAAACGTTTCTCCCACAAAACGCTACGTCCAGATGAACAGAATCAACTTTTGGAGATGCGTTCTACAAACTTCAGTAAATCACAGTTTGTATCATTTGTTTTAATGTACTTTCCCTCAAAACCAACAAATACAAATGCAGATGTATGTGTGCGCGTGTGTGTGTGTGTGTGTGTGCGTGTGTGTGTGTGTGTGTGTGTGTGTGTGTGTGTGTGTGTGTATGTGTGCGTGTGTGTGTGTGTGTGTGTGTGTGTGTGTGTGTGTATGTGTGCGTGTGTGTGTGTGTGTGTGTGTGTGTGTGTGTGTGTATGTGTGCGTGTGTGCGCGTGTGTGTGTGTGTGTGTGTGTGTATGTGTGTGTGTATGTGTGCGTGTGTGTGTGTGTGTGTATGTGTGCGTGTGTGCGTGTGTGTGTGTGTGTGTGTGTGTGTGTGTGTGTGTGTGTGTGTAATTACAAGTAAGTGTAGATTGTCTCATTCATAGTCCTGGAGTGGGTTGGCTGGACGTATACCTCATTAGAAGTTGCTCATTTCAAGTTTCATATTTTTAGCTCTATCACTCGGTGGGACAGCTGACCACCATCACATCCAGCAGTCATTTCATTCTGCCAGTTAAACCATAACTTAAACTATTTATGCCCATTTAAGGCTTAATAGATAACATGAAGACTGTAGCATTTAGCATGATGCCGCTCGTTTCAAAAACATTTCCACTTATTACATTTATTACAAATGTCAGTGAACAGTGGCTGGTGGAGGGTTACAGCATGAACATGTGGGTGTAATGCTTTGGACCAACTCACGGCATGCATCACAAGCCCCCGTGTGCAACAACGGCAGCAGTTAAAGGTTCTTACCGAGCCATAGAGTTTCCCTTTGTCATTCATAGCAACGAAGAGACCGCTTCTCACCCCATAGAGAGTCACCACTCCTCTCTCCACTGGAGAAATTTCTAGCAGGGCTGGAGTGAAACATGAAAAGGACAAGTTGCTTAGTAAAGTCAACACTTGCTGCATATCTGCAGAAGATTAGCACAGCTCCTGTATGTTTATGTTTCTTAGTGAAATGGTTCATGTCATATAATGAAACCTGAAAAACCCATAACAACAACATAGAAAACAACGAACATACTTTAATACAATCTTTCTGTTTTAGGGTTGGAGCCCGGCATGTTCTCCACCCTGATGGGTCGACACGGGCCTTCTTTTGAAAGTTTGTGTTTGTGACATATATGAACAATGGCGTTAAAGCAGACACACTTACACTAGGAGTCACGGTCCTGGGTCATGTGAGCCAGTATTCTGAGTTCTTGGTGTTTCTCTTATTCCTCTCAGTCTAGTTTCATTTCAGTTTATCTGGTTACATTCTGTCATGCCTGGGTTACAGTTTTAATTCATGATTTATCAAGCTCCCATTTGTCTCATCCCTGTGTGAAGTTTTCTGTGTTTCTGTCATGTTTCATGTCCAAGTTTTCTTTGTTTGTCCAGTTCGAGTCATGTCTGGGTCTCGTTATGTTTCCTGTTTTATTTTGAAGGATCCTTGTGTTTTTTGTTTATTGTATTTAGCTTCACGGCCCCTGTCCTGTCATTATGTTAGTTGTTGTCAGCTGTTTTCCCCGTGTGATTCTGCTTCCCCTGATGATTTGTGATGTGTACTTAATCCATGTGTTTCTGCTCAGTCGGTGTCAGATCGTCTGTTAACCTCACCACAGTTTTCATAGGTTTACTCCATTGTTTCTCTGTGTTTTCTAGTTTACTCAGTGTTCATAGTTTGTCACAGCTTTTCACTGAGTGTCACAGCCTTTTTGTTAACAGCGTTCATAGCCTCCTTAGTTTCCCTAGTTCCTTGTTTTTCTTCTGCAATCAGCCAATAAAGGCTCGCTTTATTTTTGAAACTACGCTTTGTCTCCACCCTGTCTGCATCTGGGTCTACCTCTTTCCTCACACCAGCGCACCCCGCCGTGACAAAAGGCTCATTCTTATAAAATATTTCTCCATTTCCACGACACAAAAACAAATATGCACTTTGTTATTTTGGTTTGATTATCTGATTTCAGTTTGTTCACATAAACAGCATCTGTGCTGAAGGCCTGTGTTAGCTAAGTGTGTGGAGTACTCTATCACCTCTACAACGTCAGCCTCCATAGCAACTCCAGAGACTCCCAGTGCTATGGAAAATGATGTGGCTGGTCCCAGTGCCTTAGAAGAAGCATCCAGGGGCTGCAGGCCTGTAGCACTGACCTCTCATATCATGAAGGCTAAGGAGACACGTCATAAACACCATCTCCTGCATGTGTTTAAATGTCACTGCTATACGTATAGACATGTACATTCATCTTCTCTCCTGTGTAGTTTGTATTTTTCCATGTTGCTGCAAGTTTTAGATCATTTATTTTCTCGTATGATTCACCTGAAGTATCCTGCTGTGTTTTCCTTCTTTTGGATTCTGTGTGTCGTCACCAGAAGAACTCCTCACATCAATCAGACAAACAACAAACACAAAACCTCTGAGCCTAAAAAGGTGGTCAGATGAGAAAGCTTATAATGCACAAACACATTAGTGCAGTCATTACTGAGTCTGTGCCCCATAATTCCAACCATTTTTTATGATAATTCATTCATTCAACCTGTAACTGTGTTCCAAACAGCAGCGTCAACCTGGCAGGAAGATCACGTTGCTTTTGAGATCAGATACGTTTTATAAATATCTATTTACACACAGTTTACTGCAAAGATCATATTTGAATTCAAAACTAATTATAAGCCTGGTTTATAAATGGGGCTGTGGGGATGATATAAGTGGAGACTGGGTTAAAGGTTCTGCTCTGTTCTGGGAGGCAACATCTGGAGGCCAGTGAACAAACTGGTGCTTATAAAGAACTTTTCTACTTTAACTGAAAGCTTAAAGTGCTTTTCACTGCACGCATTAACACAGGCATTAATGTATTATTCACACACATACACAGATTCATTTTGGGGTTCAGTATTTTGTTAAAGGACACTTTCGCATGTGTCGCTCTGCCTCCTGAACTCCAACTCAGTCGCTCTAAAGTGTTCTGGGAACATTTGAACATGAAATCACGTCGACTTCTGGGTTCGTGTCATATTTCTTCAGCCGATGTGCTGATCTGACTGACAGACTGACAAACAATTTCCTCATTATTGGAGAATAATTTACAAACATTTATTAAATAACACGTGTCAGTGATTCCAATGATTTTCTTACAGACAACATAATTAGACTTTTTGCAGAAAACCCGCCCCCTGCTGGCCATCGTTTTCAAGTTTATTGCAAACCTGACTTTATTTTTCTGAGTGTCAGCAGGAATTCTTTTTTTTTAAAGCTATTTATTAACATAATGCAACTGCATGATTTCTTATCTTTTGATGTAGAGATACAAAACAGAAGAATATAATAATGTACAGTATGTTTGCATGCAACAAGCAGTCTCCTCAATCCACGCAGAAATCACTTGACCAAACTTTGAGATAGTTGTGTCTTTATATTTGTTCTTATCATAGCAACAAATGATAAAGGTGATGAATCAGGGAAAGGAAAAATTACTTACTGTATCTGTTTTCATTGTGCACGCCCGTGATCTTCCCATTGGGTAAGACCTGAATGTGGAAACCAATGCCCACGTTACAGTAAAGCCTTCTCAGTCTCTTTATGCCCAGCAGGTATTCTCCGTCTTTCGCTGTCACTTCCCTCTTGTCCCAGATGTTGCTGCTGGGTGAAACCAGTGATCCGGCGCTTCGTACCGTTTGTCTCGTCCGGCTGATAACTGGAAGCGGAGCAGAGGCGCTGCACAGGAGGATCCCATACAGAAGAAGCGGGAGCTTGGACCTTGGTGATGACATACTCTACCTACCAGTCATAGAAGTACACAACGATTGTGTTGTGCTTATCCAACTGAATGTTTAGTTAGTATGAATAAAACCTGGTAATAAAATCTTCAGTGATCAGAGAATTATCCTAAAGACAATAACTTAGCTCCTGCACTCTCTAAAGCCCGGTAAACATTTTCAGTGTGCATATTTAGACATCTTGAAACACCTCAAAACCCAGCGGGGGTCCAGTTTGCAATGTTTCGCGTTTCCAAATTTTGCTTTGTCCTCAGGTAGAGTCAGCAGACAGAGAACACACTTATATGTGGCCCGTATTACATCACGCACCACCTGCTGTCATATTTGCCTGTGAGTCATAGATGCCGTAGAAGAACACAAACTGGGATATCAATAAAATACATTGTGACAGAAAACAAAGAGGAACACGCAAGCACACAGAAACACAGTAAATAATAAACAAAGAAACTGCCTTGAAAATATTCAGCAGCAGATCAAAAACGGAAGAAAACCATGAATCAACATATGATTCTCTCTGTCACTTTACCTGATGCTGCTGAAGTGAAGCAGAGCAAAGGTACAGAGGTCTGATTACAGACACAGCTAAGCAGTTTGTGATTTGGCATCATTTTAAAACGTTTCTTCTTGGAGGTCATTTTTGAAATAACAAAACAAAACATGACAGCGCTGTAAACAACGGTAGACTGATGCACAACAAGCAAGCGAAAAATGCAGAAAACAGAGATTTGAGATGAGAAACTGTTCTTGAAGTACACTGAGAGAGAGTGCATGAAGTGTGATTTTATCCTGGTGGAAGTAAAACAGCCAAAGTCAGAGTCAATTCATGTTTATCAAACGTCAAGCGTAGCTTGGACCTTCTTTTGCTGCTGATTCAGTGAATTTTGGATGGAGAGTGACAAAACCTGCAGCTTCAGGCCACTTGGTTATGGCGTTCCACGTGTGTCCTGCCTGCCAGCATCTTGCACCCTGCTGTTATGTGCTGGATGGTCTCAGGGGCATCTTTGCACAGCCTGCACCTGGGGTCTTGCCTTATGTGCTGCCATGATTAATGCATGTGCTTTCTTTCAGTGCAGCTTTGCTAGCCATTGGTGCGACTTCTAAACATAAGCCACTTCTTCTGCATGCTGTGCGGGTCCTGTCCTTTCATGATGGTTCATTTTCTTGCTCTTCTTCTTCTGTCTCAGATTTCCAACCCATCATGGCAGATGGCCCCGCCCCTCCCTGAGCCTGGTTCTACTAGAGGTTTGTTCCTGTTAAAAAGGAGTTTTTCATTCCCACTGTCACCAGGTGCTTTCTGATAGGGGCTCGCTTGATTCCTGACACTTAGGGTGTATTTTTACTATCAGAATCATTAAAGCAGTGATAAACAATCATCATAAGGAAAGGTAGGTGATTAGCAGTTAGCCAAGCTAGGCGTGTGTTAGCATCTATTTTCATATACAGCAGGCTGATTACTCACTGCAATGATCAGCTGGCCAAACTGACAACATCAGCTGGGGTTCAAATCATTGTTTTCCCCCTGACTGTAACTCCAGCTGTGTTTCTTTTTGACTTGTCCAGTTAGCATGGTGACGCAGAAGCATTGCTCCTGAATGAAGCAGTAATGTTTTGAAATTTTGCAGATATATAGAAATATGACTGTATTTTGGGGGAATGGTGCCCGACCTTTGAAGCAGTTTTTATCAGATTAGACTGATTATTATGTACTTGCAGTATTTTGTCTTTGTGACCGCTGACATAAATGCTGATAGTCCCTCCCAATAACAACACACATACACACAAACATGTCTGTGTGTGTGAATAATATGAAACTTAGTCTATGCTTGTGCTGGTAACATTGTCACTGTTAGTGAACAATACATCAGTGGAGGCTTGATATCATGCGACATGTGGTGCGTCAGAACACTGCTCATGTAGGGCTTATTGCAGGGCTCGGAAAGATAAAGCAGACAGAGCCAGTGATAGATCGTCTGTGTACCCATGCAAAGGAATAGTCAGCCCACTGGGAGAAAACCCCATAGTAGTTGTGACGTAGGTAACTATTCATCAACATTTGCTCTGACATCAAACGTCATCAAAAGAGTTCCCCCAAGCCATGAGAGAGAAACTGACACTGACAGGCTCGGAAAATCCTAATAATCCCATTCTTTTTCCGCTTCCATGGATGTAAGCCTAATCCCATTTGACATCTGGGCCCCTAAGCCTCACTATTGTTTAAGCAAGGTTGGCCAAACAATTATTTATTATCTGTACATTTAGTTTCATAAATGTTTAGTTAACAAGTATTTGAGATTTGGAAAAAATGATCCTTGACAAATACGGACCTACACAAAACCGAAGGAGCTGATCTTCCAATAATGGACAAATCTAAAGTTCTTCTACAGAACACATCAGAACACATTTTTAGCAGGTAATTATAAAGTTTGCTTTACTTCTGTTTTACCTAGATTATGAATATAACTTGGGTAAAAGGAGAAGAAGCGTCACAAATCCACATACAAAGCAGAACTTTATCTATGCCAATGTTACATTTCTATACTTTGACACGATTATCGTAAAATATGTAACCAGAAAGATGACAAAGGGCAAAAGCAGCACAAAATGTTTGCTACACCACACATTAGGAATGAAAGGCTGTTATATTTCTCTACTTCCTTCTAAAACACTGACTGATTTTCACTGAGGCTGCGTCCACACCTACACGGGTATTTTTGAAAACACAGATTTTTCTATGCGTTTGCACCTTTCATCCACACGTAAACGGCGGTTTCCTGCCTCCACCCCGGGGGAAAGGGTAGCATCTCCTGGGTCTAGGTGCCGTTTCCCCCTCCAGGGGCGAGGGTACCTGGACCTGAGGTATAGAGTTTGCTTGGGGAGTGTGATTGTGTGTACAGTGTCCAGGTATGTCTATCCCTACGTTGGGTGAGTGCTGAGTGTTTGTATATGTGTGCATGAGGGTGGGAATGCATGTTTGTGTCTGTGTCTATATGTCAGGTCGGGTCTTACACACTGCTGAGGCTGTTTCCGCCACGACCCACCTCCAGTAATTGGAGGAAAATGGAAGGATGGATGGATAAACATTTCAAGAAAAAAACGATGCATTAATAGATATTAACTCACAATTGTAACACGGAAAAGGTTTACAATTTATTTGTGCCATTTCAACATCTTCTTTTTGTCTTCTGAAGGCTGATTTCAGGCTTAGCATAATTAAAGAACCATACAAAAATGTTTAAGTCGTTTTGCACAGTTTCAGGAAACTTTAGCATGTAAAACACTTTGTAGCATTTTTACACTAAAATGCATTGATTTACATTTTTTTATTAAAACACCACCAGATTTTTCAGCAGATGACTGACAAGCAAAGCACCGTTTACTCATCGTGACTGACATTCTTGGAGCAGTTGATCCACTGAAACATTAGTTTCTCTCAGAACCAGCTTCAGGTGCCCACACTCATTGTTGTCACTGATCCAGCCCCTTAGAGAAATCTTCATAGCTTCTTGGTTGGTTCCATAAAAAGTCAGAATAACTTTCTCAGATGAAACCTGATAGTCACATGCCAGCGTTGACTGGGACGCTAAATACAAGACATCTGTGGCGTTGTCTGTCGCACAGTTGTCTATGGTGACTGAGCCGTTGCTGAAAGTGAACATGTAAATGTCATTTCCATCACCTCCAACCAGATAATCTCCACCAGTGGACACCAAGATGTCGTTACCATCTGAGCCTTTGAGAAGAGAACTTTCATAACCAGACACTAAGATGTCCGAATAGATGGTGCCGATCACAGTTTCCACATCCTTCAACACGTCGCCCTCAGCGTCAGCATGGTGGCCTTGGCCCGTCAGCAGGTTAACATAAACCCCTTCACCCTTCTCATGATCACCCCGATAGAGAACAGAGTCTCTGCCTGGACCTCCGTCCACCAGATCAGCTCCTGGTCCAGGAAGGAAGACGTCCTGGCCAGAGTTTCCCATCAGTGTGTCATTTCCATCTTCACCATAAAGAGTGTCGTCTCCTCTCCCACCAATCAGGATGTCAGCTCCATTTCCTCCTACCAGCGTGTCATCTCCATCACCTCCATCCAAGGCGTCGTCCTTCCACCCACCAATCAGAGCGTTGTCTCGGTTGTTGCCTATTATAACATTCGACTGGGAGGGGCAGCCTTGCACTGTGTGAACCTCTGACAGATTTCTCTGAGCGCTGAGGTCCAAACGACAGTCCACCGGAGACTGTGTGAGAGTCACTTTGAAAGCTTCTACCTGATAGAAAGAGTCGTCTCCAGCTGAGTTTAGAGACTTGAGTTTGAAATGGACGCCATCAGAGCTCTGAAATTCTAGATGCTGATGTTTTTCACCATTAGCATAATTGCGGAGAACGAATTCTAATCTTTCCTCATTTTTCATGATTCTAACATGAACATCATTTCTTGTTGGTTCCATTAAAACTGTTGAGTCCAGTATGACTCGACTTCCATCAAGGAAATCCATATCTACCAGCACAGTGTCAGTTTTCTGATCTTCTGCAAAGTTATCAATGATTATGCTTTCATCCACATGTTTGATTATGTAAGTGTCTTTGCCTTCCCCTCCTATCATCAGTGCCCCCCCGGTGTGTGGATCCAGTAAATTATCATTGCTGTTTCCAACCATGACGTCAAATCCTGAGGAGCCGTACATTTCTTTCACTGAGTCACTGAGTTTCATCCATTTCCCCAGACAGGTTTCACATCTCTGGTTTCTGTAGTCGATGGTTAAAGGCAGCATTAAATCCCATCCACAGCTGCTGATGCTGGGCTTCAGTCCAGCTGTTACTCCATCACTGGTCTTGATCTGCAGGTGCTGATAATTCTTTGATTTAAACCAGTTCTGTAAAATAACAGTTCTTCTGCCCTGTACCTGAACGATGATGCTCTGACCTTCACATCTACATGTTATATGCTGATATTGTTCTTTAAGGAAGAGCAGGTCCAAGGTTAGATCTGGTGATAGATTGTTGATGGTTTTCACTCCTTGTCCTGCTGTGATAACGTACCAGTCCTCTCCTCCTCTCCCCTCAATGAAATCATCTCCTAATCCAGGGACAAGAACGTTGTGTTCTTTGTTTCCTTTGATGACATCGTTATAGTTTGACCCGCGGACCTCTGTCACGCTGTCCAAAGCATCATCCTTCTCAAGGTCCACCTCCAGAGGAGACAGGGAGCTGCTGTAGTCAATGCTGAGGCTCTTTATACATGTGGTGAAGATGTTCCTCTGCAGGCAGTCAGCTTTGTTATCTGACACTGTGAAGGTGATCAGATCCTTTGTGATGAACAGCAAGTGTCTGTGTGCTGATGATCTGAACCAGTTCACTACAGCAACATGAAACACTGTGCTGTCATGGTGAGCCACCAGATGAACATCATCACGTTCTACCCTGACTCCAAACGTATGAAGATTTGCTTCTATGATGGCCAGGTCAGTTTTCTCGTCTCTGGAGTAATTTTCAATGAGCACAGAGGAAAGTTTTCTGCCTTTCACCATGTAAATGTCTTCTCCTTCATCACCAATCAGAAGATCTTGCCCTCCTCCCCCATCTATCAGGTTCCTTTCTCCATTTCCAATGAGTTTATCATCATACTGAGACCCAAAGATGTTTGTAACTGTGCGTAATAGTGGCTGTGATGCATCAACAGCTGCACCGTGTTTCTCAAACATCTTGTTAATTCCTCTGGCCACCAGCTGAACTGAAGAAACCACCGTGGAGGAAATCTCAAATAAGACTCCGTCTCCTGACATCATGTTCATGTGACGATAATCTTCTCCTAAAAACCAGTTTTGTATTCTTACAGTATGACTGCCCTCATACATCAGCACAGCATCGTTTCCTGACTTAGACACAGAAATGTGGCTGTAGGCGACACTGAAATGCAGATTGTCTTGTGCTCTGGAGGGATCGTAGTTGTTAATGATCGTTTTCCCTCCATTCTCAGGAATGATGTAGGTGTCCCTTCCTCCTGAGCCTTCGACATAACTTCTCTGTGGACCGAGGAAGAATGTGTCATCCCCTGGTTCCCCATGAAGTCTGTAATAGTAGCTCAACATGACTTCAATCATATGTTCGTCCTGTGATTTCTGAACTGCAAAAAATCGATTAGAGTCTCTGTTTCCCCTGTATGTCCCGTACCTCGAATTGGTAAGAGTTTCATAACCTGAAACCACTGTCACAGATCCAGCTGGTATGAACATGAGTATTTTTCTTTCATATGTCGCGTGCTCTAATCCATGTGACTCTCCCAGACCAAGAATTATATCTTTGCTTCCATCTGTGTTAATGCTCCAGCATTGTCTTCTTGGACTCTCATCACGAGAAACAAAATAGTCCATGCAGAGCTCAGACTGACCCTCATCAGCGAGGCAGAAGTTAATACCTCCTCCATTCCAGGAGGAGGCGCCAGCAGCAAAATCAATGGCTGTCGTTCCATCCTGTTGCTTTGTGACTTTATAATATTGGTGATAATCTGAGATCTGTGCAACAAGTCTTCGTCCCTCCTCAATTTCAGCATAACGCCAGTCATAAAACACACTAGCCACATGTATAGCAAAGTGCATGATCCCTTTTCCCAAGCCAACAAAAACAGCAGCTATTTTGTCCAAAACTCCAGCGTCCGCTGGGAGGCTGTTCAGTTCATTCTGGATGCCCATATAAACATCATCAATGGCCATCCGCACTACTGATAGAGCCAGAGTTATAGGTGCGATGAAAGGTGCCAGTTCAGGCTGAGCAAGCTCAACAACATCTAATGCAGTCATGGTAATATCTAATGCAGCATCAATGTATCCCAGTGCATCTCCTCTTCTAAAATCTTCTGCCACACTGTAGATCCCAAATCCAATTCCCACTATTGGTATAACTGTCATAGCACGCTTCATTGCAGGGCTCCTCATGATTGTTGCTGCAGCTTTTGCGATTCTTGTGTTTGAAGTCAGAGCTTTGCTTGCAATAGCAGATGTTGTCATAGCCGTCACTCCATGAGCCGTCTGCAAAGACCCCGTCACACCATCTTTGATGTTTCCCTCTTCAAAGGCACGAGCAGCTCCTTTCAGTCCCAGCATCAGGCCCAAAGCTCCAACAGCAGTTCCAGTCCTCTCTACATGTTTGTTGACCTGATGGGAGGCTGCTGAACTGTGCTGCTCCATCTCATGCACTGATGTCTCAATGTTCTTCCACATCTTTTCACTGTAATGTTGACTCTGTGGAGATAAATCGACCCTGAACTCCTCGGGCTCAGCACCAGCTCTCTCTGACACGAGCTCACATACAAACTGTCCGTTTTCCATTCGGGCCGATCCCTCCTGAAGACGCATTCTTGCCAGATTTTTACCATATCTTGCCATTAGTGCAGCATGGACCTCTTCAGTTAACGATGCAGATGTTCTAGAGAAATAGGATTCATGTTTGAAGGTATTCTCGAATTCTGAGGCGGAATTCAAGTCACGCCTTGTGACGTAGCCATCATCGTATCCTCCCAGTGTTCCAGATGTGGAAGGTTTCATAATATCTCCAGATGTTTCTACGATGCTGGGAGATTGCTCAAAATTTTCTTTGTAATTCTTGTAATCAGCTAAAAATAAACCTTTTGTGTTTGCGTTTTCTGTAAATATTTTGTAATCAGTTGCTATCATATCAATCCATTTATCTACATAACCTTTTTTACTCCACTTATCAAACAGGTCATATTCCAATTTTAAGAACTCTTCTCTTGAGTTAGTGAATCCCCGTTTTTCTGGGTCAACCCAGCTTCCTCCTCTTGCCATTGGGTGATTGTCAAAGAAGAAAGCCAGGCCAGCTGAGTCATATTGATTTAAAGCCATATCCAAGGCCATAAGTGTCAAAGGGAATGTTCGGAAATTTCTCACAGATTCACTTATAACTGATGCAGTGAAATATGTTGTGAACCAGGCCTCAGTGGATAGTCCTTGGTTGACATGTGCGTGCTCTCCACGAAAAATATTTCCCACATATTTAGCATAGATTTGTTTTTGTTGGTTTTGGCTATTTCTATTGTTTGTTAAAATGTTGTTTCTCATGTGTGTGTAACTTTCTCTGCCCACCTGTGCATTAATACATCTCTTAATCTCATCAATTACGTTTGCGTCTCTTTGATTGTTGTCAAGCCATTTTCCAACCAGGAACACGTACAGTTTTTTATGCTCAACTTCATATATCCAGTTATTGATCTTCAGGTATGTTGTCCTTGTTTCTCCATTCTTTGCAAAGTGATGAATTATATTTTTAATGTCTTTCCCTGAATTAATCTGATAACATTCATTAAGGACTTGTATTTTTTCACCATAATTATTTAGCCAGTCTATATAATTTTCAGTTCTCCCGTTTACAGTCCTTTGTCTTCTTTTTCCTATTACATATTCTTCTATTTGTTGGTTGTTGACTTTGATTTTCTCTGGTACTGGTTGATCTGAGTGAAAGATTCCCCAAGACAGAGCCTGAAGCTCATCAATGGCAGATTTAATCTCGGGAACTTTATTTTGGTCAATCTTCGGGAAAACTTCTGGGTTAACAAATCTCTTCGGTTCATCTGGCCAGCTGTCTTCTCTTATAAAATTTTGTTCTGGTTTTTTGTTTCCCCCGTTTTTTGGTCCACCCAGAAAGTTTCTTTCATTGGTAAAAACAGCCTCTCCTTTACTTCCAGGCTCATTTCTCATTATTACATCTCCGTTTCTATCAAGGGTTGCTACCATTTTCTTGCTGTTGTCTTTATGTCTCCATTGCAGCCCCTCTGGAGAGATTTCCTGAGTGATTTTCCTTCCTGTGTGTGTGACTTGGACGAGAGCGTCCCTCACATGAAGCTCTGTCTTGATGTTCTTTTTATGGAGGTCCCTCAGCAGAGTTTCTATGAATCGTTGGTCTGATCCGACCTCACAGGCCACCACACTCGTTGTTTTAATTTTATCGCTGCCTCTGTTTGTCCTTTCAATGATTTTTGCCACATCTCCTGAACTGTATCCTGACAGTCTCATTTCTCTTGCGTTGTCTCTTTTACCATGACCTACCAGCACCAGTCTGCTGTCCTCTGACAGAGACACTGGTTCACCGTGGATCAGTTTGGGTCTTTGGTTTTCATCAAGAACATAGACAGAACTAACTGCTGGATGTTTGTCATACAAATATTCAGCAGCTCTTCTGACCACAGGATCATTTTCCATCATTATGATCTGCTGGTGGTCATACTGTGTGGTGTGATCAGCTGGTCTTTGTGGGATTTTGTAGCTGGAAACTGAGTCAGGTCGATCCATCACCTGGTAAATCTGCTGATTGTTCTGGTTGGTTTCTAAGACTGTTTGGAGGCCGCGGAGCATAAAAACCCGAATGAAGTTCTGTTGGAACTGTGTGGTTGTGTTTCCATCGAGAGAGAAAACTGGAGCCGCTTCCAGAGATGGTTTCAACATCAGCTTTGCAAGTGAAGATCCATCAAGTCCAGACACAGTTTGTCCATCTTCTGAAACACTTCCAAATATTTTCACTACAGTGTATCTGTCTGCTGCTGGTACACAGGTGTCGTTGAACAGGCAGTCCTTGGTGACTTTCACGGAGTAATGAGGATCCTTGCTGTATTCCTGCTGGACTCTGTCACTGGTGGATTTTTCTCTGTCGGTCATGATCAGAAGTTTTTGGCTGTAGCTGTGGGAGATCTCTGAAGCACCCAGCAGCCAGTCTTGTACCTTCTGTTTGTCGATATGTGCCAAGAAGGCATTAAAGTCCTGAAAAATGAAGCAAAGACTGAAATGAGAGAGAGCTCCAGGATAACTGTTTTGGTCTCAGTTAATTTCTATAGGATGAAATTTGTGAACTTTTTTTTGGATCTCTAGATATAATCTTAACAATCTGTTTTGTTTATGTAAACCTACAGTTTGAGCCAGACACTCACATTATTTAATACTACTACTACTAATAATAATAATACATTTTGTTTAAGAAAGCGCCTTTCAAAACACTCAAGTGTGTACACAAGCAATAACAGCAACAAACATAATTTAGAAAATAGTAAGGATAAAACAGAGCAAATAGATAAACTAAATTAAAGTAGCAGTATGGAAAAGCTTATGTGGAATAGGCTAGTGTGAACAGGTGAGTTTTGAGTCTGGGAAGTGATGTTTCATATCTCAGGAGGAAGGGAGTTCCAAAGACGGGGGGCAGAGCAGCAGAAAGCCCAGCGCCCCACGGTGGCTAGCCGGGGGGAAGGGATGGAAAGAGAAAGAGAGGAGGAGGATCTGAGACACCGAGCAGGAATGGTAATGTGAACCAGGTCAGAGAGGTATGAAGGCGAGAGATGATGGGTAGCCTTGAATGTGCACAAAAGTATCTTGAAATTGATGCGGTATTTAACCGGAAGCCAGTGAAGCTGCAGAGCAGGGGTGATGTGGTGCATAGAAGGGGTCCTGGTGATAATACGAGCAGCAGAGTTCTGGACACGTTGAAGCTGATGGATAGATTTTTGACTACGACCAAAAAGAAGAGAGTTGCAGTAATCGATCCAGGAAGTGACCAGGCTATGAACAAGACTAGCAGCGGCATGTGGGGAGAGAAAAGCACGGAGATGATTAATGTTACAGAGTTGGAAATATGCAGACCGAGGGATGTTAATGATGTGGGAGTTAAAAGATAACACCCAGACTTTTCACACATGGGGAAATGGAGAGTGGCGAGTTATTGATTGTAGTAGAAGCTATTAGTTCTGGATAGTGTTGGTTCAGTGCTGAACAGGAGAAGCTCTGAGTTCGTCTAAACAGAGGGTGAGGGAGGTCCGGGGAGAGAGCAGGTTTAGTGGACAGATAAAGCCGGGTGTCATCAGCATAACAGTGAAACTGAATATTGTATTTATGAAAAATGTGTCCAAGGGGAAGAAGGTAGATAATGAAAAGAAGGGGCCTGATCAGCTGTCATCAGTGAAGACCAGCAACAGGTAACATAAGTGACCTGCATACCAGGCTAATTATAGTGAATTAAAACTAAACTAAGAACTAACTGAAATTATTTTCTGAATTTGAAAAGCTAACTACAAATGATACAAAAATATGGAGGAAATATTCTTCGTGTTTGTTAGTTGGGTTAAATTTGTAATCCCAGCTTTCCTGATGATGCGTTTACTGAGACTAGGGATGTTTACACGACTGCTTTCGAAAGGTTTTGTGTTTTTATTGTAATACCTGCACTGAGTTTCTTATGTGCACATAATATTATAAAGTGATTGCAATGAACCCTGACTGATGGACATCAGGTGAATCTAATGCAGAGCCAGATGCAAACTCTCAGATTTAGCCATTTAGCCATTCTTATATTTTGCTTGTTCTTGTGGTTTATTTTTGCACACCTCTGTTGCTTGTGAAGCTGGCACACAAGAATTTCACTCGCATGTACTGTACCAGTGTACCTGCACATGTGATGTGACAATAAGAGGGATTTGATTTGATGGCAGGACTTGAGAGGAAGTAACAGGCATTTGGTGAGACGTAGTAAATTATAGTTGTGTTGCACTTGCATCCATTTTGATGGGAGCTAATTAAGGCTGCTGGCCATCAGTGTTGGTCAAGTTACTTGAAAAAAGTAATCAGTAACTAATTACTGATTACTTCCCCCAAAAAGTAATCCCGTTACTTTACTGATTACTTATTTTCAAAAGTAATTAGTTACTTAGTTACTTTTTAAAAACACGATTTACAACCTGAGTAGGTGATAAAGCGATAGATCTTTCAGCCCAATTCTACTTTTTCTGCATAATCCATCATACAAAATGTAATCAAATGGAAAAGTCTCTTTTTAAAACTTGTTTTATTAGTTTTAATCTTTTAACTTTATGCATCAAGCAAAAATTTAATTATCTGCAACATTCTCTGACTGGAAGAAATTAGTTTAACATTTAAACCTATTTTCTGCACATTCCAGCACATAAAATAAAATAAAATATTTTTTGTGTTTACACTCAGTCTTTCAAATAGATGCAAGTAAAACACAGCAGAAAATAAATAAAGTCAAAGACTCAGCGGTCCTGTTGCTCTATTTTCACCTGTAAAGCAGGAGTGGGGCAGGCGGAGGTTTACCCTGGTGCAGGTGTGCTGCGGTCAGTGGAAGAATCCGCGAGTTTCTCTGTGAGTTTCCCATTACGTCGTAGCTACTCGGTGCTTGTTGGAAGTTTAGGGGTTTTTTCGCTGTAAAAAGAAGTTTTCTTCCCACGCACAGCGGACACTAATGTTTTTGTCACTTTTTATTGAATCAAACTCAAAGTAAGGTCAGTACTTCCACGCTTTAAACGCTGCACGCTCATACTCTCTCTGCACTCGATATATGATGCACTGTTGATCTGCACACAGCTGTTGTCACGAACGTCGCACTCGCTTACGTCACTGTCGTGAGACATTCTCGCAAAAAATTACGGTTTTAGTAACGCAGTAACGCAGCGTTCCTACGGGAAAGTAACGGTAATCTAATTACCATTTTTGCAATAGTAATCCCTTACTTTACTCGTTACTTGAAAAAAGTAATCGGATTACAGTAACGCGTTACGCGTTACTGCCCATCTCTGCTGGCCATAAAAATATACATTGAGAGTTGTTAGTGTTCCAGTGTGGAGAGGAAGCAAGTTGCCTTTCATAGTGAGTATAGGGCTGGTATTAGAAATGCAAAACACCGCTGCCTAAGCTTGAAAGACACTGCTTCCCATGGGCAACCGTGGCTCAGGGGGTTGGGAAGTTTGTCTTGTAACCGGAAGTTTACCGGTTCATTCCCCTTCTCTGTCTGTTTTGGTCGTTGTGTCCTTGGGCAAGACACTTCACCTACCGCCTGCTGGTGTTGACCAGAGGGGCCGATGGCGCGAACTGGCAGCCTAGCTTCTGTCTGTCTGGCCCAGGGCAGCTGTGGCTACAATTGTAGCTTCCACCAGTGTGTGAATGTGAGAGTGAATGAATAGTGGAATTGTAAAGCGCTTTGAGGGTCTCGATGGGTAAAAATGTTCTGTGAAGTGTGACATTTTAATGCAAAACTATGAATTCTTTATAATCCCAAATTCACAGACAGCTGAAAGATGTGGCTGAGCATCACATTAAGCTTACAACCAACAAGTGCATACAGCAAGTAGTACAACATTGTGTAATCCGGTTGTTCAGTGATGACACGACGAATCCTACTTCCGGGCCTAAAGTAGTCTGCGTTTAATATGGCTTTTGTGTTGTTAACATGTTTAATGTTATGTATTTTCTTCTATTTAATCTCAAAAAGCTCCTAAAACAGTCAGTGATCCCTGTTGACCTCCCTCGGCTTTTATTACCGCTAATCATTTATTTAAGCTCAGTTTTTAAAACCTTAGGATGTAGCTACAGCCCAGCCCATGCAGCAGTATATGAATGACTAACCTCGTATTGTGGATGGATTATCTCAGTTGTTCTCCTGGCTGAAGTTTGGTCCTTTTACAGCATCCTGCCATGCGATTACATTTGTTCCTGACCACCGAGAACACTCACGCTAACTTTTATCGAGTGGAAAAAAAGTTAGCTTGTTTATATTATGCTAACATAGCTGTGTCGCTAGCGGTCACGTAGCACATCATTATATAGCAGCTAGCCCAACTTCAGTAACCCTACAAACGTCACTGCTGTTTAGTTTTCTGTCTTCATTTATGCTGGAAGTGATAACAGAGCTGTACGTTTGAATTTGTTTCCAAAACCCCGCAGTCAGGACATGCTATATTGTATTTAGATAGAAGCTAGCGAGCTAACTCCCTGCTAACTTCTAACTCCGTTAAATGTCATAAATTCCGTTTTCATGGATGCCTGGATGTTAAACTCAATTGTTACACCTGGTAGAGCAGAACGCTGATCATTTTATTAAAGATGAAAGACTTTAGACAGTTTTTCAACTCTCAGTAATGCCACAGTGATCGTTTGATATATGGACCTGCAGCGGAGTTTAGGCCCAGACACGGCTAGTGATGTCAGACTGAACAACCGGATAACTAAGTGATTACTGCTCTGATATGTCGACCTGTACTTAAGTGTGACAAATACAAAAATTCAACATCTCCTCGTAGCAAACCCAGCTACCACTATGAGCTGTCTGTTGTATTGTGTCCGTTGGTAATGGTGTTTGTCATTTGAACTCTTTTTCTTTGTTGTGTTGTATTCACGATGAATTCATGTTTTGTGCCGTTTTAGGAAAAAAAAAAGATACAGATACTGAGTGGAAGGAAATGCTTATCTTTATCAGCCTAATCAAGTTCTATTTTAGTTCTAATGAAGTTCGTCATTAGAAACAATGTCTTTCTTCTCAGCACTGTTTAATCTATTAAACTTGGATTTCCAGGCTTCTACCGTTCTACCTTTAAAAGCTGGAGAGCAGTCAAATGCTGGAAGTGGAAGCTAAATTGGCTAGTCATTCATATGTATATTAGGTTGTTACCTAGGAATTCTGGAGGGAGGGGAGTGGGGGAAATAAATCTCCAAAAGTCACCAACTTGGAGTGTTTCAGTTTGCCATCTTAGGGAGAAATCAACACACATGGGTGTAGGTCCTTTGTTGCTGAGATTTATTGATGAAAACAGTACAAAAAACCAACCATTTGTACACATATTTACAAATAATAATAAAAAGCGAGTGAGTACATTACAACATTTTCAGCAATCACTCACAATCCTGGCACTGCCATGGTATCTGTAGTCTGCATTTACCACATGTGTATCTGTAGCAGTGAACACATCGCACAGTGGCCTGATTTTTCTTGCATCATGTGGAGGTCCATGAACCAATGAACATGCTCCGTTTGCTGTGCATGTTGAATAGTCCATTCTTGAATGCTATGAAGCATGTCAAGAGTGATCAAGAGTCGAAAAAGAGAGCTTGTTTGGGGACTGAGACAGCGAAAGATGGCACAGTGTGGCGTGAAGAACATGTGGGGACCCGTCTCCCTTTCACCCCAATAGAAGCGTACGCTGCAGATGGAGAGCCAACGGCTAAGGCCAGGAGAAGTATCTCGAGTCGCCTTCAGAGCTTCCTGTGTTTCATCACTCTTGACATGCTTCATAGCATTCAAGAATGGACTATTCAACATGCACAGCAAACGGAGCATGTTCATTGGTTCATGGACCTCCACATGATGCAAGAAAAATCAGGCCACTGTGCGATGTGTTCACTGCTACAGATACACATGTGGTAAATGCAGACTACAGATACCATGGCAGTGCCAGGATTGTGAGTGATTGCTGAAAATGTTGTAATGTACTCACTCGCTTTTTATTATTATTTGTAAATATGTGTACAAATGGTTGGTTTTTTGTACTGTTTTCATCAATAAATCTCAGCAACAAAGGACCTACACCCATGTGTGTTGATTTCTCCCTAAGATGGCAAACTGAAACACTCCAAGTTGGTGACTTTTGGAGATTTATTTCCCCCACTCCCCTCCCTCCAGAATTCCTAGGTAACAACCTAATATACATATGAATGACTAGCCAATTTAGCTTCCACTTCCAGCATTTGACTGCTCTCTGGCTTTTAAAGGTAGAAACGCAAAATGATGGCTCCGCGGGGGTTTAAGTGTTCATGTGGTCATTTTTTGTCTCATGTTTACTGACCTTCTCCTTTGTAATGACACAAGCTGGGAAGTTTTCACAGTCCTGAAATCCATCCAGCAAAGTTAGTGGCTCAGTGTCCAGCCTAATGGAAAATTAACATATTAGCATTACTGCATTGATCTCATAACCCTGTGAAAGAAAAAAATTGCAAGAATATATTTAAAAATCGCAGTTCTTCGATCTTATACAACAGTCAGAGGTTCAAAGGTTCTACATGGGCTCCTCGAAATCATACTCTAGAGCTGAGCTGCAGGGTTTCTCTCACACCTTTTTGCACTTGCTGACTTGTAAAAGCCTACAATTTTTATTTCACCATTTACTAACCGCACAGAGATGGCATCGTTTAAATATGTTAAAGTTTTCTTTAAACAAACAGTATTATTAAAGTTTTTCATGACTGTTCAGTAACAGTGTCTGTCAGGGCTTCGTGGTGTGGAGAGAAGGAAAAGAGGACTCAAACGTAGGACTCATTGATTAGCGATGAGAGAAGATTATAGTGGATGAATGAAGAGAACATGAACGAAGACTGACTGGCTGGCTGAACTGAAGACACTCGCACAGGGACGACGACAACAACATAATGAACTGGAGGAAACTAAGGACTTAAATACACAGACTGATGAGGATGATAATGGCAGACCAGTGAGTACACAGCTGACTAATGACCAGTGTTGGGCAAGTTACTTTGAGAACGTAATTAATTATAGCTACTAGTTACTTCTTCAAAAAAGTAACTGAGTTAGTTACTGAGTTACAATATTCTAAAAGTAATTAATTACTTGAAAAGTAACTATTACGTTACTTTAAAAAAAAAAAGTTTAACCCTCTGGGGTCCAGGGTAGAATTGGCCATTTTTAACTATTTCTGATGTTTCCTCCACATTTCACCTTTAAAAACTATTTATTTGCCTTGTTTGGTCTCATCAGCACAACCTCACGTGTCTGAATTTACAGTCGTGTTTTCATTTTGACAAACTGTGTTAACACATGTTAACACAATTGATCTAAAATCAGACAAAAAACATAAAATCTGAGTAGAAAAAAGTGATATTTTTTTACTGTAACAACCACAAACATGTTTATTGAATCATATTTCATAACTTTAAATGCAAATATAAATTGTCAATTTTAAAATCCTATGCACAAGTTCTGCAAACAACATCACAGCCTGATACCTGCAGGTCTGACAGCAGCAGGTGTGTCACTCCTGTTTCTACCCGGAGACAGCAGTCGCCTCATTGTTCTGACACACAACACAAAACTATCCACAACACTACACGCTAACTACACAAGACAGCACGCCACTCCTAAAACTTCCCCCTCTTTCTAAGCAACCAAATGTCATGTTGCCATATGATTTTTTGATTGGTCGCCATGGTGCATTTTTCCACCAACACGAAAGGGCAGGGTTTTTTTGCTCATAAGCAGAGAGCGCTCGCTGCGCTGTCCTTAGACAGCAAACGTGACGAAACTATTGAGGAAAAAACGCCGCGTATATCTTGTTTATCATGACTCTGGTTTTACTGGCCTATCAACACAATTTAAAACCTGGTATATGTCACCTTGTTGCTTTGTCTTTAAGTGGTCATGTGATTGTCTTACCATGACTCCTTTATTCTTCCTCAGTCAAACAGCAGCACTCATGCCATTGTTTTGCCCCCTGAGCTCCAGGTGTTGTGTAGTGATGTGTCGGTCGCGAACGAAACGGCTCTTAGAGCCGACTCTTTAAAGTGAACAACGCGAGCCAGCTCCTTATCCGGTCTTTAAGTCTGACGTCACTAGCCGTGTCTGGGCTTAAACTCCGCTGCAGGTCCATATGTAGCCGGTCTGGCCTTAAACTCTTATTGCCGTTAGTTCTCTGCGTTGTGTTGTGCGAATGACCAGAGGAGTCAGCTCTCACTTTGCCAGCTGGGTGGATTTATTCTCCCAGAATTTTAGTTACTTTAACTGTGTTTATTCGCTCTGTAACTGAGAACACTAGCGTATGCTCACCTCTCCTCAGCGGGGCCTCTCGGCGACTGAGGAAAATAGCGCGCAGCTACAGGAAGTGACTTCGTGGGAAGTCAAAGGTCACACAAACAAAATAAAAGCTCCCAAAATATAAATACAGAAAATAAACATATATAAATAAATACATATACATAACCAATACTGACAAAGCGAGATAACACTGCAGGATGGACCTTTGGTGAAATATAAATTATTTTTTAATACACCCGTTACATCCACCCCTCCTAGATTTCACCAAAATCCAGAACAGTCAGGTGAACAATCTAATTGGAACACAGGGACAAATCTACAGAATTTATGACTCCTGGGCACGGGTTTAAACCTCCGAGCTATAAGCTCTAGTATCAGCTGTATAAGCCACCTACCAGATAGGTTCAGAAAGAGCATGAGGGTGATCAGGGCTCAGCCTTTCTTAGATCAGTGTGATGCCATTTACACCACACACATTCCCAGCCATCCACACACATCAATACCTTAAAAAGACACTATGTATTTAATTGTGCCATAAGGATACTGTCCCGTAGAATCAAAATACAGAAAGATCTCTAAACACCTGGGTTTACTTAAAACAGCGTAAGAAGAGACTGAGACCTTCTGCTAACTGAATTTGCCAAACGCTTAAAGCCAAAAGGCTTTTGAACCATGGACTCAATGAGTCGATTAACTCTTTTACTAACTCGGCCAGCTCGCGTCATGACAACATTGTCCGGGCCTGCCCGTGGCTGTCCTTGTGGACCCACATCATGACATACATCCGTTGGAGGCATCTGCGTGTCGGCGACATGCACAGGGACTACTGATAGGGGCTTGGTGTGTGCATCACGATCTGTGTCTGATGGATGTGAGTGAGTGAGTGCAGTTTCTGAAAGTGTGTCTAACACAGACGGGAGGTCCAAGTCAGGTTCTGCTACCAAACTGTCCAAGTCTGTGTCTCTGTCTGGGCAGTCCTCTCCTACCAGGGAACACTGGGTTGAATCCCCTGCAACCACCTCTGGAGCTTGTTGACTTGTCTTGCCCAATCCCGAGAGTCCCTCACTCAGGATCTCCTGACTCTCATCATCATCTGAGTTGATCCAAGCACTGGTCCTGTCCTCTGCAGTCTCCTCATCCAAGGAATCTAACTGGTCTGACGCACATGACCCTCCCTCTGATCCAGTGTCACACAGTTCAGTAGTCACTACTGGCAGGAAGCTGATATTTAAAACCAGGTTGCGATGTACCACCTTTATGTTGCCTCTGTCATCTTCCAACTTGTATGTGTGAGTCTGCAGATTTCTGTCTCTGACTGTGTACACTGTTGCATCCCACTTGTCAGCAAGTTTCTTCTTTCCTCTTTCACCCTTATTTGCAATGAGTACTCTGTCTCCTATGTTCAGATGAGTGCCCTTTACTTTTCTGTTATATCCTTTTGCCTGTTTGTCTTGTTCCTTGATGGCATGAGTCTGGGCAATCTTAGCTGCCTCATGAAGATGTGACATGAGTGTTTTCACATAACTTTTTTGATCCACAACTACAGGATCACAGAGCACCTGTTTAAACATCACATCAACGGGGGGCCTCGGGATGCGGCCAAACATGAGCTGAAATGGGGCAAAACCTGTGGTCTCATGTACAGTTGCATTATATGCAAATGTCAGACTTTGTATTTGTTGAGGCCACTTGTTCTTTTCTCTGAGGGGCAAGGACCTAAGCATGTTGCCAAGTGTCCTATTGAACCTCTCAGTCCCTCCATTGCCCATGGGATGGTATGCCGTAGTATGGGATTTGGAGACCCCTGAGAATTTGAGCAGTTCTGCCAAGAGCTCACTTTCAAAATTTGCCCCCTGATCGGAGTGAATCCGCTCAGGAAACCCATACACACAGAAAACATGGTCCCATAGTTTCTTAGCCACCTGCTTTGCAGTCTGGTTTGTGCAAGGGAAGGCATGGGCTAGCTTAGTGAAATGATCTGTAAGGACAAGAACATCTACTGAGCGTTGCTTACTATCCTCCGCACTCCAAAAATCCAAACACACCAGCTCCATAGGGGCGGAGGTTCTGATGCTCTCAAGTGGGGCTCGAGCAGAGGGTTCTGGTGTTTTGGCCAGGATGCATCTTTGACAGCATTTGACTCTTTTATATCAGACTCCATCTTCGGCCAAAAGAACCGTTGTCTTGCCAGATATAAAGTCTTCGCTTGCCCCTGATGTCCTGCAATATCATGGACACCATTCAGTGCCTTTGCTCTGAGACTGTCAGGCAAAACAAACTGATGTCTCCTTTGTTTACTCAGGGGGTCCTTTGTGATCCGATAGAGAACTCCATTTTGGATCCTAAGCCTTTCCCACTGTTTAAATAACACCATGGCTTTCACATCAAATCCTGCCCTTTCACGCCTGGAAGGTCGCCTTCTCCTTGTGACAAATGGTAAGATCTTTGAAATACTGGGATCAAGTTCCTGGCTATGCTGGAGTTCCTCTAGTGTGGACACAGGAAATGACTCCTGTCCTGGCCACACTAGGTCCTGAACAGACTGGAACAGTTCCACAGCCCTTGTTTCAGCAGCCAGATCCCACTCACTGTGAAAATCCAGGATTGCCTTAACATCCATAGCATCACACCCAGGCTGAGACGAGGGCGTCTGCAGTCCTGTGGTGCGGAAAGGTGGTGTGTCCACGCGTTGACCTTGGACCTTCAACCGGAATGCATTTTGTATTCCCTCAGAACTGACACTCTCAGCTTCAGCAAGGAGGTGACTGTACTGCTCTGTGATCAGCCTATGGCTGACTGTTGTTGCAAAGGGGTCTCTGCTGAGAGCATCAGCTACGACATTCTTGGTACCAGGTATGTGCTTCAGATCAAATGTGTAAGGAGCAAGCTTGGACACCCAACGCTGCTCACAAGCATCAAGCCTTGGTTTTGTCATGATGTAGGTGAGAGGGTTGTTATCTGTCCACACTGTAAAGGGATGACCTCTTAGCCAGTGACTGAACTTCTCACACACACTCCATTTCAATGCCAAAAACTCTAGCCTGTGGGCTGGGTACTTTTTCTGTGAATTGCTCAGGGTCTTACTTGCATGATTTCCTGTTCTTCCATTTCAGACAAAACTTGTCGCAGCTTTTGATAATGTGCGGGAGGGACTCGGCGGTAAGGAAGGCGGAATGGCCTCTCATCAGTGAGCCTGATGCGGTGTACAAAGCCTTCGGCCTTGCCACAGTCATGTGCATGCTTGGAGAAAATGTCATTGTACTTCTCAAGCATTTTAACCAATTTCTCCTTCCCCCCTTGACCAACATGGCACAGGTCAATATCAATTTCGCTGAGCCCAACCTGTTTTAGTCTCTGTTTAAGATCAGTGAGGTGGGCATCATCCTTCTCTTCCTCCTGCACAGATTTCTGGGGTCGACAGGTGCCCTGGAAAACTTCAAAATCCTCAACAGCAACACAAGGGGACACGTCAGCCAACTTACTGTTTCTTTTCAGGGTGACTGGTTTATCCAACAGGTTAGTGACCTTCATGGGAACCCACCTATCACCCCACAATGGCGTTATGATGCGGCCAACCATGATGTTACGTGGCATGGACTTTGATGAAGTGGCTTCAACAATCACTGTGCTCCCTGGTGACATAGAAACATTACTCGGCAGCTTGCCCCAGACTAGATGCTCTTGTCTTGCTAACAAGGTGACTGACTGCTGAAGCTTGACTGTGCCAATCTTGTCTGGGAGTTCTTCACCTCTCCCTCGGGATGAATTAGCCATGAGGTCAAGAAACTGCTCACACTCTGGGGGACAACCGCCACCTGACACGAGGCGCCAATAGTCATTGGTTATTTTCAACTGGTGCATGAGAAACCGGATGACATTTGTGCCAATGATTATATCATCACGTTGACCTGGCACTACAAGGATGGGAACAATACAGGTCTCTCCATACAGTTTCATTTCAACTTCATACATGCATTTGGGCTTGGTAAGTGTGCCACCACAGCCTACTAGCACTATTTCTTGAGGCAGGGGAGTGGGTTCTGGCAGTGTATTCTCACTCAGCATACTCTGTTCTGCTTGCTCACTGAGTGTGCACGCCATGGAACCAGAGTCAAGCATACCCTGCATGTGGTGTCTGTTATTAATGCTGACAGGAGTGTAAAACAGTTTGTCAAACGGGCCAACTCTCTGTGTGTTTTGTACTACCACCTTAACACCATCTGGTGCAGCTGCACATGCTTTAATGTAATGCTTTTCAACGTCATCACTGCCGAGGGTTTCAACATCTGTGCCCACACATCCCCTCACCAAATGCGGGCCAGCTAGTTTAAAGGCTGGGTGTCATTAGGTTGGGAGGCAGGGCGCCTTTGAATCGGTGAGCGACGAGGGCAGTTTCTCTTAATATGGTTTGGCTCAAAGCATGCAAGGCATAGGTGTTTCTGCCTACAATGCACAAGGGTAGAATGTTCAGGGGACTGGCATACTCTACAACATCTGGGTCGGGTCTGACCTGGAGGAAGCTGTTTGTCTGCAACCTGGTTATTCTGCGATAAAGCATGGTCAAAAAGGCTGATTAGTAATTTCAGGCAACTGTCATTACAAGGGGACTTTACTGTCTCATTTGATCCCGCCTGCACCTGTGTTTCTCCCGGGTGCATTGATGTCGCTAGACCATCAGCTGCAGGGGTCTGGATGTTAGCTTTAACTGGTGTGAGACACTTAGACCTGGGGGGCATACGCTCTTTCATCTCAAGCTGGTACCGATTCACCTGCTCCTGAATCTCACTGGCTGTCCACTTATCTGGTGCCTTGAACTTGAAAACAGCAGCAAGGGTGGGATCAGGGCAGTACTTCACAAACATCATGGCTGCCTCCTGGCAGGGATCCTCCATGTGCCGTCCGAGTCTCTTCAGGCTTTCCTCTGCTGCATCAACTGCCTTATTCAGTCTGACCCAATATTCTACAGGAGTTTCTCCTGGCACTGGAACTGTGCTGTAGAAATCGGCCATAGGCATACACGAATATGTCATGTCACTGAAATGTTGCCTCAGTATGTCATATATAACATTTGGATTCTCACAAGGTTTTCACGATGGGGTGCTTCTCAGGGTTATTCTTACAATGTCCTTAGCTTTGCCCATCAACTTGAACATTGTTTCTTGGTACTGTTCCTGAAGGGGTGTTGCTCGCTTCTTGACATACATTCTCATCAGCTCCTCCCACTCACAGACTGTATGTTTATCCGACCCATCTCCTCTGAAGACTGGAGGCTCTCTCACATCTGACTGCAGGACTAGCTTTGCCCCAGTCAGGTTAAGGTAAGTGGGCTCGCTGGGTGGCTGGCTTACACTGCTCTGAGCTTGTGCGGCCCCGTCATCCCTTTCCCCACATTCCTTTTTCAACTGATCCCTAATGGTCTGCCCCACCTGTTGAGCTATATGTGTTATCAGGTCATTTAATGCTGGGTCTGCTGTGGCTGAAGGGTCTGAGAATGAGTTACCTTTACCACTACTGGAAGATGTGCAACCAAGTATGCGAGTGGAACAGAAAGCTGGGGAGCCTGCACTACAAACAGGTGTACTAGGCAACCCCTCAATTACCCTCCCTCTTCCCATGGCAAAGCTGAACCCATCACTTGAAACTTTTTCATCATCCATTGTTATAACATATGTACAATGCAAACAGCAGAATTAAATTTACCTTGTAAACAACAGTCCAAAAAAAAAGGTGCAAGTGTTTCCTCGAACGCTTGGGATTTGTGTTCAGAGCTTACATTAAATTGTCCATTACAGCAACCTCTGGTGACCAAACTGATGTTGATCGCGTCTCCACGAACCACGATGAGCAAGTCTGAAGTGGTGTGGATCCGGGTCACGGCACCACTGTAGCCGGTCTGGCCTTAAACTCTTATTGCCGTTAGTTCTCTGCGTTGTGTTGTGCGAATGACCAGAGGAGTCAGCTCTCACTTTGCCAGCTGGGTGGATTTATTCTCCCAGAATTTTAGTTACTTTAACTGTGTTTATTCGCTCTGTAACTGAGAACACTAGCGTATGCTCACCTCTCCTCAGCGGGGCCTCTCGGCGACTGAGGAAAATAGCGCGCAGCTACAGGAAGTGACTTCGTGGGAAGTCAAAGGTCACACAAACAAAATAAAAGCTCCCAAAATATAAATACAGAAAATAAACATATATAAATAAATACATATACATAACCAATACTGACAAAGCGACAAACCGTTAGAAGAATATAGGCGGGGTGTCAGGCTCAAGGAAGGAGTTCGCTGGCTTATATCAACCCTTGTGCCTCTTCCCCCACCCTCAAAAACAGACAAAAAGCAGTTCATCTCCCCATTTCTTGAGATACACGGCGTCTTAAAGTCTGAAACAGTCAACAAAGCGCAGTTGGGCATACCCCCCACCCCCACCCCTCCCCCAGAGGGAAATGAGAAATGAGTAGATCAGAGGGACAGCTCATGTTGAGCAGTCTAGAGACAAAGTTAAGTCTGAGGCTGAGATGGTTTGCACACATGCAGAGGGAGAGTGGATATACTGGCCTAAGGATGTGAAGATGGAAAGAGGAGAAGCTCAGAGAAGCTTCATGGATGTGGTGAAGGAGGACATGCAGAGGGTTGGTGTCACAAAGGAAAATATGGACGCAGTATGAAAAGGATGCAGATGAGCTGCTGTGATGACCCCTAATGGACTTTTTGGCTCATTAATAACCAAGTATTTCAACAAAAAAAAAAATCCAGTGTATTGTGAAGCACTGTCCAAATTATTTTACAAATACTTGCAAAGGACATGAAATATCCAGGTATGAGACAGCAATTTTAAACACGCTAAACACCATTTAAAAAATGTAAATGACTGAAAGCCTCTTTACCTTTTTACAGATCTTCCAAATCTTGACAGGTGGTAGCCATTTCCCCTAAATGAAACACATTCTGCATTATACTTTTTGTTATGGATTACTTTTTTACTTTTGAAAAAGTTGCAGTGTGCTGTGGTTGCAAGTAGTAAATGTCAAAGTTAAGTCTCAAATTTTTAGGTGCATTCTTCGTCATGGGCATTGGGTCTTTCTCTAGTTCTACTTCCTTGTCTCATCTTGTCTGATTCGTTCCCACCTGTTTCCTCTCCCCTCCTTACATGCTGTGTATTTATTGTCAGAGTCTAACTCCTGTCCTTTGTCATTTCCACCCTTATTCTGTGGTTTCACTAGACGTCAGGTTGTTGTGTGTTATTCCTGCATCCACCTCTGTTTTTTCAAAAAGACTTTGGCATTAAAGCTGTTTTTGAATTCAACTCCTGTCTCTGGCACACTGCGCTATATTGCATCTCCAGCAAACTATATTCCCTAAAACATTTTCTCAATTAGTTTCCTACTGAGTGATGAGGCCATGAACACACCAGACTGGTTATTTTATATAACAGATACCAGTGCATGCTGCTTTGTCTGTGTTGGAGCAGAAAAAAAGATCTCCACTAGGAGACAGCCAAGATAGCTCATGTTTTCAGTAACCTTTGCCCCCTGATATTAAATATTATTTTTTTTCCACATGTGACAAGGCTTATTTAAATGCTTCTATGACACTCGCACTGAAAGAGCCACACAGTGCTTCTAATAACCAATGTCTATGATACCCACAGGGGTTTTAATGTAGTAACAGCTGTTAATAGCCATAAGATACCTGGTTGTTGAGGAGTTCATAAGCTTTTCATCAAACATATGTTCAGACAGTCCTTGGAGTTGATGCAGTGCAGCGATGTCAGAGCCGAGTTCCTCCCACTCATCATCTCTCACCTCTGAAAGCATTGAAACACAGTTTAAAGCTCAGCAATTTGTTAGGGATGGGGAACTAAGTCCTGGTTCTGGCCGAGAACCACTTCTACACTGGATTTGTATGCCCCTAAGATGCACTATCTTTTAAAAACCTAGAACGGGCAATCCACACTTTTATCCTATCTCGACTGGGCTACTGCAACTCTTTATATGTAGGTGTCAGCCAGTCGTGTCTAGCACGGCTCCAGCTGGTCCAGAATGCTGCAGCTCGTCTCCTGACACGTGCAAAGAGACACGAACATATCTCCCTGGTGCTTGCCTCTGTTCACTGGCTCCCAGTTTGTTTTAAAATTAAATACAAAATTTCATTGTTGTTAAGAAAAACACAATACAACATAAATATTATAACAAACTAAACAACATGAATAAAATATACAACAGAATAAAGTACTATACGAAAAAGAATAAAACGCTCTGTTATAGTAGGAAAAACTGTCGATCTTACGTGCTGCACAATAATATTTAATATTTAGTATTTACTGTTATATTCACATAGATCATCGCCATGATGTTGCTCTGTTTTTTTGCTGGTTTTCTCTTTTTTCTTTCTCAACAGGTGATCCAGGTGATTGATATATGCATTTTTTGTCTGGTTTTTTTGTTGGTTTTTGTTTTTTTTGCCCTTTATCACCGTTCCTCTTCCCCGCTGTTTTACTTTCTCCCCTTTCTTTTCCCCAGTCAAGTCTGTCCTGTATTTAGCAGGTTAAAGTAAAATAAAATAAACAATAAAAGGTGAATCAAATAGACCAATAGGGCAAGGCCCGGATGGTCCATTTGGTAAAGTAAATCCGTTGGGCATCTTTCTTCGCCTTTAGACAATAATTCTGATGCAAAAGAGCCAAACGGGACAGGCAGAAAAGAAAAAAAATATTAGGAAAAACTGCACTTGGTAACATTGCACACCAGAGAGAAAGTTGTGTATGCGATATGAGTGTGTGTTTGTCTGCACATGTGTGGTCATCTGTAGTGCTGTAGTCTCTTACCGAACTCTTCAGTGAGGCTGAGGAGGCTGAGGATGACCAGGAGCTTCAAACTCCAGCAGCCCTGCCTCTGTCCTGCCATCGCCCTGCAAAATATTATTAACATGACACTGTGACACAGTCCAGTTGGAAACATGTGAACATGGATCACCCCAAACATTTTCACAGTTTCTACACAGGTTCAGGCATTCTCCTGTCATGTTTAGTCCATGCAGTCATGGTTCTGGATCTTTGACCAGAATTTGAATTTGGAGTTGAATTGTGAGTTCATTATCTGATTTTGTTGAGCTGCGGTTTGGATCAGATCAACCGCAGCTCTTATTACGCTGCCTTGACGACGTTAAACAGTGGTTATCATTAAATTTTTTACAGCTAAACGAAAACAAAACTGAGGTTGTCATTTTTGGCAATTTCAATCATATCGACAGCACGTTGGGTACCCTCTCCTCGTATTGTAAAACACATGTAAAAAACCTCGGAGTTTACATTGATGGTTCTTTTAAATTGAATAAGCAGGTGAGTGCAGTAGTTCAGTCCTGTTTTTTTCAGCTAAGACAGCTAGCCAGGATAAAGCCATACCTTCCGGCTGACGTCTTCGAGCGTATCATCCACCTTTTTCTTACTTGCAGATTGGACTACTGCAATTCATTGTATTATGGCCTAGATCATGCCACCATCCATCGCCTTCAGATGGTTCAAAATGCTGCTGCTCGCCTGCTAACCGGTACCAAACGGAGAGAGCATATAACCCCAATTTTAGCCTCATTACACTGGCTCCCTGTCCCCTACAGGATCCAATTTAAACTCTTACTTTTTGTTTTTAAGTCACTCAACGCCCGAGCCCCCCCCTACTTGTCAGAGCTCCTCTCTGCCTATGCTCCAGGAAAACCCACGAGATCTAGTTCAAAACTATTGTTGTCCATTCCACGGACTAACCTCAAATCTCGTGGTGATAGATCCTTCTCTGTGGCAGGTCCCAGACTTTGGAATAGTCTCCCCTTTAATATTAGATCTGCTCAAACTCTTGAGCAATTTAAATCTTTACTAAAGACACACTTTTACGCTCTGGCTTTTAACACATTATGACCCAAGCATTTTGGATTTATCTGAATTAGTTAGTATTGTTTCAATTCTTCTATTTTATTGTTTCTATTGTTATTATTGTATTACACTGTAGTTTTATTGTTATTGTTAAGCACTTTGTGCAGCATCGGCTGTTGGAAATGTGCTATATAAATAAATCTGACCTTGACCTTGACCTTGACCTTGTTATAGATTTCTTTGTTCCCTTTTGTGATTCCCCCAGTTGTGTCCTCGTGTCTGTCTCTGCCCTGTCTCAGTAGTTAGTCTTGTCTTCCAGTCAGTCATGTCTCGATGGTTGTTTCCTTTTTGTCTGCGTCAAGTTCAGTCTCAGTCTCTAACGGTTTGTGATGTTTCCTGTTTTGTTTTGTCTTTATTCCTTGTGTACTGTTTAGTTTTGTGTCCTTTGTCAGTTGTATTCCCAGCTGCTTACCATTTCCTCATAACCCTGCATGTAGAGCCACTGTCTTAGTCTCTCTTTGTTCTCTATCATGTTCTCCCTCATTTTTACATGCTGTGCGCTCCTGTGTTTTCACTTTAATTCCAGCTTTATTTTAAATTTTCTGTGAGCTCCAACAATACAGCTCCTCTTTGAGTTTCAGTCCTGCATACTGTGTTCTAATCTGCCAGCTGATCAGTTTATCATGACAAATACAGGGTGTATTGGTGGACAGAGCTACAGACCCATGACACCCTTACCCAGGTAGCTAGCAGCTATGACCAGCACTACTTGAACAGTTAATAAAAGGACAGGTAATGTTTAGGGATGCACCGATACCGATACTGGCATCGGGTATCGGGGCCAATACTGTAAAATGTGTGTGTACTCATACTCGTAAAAGTTAACCGATACCATGAACCGATACTAACTTATTTCTTTAGTCAGAGGGTGGCATGTCATTTCTGTTGTAGTTTTTTAGATTGGCCACTAGGGGGACATCCAGCGCTAAACAGGCACAGGGTTAGGCGAGTGAGACTGGCGGCTCCAGATAAAAAAAAACTGGAGGCTGCTGTAGCTAGGCTAAACAAAATGTCAGCAGTGTGGACAGGAACAGCCAACTTTAACTCAGGTTTTGGAAAAGCAACGAAAAATGTCAAGAGAAAATCCACAGGCAGTTAAAATAACAGAGACTCTGACTCATTTTATTGCTCTGGATGACCAGCCAATGCTGGTCGTGGAAAACATAGGATTGAACCGTCTTCTCAGCATACTCGAGCCGCGATATGAAATTCCCAGCCGCCCATACATCAGGGAGATAATGGTGCCAAAACTTTCTGAAGAGGTAAAGACAGCAGTGTGTGCGCGATGTCAGTCCTCAGTTTAACGGCACAGTGGACTGATGATCCACGGGCAGATGAGGAGTTTGTTCGTCAATGCCAAATACTTTCGTTATTTTGTTTGTTCGTTTACAATATGGACACTCTGCAACAATTTAAAAGTTTATTTTATTCCAAACAGAAGTGTTTATTTATTATTCTGAAAGCTCGAGACAGTGCCAATAGTTCAGTGATATTTTGTTAAATTACAATGTGGACACTCCGCAATAATTTAACAGAAGTGCTTATTTTTCACTTGAAATTTTTTGTGGTCATTTTTATTAAGATTTTATTTTAAGAATAAAATAAAACCTGTCTTCCAATTCATTGCATTTGCGTGTGTGTGTGTGGTAGAAGTATCGGTTTTTGTACTCAGTATCGGCAAGTACTCAGATCCAAGTATCGGTATCGTATCGGTTTGAAAAAATTGGTATCGTTGCATCCTTAGTAATGTTTTTCGTGCTGTTGCACACACAGCACGCTCGTTTGTTTCAATTCGACAGTTGCCAGAAGACAGCTTACCATCTTGTGCATAATAACCTAACACTCCTGGGTGCTATAGACTACAGTGTACACTGTACACCCTGGTTTTCTTTGCATCAGTCAGTGTCTCCCAATTAATGTGCATTTTCCTCTATTTCTCCAGAACGCCCATTCTCTTTGAAAGCTCGCTCTGCTGTCATGAGTGGGCATTGGTTAATGGTCATCATGTGACTGATGCAAGCCAGATTCTTTTTTTTTTAGCAAAATTGTAATTAACACACACACACACACACACACACACACACACACACACACACACACACACACACACACACACACACACACACACACACACACACACAATTGCCTCAATGGGGCATCCATCAGAAAGGGGCAGGTGCTGAGTCGCAGAGGAGCAGCAGCCTAAGCAGAACTTAAACTTTTAATTCCAGCCATTCCCAGGCCAGTCTAAAGATATTATCCTCCAGTGTGTCCTGGGACTGCCCCGGGGCCTCCTTCTAGCAGGACATGCAGCAGGGATATCTCAGTAGGTAAAGTGGTGGCCCCATGGTTGGAAGGTTGGGGGTTCGAATCCCCCGAACGGCTACCCTGAGGTACCCCTGAGCAAGGTACTGTCCCTATACACTGCTGCCCACTGCTTCACTGAATGAATGGGTTAAATGCAGAGACGAGTTTCTCAATAAAATATACATTGCTATTATGCCTGGAACACCTCACTCAGGAGGAGGCCACTATCTGTAAGGGAGAGGGCAGCCACCATTCGGAGAAAGCTAATTTCTGCCACTTATATCCACGATCTCGTTCTTTTGGTCATTAAACGAAGCTTAATGAAGTCCGGCAGCCTCGCCTCTGTCAGTGCGCCCCAGGGCAGCTGTGGATACAATGTAGCTGCCATCACCAGTGTGTGAATGTGGATGACTGGATGTAGTGTAAAGCGCTTTGGAGTTCTTAGAGCAGGGGTCTCAAACTCAAATGAGCCGCGGGCCACTTCTGGCACCGTCATCTCATTGGACGGCCACGTTAGTGTCCAAGTAGTAGAAAATACCAAACACGAAAACACCCACTAATATTTCCTAAAATGTAGTGTTTTGTTTGTTTTATTTAATTCCAAATATTGTGTAACAAGACAAAATTGCAAACATGAACGCAATTTATTTCTCACTCTTATCTATCTGCAGCCTTTCAGTTTCAGTTTTATTTGGCATATGCAAGTTAGCACAGAGTCAACATTGCAATGAAATGTATTTGACGAGCAGAAGACGGTCACTCAGCAGTGTAGTACAGTAGTTTCATTGAAGAGATTCGTACTTCAGAGAATATTCAGTCTTTTAAATTGCATCTTAAAACTTTTTTTTCACCTTGGCTTTTAATTCAAGTTGAGTTTGATTATCATCAGGCCTGTTTTATGTTTGTTATGTTTGTTTGTTTTTTATGTTAATACATTGTCTTCTCATTTATCGGTATTTGTTTCTCTATTGTTTTCTCTGTTCTTTGCTAATTGTGAAGCACTTTGGTGCTATAGAAATACATTTTGATTTGATTATATGAACAAAGAGGCTGTAATGAAGTAAATTCTGCCTGTATGACCAAGACTAATCAATGTAATTCTGGTGAGTGTGAGACATCCATTTTAACTGCTACTGAGTTAAATGAACCAAGGACTGAGAATAAAAACTCTGAATTTATGTTTGTAAAGGAAAAAGAAGATATGAGTTTGGGCAATAACAGTCAGCCATGGACAATTCAATTCTGGGCTCAATTGACTCTTGCTGTGTTAACTTTAAAACTGACACCTTGTTATGTGTAGCTGGAGAGCCTTATTTATGTGCGAATGTTTAATAATGAAGAACATTAAAACATTACTGTTGGGCACATGTCGGCAAAGTTATGTGACATTAGTGATGTTTGTACTAACTTGGTTCTAAAGCCTTCACTTTAAAATATACGATACAATAGTCGACCTTAATCCTACAGAGAATGTGATGATTTTGTGGATAATTAAAGTCAGTCATAGATCCACAAACACAACAAGCTGAAAGTCAGTGATGCTGCTCGGTTTGCAGTCCTGAACATCACAGCACAAGCAGGATTCACTGCACTGTTAATGTTAGCTATGTTACATTGCTGCCTCTGTTCGGTGGTGTCGAGCCAAACGGACTTTAACGTGTGTTTGAACGAGCTGACGGTTCACTCGTTAAGCTGAAAGAAAGATGCTTTAATCACAGCAGTCACACATGTGTCCACTGCACCATCTGGAACTCTTCTTGTTTACACTCGTAATAACACAAACACTAAATCCTGCTTCTCTGGTGCTGTTGTGTAGCAGTGTGTACACCTGAGACTGTCACCTGTCTGTCTGTCCTGCACTCTCTCTCTGTTTCTTTCTCTCTGATTGTGGAATAAAAGTATGAACATGTGTTTATAAGTTACACTTGTGTTTGAATCCTGCAGCTTATCACACATTTGATTTCCGTGTGTGACGACTGCAAGTGTCCAGAGTGAGGACAGACTGAGGGACCCACTGCTGCACATCATCTGTGAGGCTTTGCACCCCTGATGATCCACCAGGACAAACTCAGCAGTGTGTGAGGAAGAGGAGGAGGAAGAGCCAGCAGCAGCTGACAGATGGAGAGAATAGACAGACTGTTCCCTGTTTGTGAAGGACTGCTAGGAAAGTTTAACATAACTGTCTGTGCTGAATCAGTCTTATTAGGTAATGTTCAAATAATGTGATCATCCCAGTGTTTCCAGTGTGGGAGAAAGTACTCAGGGCCTTCAAGTTACACACTATGAAAGGCAGCTGTCGGGCGTTGTGTGGAGTAGTGATGTTCGATTCGTGAACGAATCGTTCAATACTTGAGAATCACTTTACTGAGTTGTGAACCATGATTCACAAGCCCAACTGACTCACTGACTAATCCCTGTTGCTGTTAGCAAACTAATTCCATCAGTAGAAATATATCTAGCTTATAATTATAATTGTGGGGGGGGGGGGAACAACAGCCAGTTTCTTAACAAAAGCATTTCTGTTCTGAACTGGAAGAAAAAACCCTGAGTAGAAGCTCACATCAAGAAAATAGCTCCTCGGTTCACAGTAGCATCGCTCTGCTAACATGCTAACAGCACATTTGAGCTACTCACCCCCTCCCTTCCTGTGCTGAACCATAAGCGTAAGCGAATCACTCAGGACTCGCTCACCCCCTCTCTCCTGGCTCACAGCTTCTTCTTCTTCTTGGTTGGCAACCAATGTTAAGGCGCATTACCGCCCCCTGGATCACAGCTCAGGGGACATTTAGATGAGAAAATATATATTTAACACATTTAAGGAAAATACTAATAAAATACAAATAAACAAAATAAATGTTTATTAAGCAGTTTTGATAGAAAATTGCTTAATTTTAGAAATGTTTTTGCTGTTTTTTACGGAAGCGTAGAGCTGCCACCCAGGCAAAAGAAAAATACAAGTGTATCACGTTATAACGTGAAAAGTTTATTGTTCTAACAAGATACTTTTCCTGTTTGTACAATATACTTTTCACGTTTGAACAACATAATATCACGTTATTACAATATACATAATTATCACGTTCGTACAATATAAATATTATATTGTACGAACGTGATACCATTACAATAACATTTTTTATTGTAAGAACGTAAAACGTGTTGCATTCGGAAACCCAAATCCATGGTAGTTGTGGAGAGCTCACGCTCTTCAGAACTGGCACTTAACTTTGAATGCCCTGCTTTCAACATGGACACAAACACTGATAGCCCACTTCTGAGATTTCTTCGGAATCGTGGTGTACCTGAGGACTGTCTCTTACGAATGCTACAAGAACACGTAAGTGCTCTCTTGAGGGGGAAACTTGTAAAACTCGCTTTTTACGAAGTTACAGCGTCTAAAAATGTGACATATTGCTAAGTTAGCAACCACAGTGGTTTTCGCTTCTCTCGCTTTGACTGCGTAAGGACGTAACGGTAGGCTGCATTGGTGTGGATCTATATGGAATGGAGAATGTAAAACAAATTAACCCGCTGTATAAAACTGGGTCGTTGTATGACCACATGTTACTACTTAACCCGTATGCAGATTCCAGGTTTCTTAAATATATCGCTATATTATGTGATGCACAATGTTTCCTTGTTTATCTAAAAACAAATGAATTAAACTGTGTTTATATTGATATTTGGCTTCAATTTAAAAAACCAGTGGGTTCAACCCTTTGTGCTCTGTGCTAATTTACTTTTTCAAAGGTGGGCGTTGTATATACTGTAATATTTCTATTAATAACATGTTAGAGAATCTCATTAATGTTGCTGGCATAGAGAGAGGAAAAGAGTAAAATGCTAAATATTGATGGCTGCCACTAAAATAATAACAGACAATTATCAAAACACATGTGAAATGTACATACATTTTTTTAGTGAGGTACCTCATGTGGTGTGGCAGCAGGTATACCTTGTACTTCTGTATAGTAATAAATATCTTTGTTATTACAGATTGATGCCACAGTGATTGATTTCATGGATGACAAGACCCTGTCTGGTTACATCCCAACATATGGTGACCGGATAGCTGCCAGACGGTTCTGCTTGGAAAACAGTGGTGCAAGTACTAAGGAATCAAGAAAAAACTCATTGCTCGAAAAATTGAAGGAAAAGATGGGAATCAATGAAAATGAGAAGAAACCTGATCATGAGGAGGCATTTGTTTCTAAGAGAAAAAGAACATATGCAAAAAACAACAAATGGGCTGAGAAAAAGACTCGAAAAATTGAGTTAGGGTGGATCCATGAAGGTAAGCAAGTGAGAAAGCGCAGAGGAGGAGGAACAAGGACCTTTGATGTGCCCAAAGACTCCAAAAAAGCTGACATATTACAGTATGCTAAAGATCTTTTCTTTCCAAGTGGAAAAAGCAAATTTGGAAGATGGGAGGTGTTCAGTCATGACATATTAGACTATCAGGAAGAGGCCGTATTTGATGAAGATGTCACAGTTGGAGAACTCTACTCAGCACTTAAAATGGGAATGTTGAGATTTTACTTGTGCACAAGAAGATTTTCCAATGATGACGATGATGAAGAAGTTTATGATAGAGGGAAAACACATGTAAACAATGTTACACAACTGACTGACTCACATCAAGGAGATGAAGAAGCTTCTCACACTGTTGTGATCTCATCATCAGAATCTAGGAATGCTGATGAAGATGTATTATTAGACACATCTGAGGTAATGATTGGACCCTACCTTGGAGAGCCTCTGCCTTGTCAACTTGATGACACTGTAATAGATGAACCATTCCTGCAGTTTGAGGAAGATGATCTGGTCATCACATCCATTACACTTCCTCCAACAAACACAGCAGTCAGTAGTCCAGAAACATCTATAAGCAATGAAGCAATAAGCTCTGCAGGATCATATGATGTTGTCTGTGTTACCATCAAACTTCACAGGGTTACTATTCTGGAGGAGATGATCAGCCAGTTCAAAGATCCAGCACTCCTCATACACCCTCTAAAATACACCTACATTGATGAAAAAGGAGCTGATGCAGACGGTGTATCAAGAGATGTGTATGCTGCATTTTGGTCAGAGTTTGTGGACAACACAGCTGAAGGAGAGGAGTTCAGAGTGCCATCACTGTCTCCTAAATGGCAGGAAGAAGAGTGGAAATCCATGGGTAGAATTTTACTGAAGGGATTTCAAGACCATGGATATTTCCCTTGTCGCCTTGCTCCTGTTTTCACAGTGGCACTCATCTTCGGTGAGAATCAAGTATCAGATGATCTGCTGTTTGAAAGTCTTCTCTTTTACCTAAGTCAATCAGATAGGGATCTGATAACAAGGGCACTAAAAGAAGATCTTTCAGATGAAGACAGGGATGAAGTGCTGGATCTCATGGATCGCCTGGATGTATCAGTGCTTCCAACCAAAGAGAACTTAAAAGGCCTTCTTCTGAAAGTCGCACACAAACAATTAATCCAAAAACCAGCATATGCCGCAGAGAAAATGTCCTTAGTTGCAAGCTACTTCCTAAAAGAAGCTTTTCAAAGCCCACAAGATGTCCTACAAATGTATGAGGATAAAAAGCCAACAACGAGAAAGCTTTTGAAGTTGCTTACTGCCTCTCCCACCACTCAAGCAGAGAAGCAGAGCTTCAGATTTCTGCACCAGTACATCAGAGGACTTGACGATACAGGGCTCAGAAGGATGTTCAGGTTTCTTACTGGGTCAGATGTCATCTGTGTTGACAAGGTTGAGGTACTGTTCACGCCTGTGGATGGACTGGAACAACGACCTGTGGCACGCACATGCAGCCCTCTTCTGGAACTACCATGGACATACACGTCCTACCCAGAACTACGAAATGAACTGAACAATGTTTTGGCTGCTAAAAGCTCTTATGAGTTCAGCATAGCTTGATTAAAGTCCATCATGTTTAAACCAAAGAATGAAAGGTTTGCACTAACAATGACTGGCTATGAAGCTCTAAAGTTTGTTAAACCCACAAACAGGGAACACATCATTGTATAAAAAAAGAAAGAGCTTAAATTTCAGGGAAGTGTTTTATTTCATATTTGAATTTATTTTCAAAAATTGTGGATAACATCAATTTGTTTCCACCATGAAAAATGTAAATTTCAGTTTAAATTTTCATACTTAAAAGTTTTACTAGTTTAAATGTTAACTAATTATGTTTAATAAGTTCATATGGTTAGCAGCAAGAGGTGATCTATGCTTATTATTAGTTCTTATCATGTGTCAAGGTCCTTTTCCACAGGTCTGTGGTGCAGTTTTGTAGGATACAAGATGTCTGCTAGAGGGGATGTTTTGTTTAGTAATAATTCAAAAGACTTAATATTAATTATTTTCAAGTATATATATATTTTTTACCTTTCCACCAGTCATTTGTTCAGAACATATTTTAAGGGAATAACTTTGGAAGGCAATGTGTTTGATGCAATAGTTGACTGGAATAAAAGACAGAAAATTGGCACATAAGTTAAGTTTTGTAGTGTTTATCAAGAGTCCGTGTTTTCTTCTCCTTGAACACAAATAAAAGGGAGGTTAACATCTAACACTGTTTGTTAATTATTAAATAATGCAGAATTTGTACATTTACCAGTTTACAAGAAACTGTTCGTGGATGAATAGCAGTTGCACAATGTGTTCAGTAAAATTGAAAACAATATTTCATGAATGATATCGGATCAGCAGTTTAAAAAAATGTTTTTTTGACAGTCTTAAAACAGAAATCAGATATAATAGAAATTCAGTTAAAAAATAATTGGAAATGCCAAAAGGTTGGAGTACGCAGATTTGGTTAAATATATTTAGACATGCTTGCTTGCTACTATCTTGAACCGAAAATCCAAACAAAATAATAATGAATGTCTTTTCTATTGTTTATTGCACAAATAAAACATTGTACCCAAAAATATATGCGTAAAAATTCCCAAAGCCCAATTATATTTAGGTTTATAAGTCCTTCAGTATATAGGCTCTCAGGAAGAGATACAGTTCAATGGATTCATCTGCTGTGCTTGGTGGAAGTAAGAAGTTCTCTGACATTAGAAGGCAACACAAGCTGAAAACGGCTTCATCACAGGTATAAGGTCCTCTCTGTTGACATTCTTGCTTACAAGCATCCACTGCCTCCCGAGAAACCTCTTTCAGATGATCCTGTCCTCCAAAGAGATGAGGGATGGTGTACATGAGAATCGGACGTCCACTTGGAGCAACTGCATTTCTGCTTCTGCGTATTAGATGGGTGTTCCACATATGTGCAACTTGCTGCAGCTCTTCCTATTAAATATTAAAAATTAAAAAATCTCATATCAGTAAAAGAACACATTTCTCTTGGCTCAACATGTTACCCAAAACGGCGCTGGCACGGCTGGCAACCTTAACCCAATTTCCCTCGGGATGAATAAAGTACGATCAAATCAATCAATCAATAAAAAGCACCACACAGTGACAGTCGGAAAAACAGAGTTTATCAAAAATACTCAACAACAAGAGTAACAGTGGTAGACACGTGATACTGTGGAAAATTTTAAGTAATTATTAAACGTGAATTGTTTTAGACATTTTATGTTTCTGGCCAGTGAAATATGCATTTTTTTCATATCCTGAACGCAGTGATAATAATAGGGATGGTGCATGGTGGGTGTTAAAGCAAACTTATTATTCTCTCTCCGTGTCTCTCTTTCTCTCTAACACACACACACACACACACACACACACACACACACACACACACACACACACACACACGCACACACACACACACACACAATGACTCATTAAAAGAATATAAACATGGTTACATACCTCGATGACGTTCAGGCATGTAAACAATATGAGCTGCTTGTCCAAAAAACATCCAGAAAAGCAGTCATGGTCTTTTAGTTCCTGGAGACAATTTATCCAGTGCTGAGCATGATGTCGTCTCAGAAAGGCCCACCAGACTTCAATACGCTGATTGTGATTGCTGGATCCAGTAATAATACAGTTTCTGACGTTCGGATCCATAGTCCAGCGCAAGAATCGTTGCATCTCGGCCATTATGACATTTTCTGTTCCCAAATCAGAGCGAATCCTAGCAGGTGTTCCCATCTTCTTTTCAACTTCTGCTATGAAATATCCAGCAATGACTTTGGGATCATTGTTTGTTGAATAGGCATGAAGCCAAATCATAACTCTCGAAAAGCCATCAATAGCTCCATTTATACAGATTCCAAAAGGCTTCAGTTTGTCATAGGAGTCAACATGCCACATGAAATTTGGTCCAGGATTTACATACGTGCGTCGCATTAGGCGATTTCTGCATCGTTGCTTAACACCGTAAGGGTCAAGATATTTCAGTAAATGTCTCACAGTACTCTGCGTGACAACATAACCTACCTGAATGCAGTTCAGGTGGTTTAGTTTGTATCCATGGAGCCTCCCATGTCCCTCCAGTTGATCAATAAGAAATCGTGTTACCTCAATCGGATCGGACTCATTCTTTCTCCTGTACAGTCCCATGCGTTTTAGGTTTCTTCTAAGTGTCCGCATGCTTATCACAATACTGTCCAAACTGCTCAATAACAGCAAAATCTCCCCATGCCTCAATCCAAGCATAAAATAGAACTTAATTAATTCCAATAAACGAGCCATTTTCTCGCACTCTGATCTGCACTGTCACCCACTTCACTATGTTTTACGCTTCCGTATTTTTACGGCAATATATCATGCTCGAACAATAAAATATATGTTATAACGTGAAAACTTTATTGTTCAAACAATATAATTATCACGTACAATATAATATTTATATTGTACGAACGTGATAATTATGTATATTGTAATAACGTGATATTATGTTGTTCAAACGTGAAAAGTATCTTGTTAGAACAATAAACTTTTCACGTTATAACGTGATACACTTGTATTTTTCTTTTGCCTGGGTGGCAGCTCTATGCTTCCGTAGTTTTTTGCTCTATAAAATAGTTGTTTTTTTTAATCATTCATCTTAGCAGTGGGATTTACATGAAAAGAGAAACAAATTAAGTTTAAGTGAAAATGTAAATTTTTTGCACTCTCTGGTCAACTGACTCAGTGAATCAAATGACTCAAAAAACCCGATTTACTTTGGTGAGTGACTCATTAAAACTCGATTCAGTAAAAAGAATCAAATTTACCATCACTAGTGTGGAGGCGAGGAAGAAAGAACCCAAACGCAGGACTCGCAGGTAGGTGAGGACTAGTGAAGGTTTATTATAAGGAGTGGATGAACAGAGGGTGAACGGACACTGACTGGCTGGACAATTGAATGGCTGACTGAACTGAGAAAACACACGGGAAGGACAACATCACACGAACATCAATGACACGACAAAGAACTGGTGAAACCGAGGAGCTTAAATACACAGGTTGAATGATGACAATGATTGGAAACAGGTACAGGGCTGAACATAATCTGACTAATCACACAAGCTGACACGGGAAAAACAGGAAATGAGAACATTAATGTGGCGAACTAAACTGAACATGAACAGAACTGAATCACTGGGTCAGCGACCCAGGAAACCTGACAACAGCAACAAGTTTAATGTTCAGAAACCTAAAGTCTGTATCAGCAGCAGAATGGAGCTAAAATAAATGTTGGTTTCAGTTCTATGAAGCTTTGAGTATTTTGGATCAGTAGCTGCTGTGTTTGTTGCATCATATTGCTGTAACTGTTTATTTGCTTTATATATTCTGAGCTAAGTTGATCTATAGTGTTACATCATATTCTATAAGGATGTTATGTGTTTGTAGACTTTCTGCCCAGTTTGACCCATTTAGCAGACGTCAGCCTGTTTAAGGCTCTGATATCTATTCTGTGTGACTTACAGCAGTTATGACATGGTCTGATTTTCTCACCCAATAAAGGAATATTTCATATATCAGTCTACTCTTCATTCTATCAGACACAGTTATCACAGCTCGTACATTTGCTTTTACACATGTATGTAAGCATTGAGCCAAATTTAGTAATGCCAGCATATTAAACGAACAATATTTGTCTCTTATGTATAACACATCTATATATACACTGTCAAAGATACTCGTCTTTGAGTGAAGATTTAAGGTGATAGGAAATATAAATAACTGCAACTTGAATCTTTGCCCAGAGTTCAAGCTCACTGCTGTAATATATATATATATATATATATATATATATATATATATATATATATATATATGACAATACTATAATATTGCCCATATTATATTTACATTACCACAGTGAGATGATTTTAGTCTCATGAACAACATCAGCTGATTGTTATTTACTAACTAATCTTAAATGACTGTTCAGCACAGAAATGAAGCCCAACAATCATGTTTACAGTCCTGTGGTCTCAGCCTCAGATACTCAACTAATCAAAGTGATGTCACGACATATATCAATGACCAACAAAACATTTTTCTCCTTCATTTCTGTCACACAAAGCTGTATGAAACATTTCTCGCGGTTAGTATCATGGTTGCTAGGCAACCTGAGCAGCGCGACGGAGGCTAGACCGTCACAAGCCTCTCACTTCTGCACTTCTCGTACTTATAGTACGCACCGTACGTAGTACGCGTAGTGCACGTAGTTCAAGCGTGCGGTCTCTTCAAGCGTGCAGTTTCTTAATTAAGAAACTGGATGTTGTGTTTTCCCCACAATTTTAATTTTATGCTAGATATATTTCTACTAATGAAATTAGTTTGCTAACAGCAACAGGGATGAGCCAGTGAGTCAGTTGGGCTTGTGAATCATGATTCACGAGTCAGTAAAGTGATTCTTGAGTACTGAATGAGTCGTTCATGATTCACACATCACGAATCATGTTCATATTTTGGATTTATACCTTCACAGTTTCTCTCATGCTCTTGCTCACCATCATGTTCAGATTCATAGTTATCACAGTTACCATAGTGTGTTTCCCAGTTTAGGTTTAGCTTTAGTTCTCACCACCTGTTGTTTCTGCCTTGTTGTATTGTCCTGTATTCCATCAGCCAATAAAAAGCTCGCTTTTAGTTTCCCACAGTTTTGTCATCCTTCATGTTCTGCTTTGAAATTACATGCCACTGTGACAAAGTACCAACAAATATACATCCAACTATATAAAGTATAAATTACTGGACCTGCTATCATGTGATGAAGTGAAAAGTTTATTTCATGCAATTCTTTGTATTGCTCCTGTCAAAACTGTTAATATACACAGTTCACCCAAAGCATCCTGGAGAAACAGTGGAACGGTAAAAAAAACTTTCACTATCTCTGGGTGCATTGACCACACCTTGGTCTATGAGTAGAAGTCTGCAGGAGATCATTACCGGGCCTGTACAGGCTTTTGGCCAACTCTCCTACTTACCTCACTCACACACCAAAACCACAACCAAGCAATCTGTAAATCCAAACACACACTGACTACAACAGCCACGTTGTACACCCTGAAACCAATAGCTCTTGCCGACTCACACCCTTCTCTCTCATCAACAACAAGTTCCACTCCAACCTCCTGAAATGACACGAGGGAACTTAAATACGGGCTTAGCTAAACCATATGACACACAAGGGGAAAACAAAATGGCTGCCATATAACAAACTAAGATAAAACAATTAAAAAACTCTTAACATCCCCTAGGCAATGAAGCACATGGTTTAGTCCAATGAGGCTGTCAGCAGTACTTTAGATCAGCGGTCCCCAACCCCCGGGCCTCGGACCGGTACCGGGCCGTGAGTCGTTTGGTACCGGGCCGCGAGAGTTGAGGCTCAGGTGTGAAATGTCTGGTTTTCAGGGTTTTTATCGGTTTTCAGCGTTATTTTGTTATCGTTTTTATCGTTAACTCAGTTTTCCTGGGTCTTTTCAGTGTGTTATGAATAAAGCTTCTTTTTTTCGGTACTAGTTTTATGTTGTTGTATTTATCCGCGACACCTTAAAGGCCGGCCCGTGAAAATATTGTCGGGCATAAACCGGTCCGTGGCACAAAAAAGGTTGGAGACTGCTGCTCTAGATCCTCCAGCCCTTTGCGACACCATTTGCCGACTAGCAAGGAGAAGCCAAACCCCCAGGTAACTCAAACAAAGAAAGATGTATTAATATAACAAAACACTTTGACCTTGCAGTGTTGATATGTGTGCACTCCATAAAAACATTGTAAGGTGTGATGGGAAAAGTAAAGTAAGTTATTAAAGAAAGAATATATTTGACAATAACTAAAATATATTTAAAGTAGTGACTGTAAAGTAAACTAAAATGATGGAACTAGTGGTGAGGTGTGGAGCTGGACTTTTCTGAAATACCAAGATTAGTTAACTGACTTCATTCTCACAAACATTGTTTGGCTGCGTGGTTTGGTATTAATATATTAATATTGGTGGAAGTTCTGTATTCACTGACAAAATATTCTGCGTGGGTTGCAGTCTTTTTCAAGTTAACTAAAAGTTTATTTCCTGCACATTTAAGCTGTATAACAATGCATGAATCATATAAATGATGAAAATATTTATCATACAGCTGAAAATTTAAATAATAAAGTTCATAGTTACATTTTTTTCTCTTGCTTGACTCACCTGTAAAATGTAATCCTGATCTTTGGATGATAAAGTTCAGCTGGAATGTGAGTTCATGCGTAAGATGGTAGGATTCGTTCATATCATCACAAATTTCTGCAAGTTATTTCCCCTCAGTTCTCTTTTTTATCATGCAGAGAAGACCTGCCCCTTTGGGCTGGGACTGTAATGAGAGAAGCCAGAGATGAGTTTGATAGAATAGAATAGAATAGAATAGAATAGAATAGAATACAACTTTATTGTCATTGCACATGTGACAAATATAAGGCAACGAAATGCAGTTTGCATCCATCCAGAAAGTGCTTTAGCCATGATATAGATATAATATAGAGAATATAGATCTATTATAGATATGTTACAAATGTACATAAAGGTATGTTATGAATATACTGTAACTATAAATATGTACAGGCCAAAACTGTAGTGAATGTACAGGCTATGAACAGGTTATATGCGTATGGTATAATATGAAGAGCTATAACAGATTGTAGATATACAATTGCAAGTATTAATAAACAGTTGTAGAACTATAATTATTGTATTGCACAGTATGATTGTCTATACAGTATTTACAGTAGTGCAGTTGAGATCAGTGAGATATACGGATAAATTATACAGTAGCCATATAAAGTGCCAGTGCTTGTAAGTGGCCGTTCAGTCCATGTGAATATGAGGGTACATTTGTAGGCAGACACACAAACCAAAAAATAAACAATATCCAAGAAAAACATAGACATATTTATATTTTTATATAATATATTTATATATTAATATAAATATTTTTATATATACATATAAACATCAATATGTAAGTCAAAGCATTTACAATTTTCAACACCAATGTAATGACAGTGTTTAAGGTATTTCTGCTTCTAATTAACCTATAAAAGATGTGATGGATGGATTACTATAACTTGTAATGTTATGGTGCTTTGTGTCTGTGAAGGTTCTCAGTCATACAGATCATCGTAGTCTAAGGAGCTTGAAAAGAAAAGCGTCTTCTTTAGTTTCCTTAAAGATGTTTCATGCGAGAAGCTTCTTCAGTTCTAAGAGCCCTTGGTGGAGAGCCCCAGATTTAATCCCTATGGGGGTGTCACCAAGAGGGTCATGGACCCCCTGTTGATCCTCTACCTAATCATTTGCTTTCACATCAGATATGAATGTGACATTTATATGTAGTGCAGGTGTAACCCAGTTTAGTTTCAGAATCATTCTTTTATTTGTTTTATTTTATTGTTGCAAGAAGTGATAATGTAACAAAATGTGTTGTATTCCCACACTTCTTGCTGTGCCTAGCAGAAGCTTTAATTTTGAAGTTTTCACAGGAGGTTGTGTGTTTACATGGCGTATTGTTACCAGCCATTTGACGAAAAAGAAAAATCCAATGCTATCTTGATTAGCAGCAGAAACTGTCTCGTTTACAGAAGCAAAGCTTCATAAAAGTTGTTATAAAGTGTTCAGAAGTTATCGGCTAACATTTCAATAGTGAAGTGAACGTTAGACAGAGCTGCCGAAATCAGCAGAGGTGGCGGCTAAGTTAATAGTGTTCCACGTGTCTTGGTAAGGTAACTGACTTATGTTCAATGATTGTAATGATGATGCTAATCATAGTAGTTGATGCATATTTTTCTACTGTATGTGTCATGTCAATGATAAGTGTTTGTGTTAAGAGGGAATAAATGCAATTTGCAATAGTTTTGTGCCAAATTTAGTGTAACGTATGTTCTGAAGAAATTTAAGCTTTAACATTTGTATTTCATTTGTCTAATAATTGTGTTACGTGTGTGTCTATTGCAACTAGTGGTGCAACGGATCGCGGTTGATCCGTAATCTGAACCGATCCCACTCCACGGTTCGGCACGCACGCGATCCGAAGATTCGAAAAAGAAGAAAAAAAAGTATGTGTATGGTGGCGTGGTCAGTCTGTCAAGCGATAGCTATGGTCAGCGCTGGCGGTCCTAGTGGAGGAGCAGAGGAGTTTGTGGCATTTAAGCAGCCCTTTGCTGCCCAGTCTGACCGGGCTAAAGCTATTACAGAAGCTACTGCGGTGTTTAGCTGCAGACGGGAGGCCGTATTCTGTTGTGCAAATCAAGGGGTTTAAACTAGTCAACGCGTTAGTTGATGCATTGACACCGTGCAGCCCCATGCACGGGCCGATACGCGGTAACTAGTTAACGGAGATTTGCTGCGTTAATGCAGTTATGGCATTAACGTCATTTTAACGAGATTTACGCTGACAGCACTTGTTTAAACTATGATGAACTATGAACGTGCTTGAGCCACGCTATGATATCCTGTCGCGCGTCCACTTCAGTGACAAGATCGTTCAGAGCATGTATGAGCAGGAAAAGTTTAAAGTTATGGCTGAGCTGTCCCAGGCATTTTCTGTTGCCCAACTACTACAAACGGGTGGAGCTCCAGGGCAACGGAAAGCCACGTGACCATGACCGCTCATTATATCACAGCGGAGTGGTAGGTAGAAAGCCCTGTACTGCCCTATATTGCACCTTAATTTGGTTTCATATAATTGCGTGGAATGAGTCTTGAGTTGAATGTTTTTAACAGGCAAAAAGTACTTAAATAAATAAATGGCGAGTTAAATTTTTGTCTTCCTTTTTTTTTCTGCTGATCCGAAAATTGATCTGATTGAACTGTGAGACTTTTGATCTGTTGCACCAGTAATTGCAACTATGTTGGTTAGACAAAAGTTCTAACACGAGTTACAATTTAATCAATTTAATAACTGAAGAGTACCACACTCTTTCAGGATGTAAGTAACTGCAAATTGCTGAAATAAGTGATAGATCAGAGACTATATACCTATTTTTAAATACAGGTCAGGTCTTTTAGTGAGCTTTAAGCTCAATGAGAAAAGACCAGTGATTCCAATTGATGGCAAGCCTCCCAGCGTGATTTCCAGCATCCAGATCTGCACAACCAGTCAGATGGCTGATTTCTGGTAGGATTCCACCAGTCACCCCGACTGGCAACAGTGAACAGACTAAAAGAGTGCACTCTAGACTACAAAAACACCAAGTGTGAAACTTCACTAGACTTGTTGCTGACTGACAGATCCTTACAGATCATTCCCTCATCCGATCTGTGCTTTGACTTGACTGACCCTCTATAAACTCTGAGGAACAAACTGGACTATAAGGTTGCAGCCTAACAAATACTTTCAAAGGGACAATTTCAATGATTAAGGACAATGTGTTTCATTTTATTTTGTAAAGGGTCCTAGTTGTTATTTTTGTTGTGAACTGTTACCTGTTGAAACTAAAGTCACAAGTTAACTGAAATTTCAGTGTATTCTGATTAATCGCACTCATGTCCAGCTCTTCCCCGAACTTGGAGTGAGGTGTGCTTACCCAGGAGTGGATTACACAAGCAAACAGAAAGTGCAAGCTAGTGGTTAAAATGAAAAAGGAGGTGGCTTCCAGGAAAGTGGGGTGAGGAAATGAAACAGTTGATTCCAAGAATGGACTGAAAGCAAAACAGCGCTGAACAAACCCAGTGTTCAGCAGTTCATTTCTGACGTGTTTGTGTGTTTTTATGTCAAATATCAATATCAAATTGCTTATATCAATAAGTGCACTGTAATCAAAATGTGAAGGGGTTATACAGTCCAGGAATCAGAAGCTTTGCTCACTTCCCAAAAATTAACAGTCTCTCGTTTTTATGGCAGTTTCATTTAAATTTTATTTTTATGTTGCTGAGGAAAATACGTGTTTCATCCCTTATAACCCAGCCACAATTCTGGCTCCCACAGGCCGGCTGTGCCCATGTGACTCACATTTAATAACCTTTGACCCCTCATAGTTGATATTGTTTCTTCACATGTTTAAGGTTACTCAAGTGCTTCTATGAGAGTCAAAATGAAAGTTATAATATTTGCTAACATTGTACAAGTGAAGGACTACAAGTCACTTCACTAGCTTACAGTTAAGAGTAGAGCTTCAGGGGACACAAAAAATCTTCATCATTAATTAACTCCAACAATATTGATATTCACAGTGTAAGAATAAGAGGTTACTATACTATATTAAAATCCCTGGAAGATCCTCATTACATAAAAGTTAACTTTCTTTTTTTCTTCAAAATATCAAATTGCTATGCCTTACCTGTACTGTGCCAGGGACATCGGAGACTGCCATCAGGACAAGCAAGACAAGCAGTGCTTGCCTAATGAAATCTAAAAACAGACAACAATAAAACCAAAGTGAAAGTGACCCTCTCCCTTCATCTTGAACAGGGCTCTTTCCCATCTCTGTCCCATTAATAACACTGTAAAAAAATCTGTAATTTAACACAATTTTTTCCAAAAACTTTCTAGAGAATTTTCCTGCCATCTTAAAGTATATAAATACATAAAAATATAATTATTGTAATTTAACAGATGGCATATTTTATAGTACTTCTGTGCATCTTTAGTCATTCTTTTAATTATTACCTAAAACTGGTAAAATTACAGAAAATATTGATCATATAAATGCACAGTTTAGGTATTTTAAGCAAATGGAGACTAAGATTTAACTAACAAAAACCTAAACTGAGGAAAACACTTAAACACTAAGTTGGATCCCCAGAACCAGGACACATTTAATATCTTGATGCACGCTCAGTCATCCAGGTAATTAAATCCCAAAACGTTGATTCTGTTCATCTGGATGTTTTCAGTGGCAGAAATGTTTCATCATCATCCAGGTGACTTCTTCAGTCTCAGCTGACTGAAGGTTTCCCCAATCTTATAAACAGGACATTTGCACTGTGAGGTCAGTTCCTTGATCATTAATATACATACAACATACGCCTCATATACACACATTGTGTGATTATTTACAGCTTATACTGTTTTTTATTGTTTACTGATATTACTGCACTACAGAGAGGGTGAGAACCAACGTTTCCTTTCAGACAGGCATTTCTGTAAATACCATGAAATGACAATAATCCTTCTTCAATCTTGAACCTTGAAAAAGAGAGAAAGATGCTTCACTGGACAAATCTATCACATGAAACATCTACTTTGGACGGTGCCTCTCAGACACCCAAACCCCTGCCTTTGTCCCAGTGTTTGTGTTCTGCCCATCCAGGCTTCCTTCCAGCCACACAAAGCCACCTCATAACTGGTCCTACTGACTCCAGTGGGTAATTCTGTGACATGAGCTTTCTCTTGGTATGAAAGTAGTGCTACACCACAGACAGGCCACTGAAGACGCACTCAAGTCATCACACAGCAAATGTCCTCTGAGAAGCGCATGGCACAACATAGAAGAGCCACCTCCATGGGACAAGACTCAGCAGTTGATCTAAAGGTCAAAGGTCACTCTTTCGAGGATGCCAATGTTCACATTTTGGACAGAGAGGACAGATGGTTTGAAAGAGGAGTGAAAGACGCCATCTATGTCCACTATGAGCGACCATCTTTGAACAGAATAATTTATCATGGTGTTCTGTTGTGTGTGTGAAAGTCTGTTAAACCAGACCCATAAATAAGGTGTTTTCAGAGAGGCAGGCCACTGCGGCTTTGATCTGACCAATGAGCCGAATTAACAGCCTTCTGACGAGTTTTTTTTTTTAATTAACAAGACAGCTTTGCAGACTCTAGAGAAACACAGAATTCGTAACAAGCTGTTCTGCAACTGTTTTACTGACCGGCATCACTTTGTACCAGCAGTGATCAGCGTTTCTGGTCCCCTCACCGCATTCAGGTGTTTTTCCACCTATGATATTTTTACCCCCAGTACAGGATTTGGGACTGATTCATCACGCCCGAGGAGAGCAGTGGACACAAATGATTATGAGCAAGCGACACACACACACACACATTTGATGGCAGGTCTTACATAATCCTGAGTTATTGTGTCTGATGGTGAAAAGCACAAAGTTTTGGAAGAGGTGTACAGGTGTTGCACTCTAAAAGTAGTTATAACATTTACATTTTTCTGAATTGTTGGGAAAATCTTTAAAGACTATTCTTATTTAATTGTGTTTTGTTTTTGGACACATTTCTAGTTAATTTTTGTAGTTCACTAGCTCCAGGAGGTCAGAGTTCAGACGTGTGATGTCATCAGTAAGCGCAGAAAAAAAACAAAGAGGGTCTGAGACGTGAGAGAGCGATGTTTTGCTGATGATATGCTATGCTGCCTGTACACTCCAAACCTGAACTGAGGAGAATAAAGTTGCCAGAAGGAGAATGGAGTCATGTCTCTCTGAGGGTCCAACACAGGCACTGTGTGTTGAGAAGTACTAATGTAACAAAGGCTGTGTCCCAATTAAGACACCGCACACTTGAAGTACGCGCACTATGTACGGTGCATACTATAAGTACGAGAAGGGCGGAAGTGAGAGGCTTGTGAGTCTGGCCTTCGTCGCGCTGCTCAGGTTGCCTAGCAACCATGATACTAACCGTGAGAAATGTTTCATACAGCTTTGTGTGACAGAAATGAAGGAGAAAAAATGTTTTGTTGGTCATTCATCTTTGTCATGACATCACTTTGATTAGTTGAGTATCTGAGGCTGAGACCACGGGACTGTGAAAATGATTGTTGGGCTTCATGTCTGTGCTGAACAGTCATTTAAGATTAGTTAGTAAATAACAATTAGCTAATGTTGTTCATGAGACTAAAGTTTGGTAATGTAAATATAATATGGCCAATATTATATTTATTGTCAGATTATTATGATTATATATATATATATATATATATATATATATATATATATATATATATATATATATATATATATATATATAATAATAATCTTTGGGTCAAAGATTCAAGTTGCAGTTATTTATATGTCCTATCACCTTAAATCTTCACTCAAAGACAAGTATCTTTGACAGTGTATCTATAGATGTATTATATATAAGAGACAAATGTTGTTCCTTCAGTATGTCAGTGTCATGGTCCTGAGTCTGAGGACTCAGTGTTTTGTGTTTCCTTATGCTTTTGTTCATTCCGAGTATGTATTCTGTTGTGATTTTGCCATTTGTTAGGTTTCTGCTCTTTGCCTGCCTGCTCCCACTTCTCTGTGTTCCCTCTGTCTGTCCATGGTGTTATTGTGTCTACTTATGAGTCCGCCTGTCAAGTTCAGTGTCCTGTCTGGTTCTCTGTCTGTTAGTTTCCTGTTTTATTGTGAAGGTCTCTGTCTGATGTGAGTGTGTTCAGTTTACGTTTCCCCTGTCCCGTCAGCTCTGATTCCTCCCAGCTGTGTTGCCCTCCTGTCTCTCATCCCCTGATTACTGGTGTGTGTATTTAAGCCCTGTGTGTTCTCCTGCCTGTTGCTGGTTCGTCTGTGGTACCCTGTGTTCCACGGTGTCCTGGTCCTCGTCTGCGGCTCTCTGCTTCTCATCCCCTTTGTCGTATGCTCCCAGGTCTGTTATTTTTTGTTCTCCCAGTTTAGGTGTCTTCAGTTATTTGTCATGCCCCACTGCTTGTTTGCCACTACACCTTTTGTTAATAAACCTCACTAGCATTTCATCCACTGCCTGCATCTTGGGTCCTTCTTCCAACTCCACACGGCTCGCCTTGGCAGCCGTGACAGTACGAAGACTTCAGTGAAAGCAAAGGGCTGTTGTTCTTCTGTTTCTTCTGAACCTGTTAAACCCATGTCAGCTAACCCAGGGTCTGCTAAAACTGTGGCATATATCCCAGAGACAATTAACACCAGCTCTGATAATACCAGGACTGTTTATTCTTTTGAACTGCAACCTGAAGCTCAGTTAGCCGCCCGGCCTCAAGCTCAGGTAGCCGCCCGGCCTCAAGCTCAGGTAGTCGCCCGGCCTCAAGCTCAGTCTCCAATTCCACCACCGTCGTCATCCCAACCATTGTTTCAGTCACCCTCAGTTCAGCCTCCTGTTCAGCAGCCACTAGCCCTGCATCCTGTGTCACTTGCTACTCCGGTACAACAAGCTCAGTCAAATCAATCTGAAAGGAACTGTGTTTCATCCGTTTGCTCTAAGCAGAGAGACAAACCTCATGATAATGTAATCATTCCTACAAAGCTGGCCAGTTCAGAGACTGTGATGCACTCCAGGGCCTCCCCAGAGGCTGAGTTTCAGCCCTCAGCCCACTCTGGACCCGTGGAGGCTAGGAACCCAGCTGAGGAGTGCACCCAGCTGTCACTGCCTGAGCAGAGTCAATGCTCTGGGCAGCTGCAGTCTGCTATGTGTTTGCCAGGGGCCCCTGTGCCTGCTGGCTCTGTTCTGTCCCTGCCAGAGGTCCCCGCACCTGCTGGTTCTGAGACTGTCCCTGCGTATGCCAGGGGCTCCAGTGCCCACTGGTTCTGAGACTGTTTTCGCTGGGGGGCCCGAGGGGCCCGTCCAGCTTCCTGCCTCGTCAGCTGGCGGGCCCGAGGAGCCCGTCCAGCTTCCTGCCTCGTCAGCTGGCGGGCCCGAGGAGCCCGTCCAGCTTCCTGCCTCGTCAGCTGGCGGGCCCGAGGAGCCCGTCCAGCTTCCTGCCTCGTCAGCTGGAGGGCCCGAGGAGCCCGTCCAGCCCCAAGACTCGTCAGCTGGAGGTTCAGGAGAACCTAGCCAGCTTCCTGCCTCGTCAGCTGGAGGGCCCGAGGAGCCCGTCCAGTTGCCAGCTGCAGCCTCATCATCCTCGCCAGCTGCAGTCTCATCATCCTCGCCCGCAGCAGCCTCCTCATCAGCTTCAGCTTCACCCACGCCGTCGCCTGGTCCAGCTTCAGCATCCTCAGTGTCGCCTGGTCCAGCTTCAGCTTCACCCACGCCGTCGCCTGGTCCAGCTTCAGCATACTCAGTGTCGCCTGGTCCAGCTTCAGCTTCACCCACGCCGTCGCCTGGTCCAGCTTCAGCATCCTCAGCGCCGTCGCCTGGTCCAGCTTCAGCATTCTCAGCGCCGTCGCATGGTCCAGCATCCTCATCAGCTTCGCCTGGTCCAGCATCCTCATCAGCTTCGCCTGGTTCAGCTTTGGCTTCGCCTCCGGCTGGCCCAGCCTCTGCTTCAGCCTTGTCTGGTCCAGCCTCCGCCTCGCCTGGTGCTGTGGGGGCAACGCAGCCTTCGGGTTCCCTACTACCACCTCCACATCGTCGGTCATCTGCCAGGCCGCTTGTTGGGCATCTTCGCTACTGTGGACGCCCTCCTGAACGCCGCCACTGCCTTCCGCGTGGCCGGCCTCCGGACCTGCCCCGCTGCCATTCGCATGGTCGGCCTCCGGAACCGTACTGTTTTGGCCTCCGGCGCTGTCGGCCTCCGGGTCGGCCCCCCGAACTTGTCCATCTAGGCCTTTTTTGGACTATGTTGGCATTACTAAATTTGGCTCAATGCTTACATATATGTGTAAAAAGCAAATGTACGAGCTGTGATAACTGTGTCTGATAGAATGAAGAGTAGACTGATATATGAAATATTCCTTTATTGGGTGAGAAAATCAGACCATGTCATAACTGCTGTAAGTCATACAGAATAGATATCAGAGCCTTAAACAGGCTGACGTCTGCTAAATGGGTCAAACTGGGCAGAAAGTACACAAACACATAACATCCTTATAGAATATGATGTAACACTATAGATCAACTTAGCTCAGAATATATAAAGCATATAAACAGTGTCACACATGGAAATCAAATGTGTGATAAGCTGCAGGATTCAAACACAAGTGTAACTTATAAACACATGTTCATACTTTTATTCCACAATCAGAGAGAAAGAAACAGAGAGAGAGTGCAGGACAGACAGACAGGTGACAGTCTCAGGTGTACACACTGCTACACAACAGCACAGAGAAGGAGGATTTAGTGTTTGTGTTATTACGAGTGTAAACAAGAAGAGTTCCAGATGGTGCAGTGGACACATGTGTGACTGCTGTGATTAAAGCATCTTTCTTTCAGCTTAACGAGTGAACCGTCAGCTCGTTCAAACACACGTTAAAGTCCGTTTGGCTCGACACCACCGAACAGAGGCAGCAATATAACATAGCTCACATTAACAGTGCAGTGAATCCTGCTTGTGCCGTGATGTTCAGGAGTGCAAACCGAGCAGCATCACTGACTTTCAGCTTGTTGTGTTTGTGGATATATGACTGACTTTAATTATCCACAAATCATCACATTCTCTGTAAGATTAAGGTCGACTATTGTATCGTATAGGCTTTAGAACCAAGTTAGTACAAAATTATCCACACCCACCGGACCACGCTTGGTATTTGGTGGAATCGACGGTGCATTTGAAGTACACTTCGATTTGGGACAGCAGTCGTCGCGTGGCGCTGACGTAATCGCAGTCAAAATGCGTACTTCAAGCGTGCGGTCTCTTAATTGGGACACAGCCAAAGTGTTCCACAGGTTACGTCCGTGGTGGCCATCTTGTTTCCCCAGTAGAGTGGAGGCCTGCCTCAGTTGCAGCTCTTTTATAGGCCAGTCTGAATTGAGAAGGCGTGGTCTTTAGAGTATATAAAGCGGGCAGGAAATGGATAGGGGGCCATTTTGAGAAGTTGCTGTCTGTATGTGCTGTATGTGCAAGAGATAATGACAATGGCAAGAGACAATAAAGTAAAGTTAAGACAGAGTGATGTCTGATGTTTTCCTCACCACACCTCTCTGCGTGACACTGGAAATGTAAAGGTGTGTAAGCTCTAAAACGTCTTTGTGAACACTTTTCTACGTATATGATGCTTCAAAAATGTGACACGTGTAATGTGATCATCAAAGAACATGAATTGATCAAACTTTTATTTGTATGTTATAATGTTTATCTTACACTGTGTAATTTTTACAGAATAATAATAATGGATTGCATTTATATAGCGCTTTCCGAGACCCTCAAAGGGTTTTACAATGCCACTATTCATTCACTCTCACATTCACACACCGGTGGAAGCAGCTACAGTTGTAGTCACAGCTGCCCTGGGGCAGACTGACAGAAGCGAGGCTGCCATCGGCCCCTCTGGCCATCACCAGTAGGTAAAGTGTCTTGCCCAAGCACACAACGACCAAGACAGACAAAGCAGGGGATCGAACCGGTAACCTTCCGATTACAAGATGAGCATCCCAACCCCCTGAACCACAATCGCCCCAACGACCATGCAATGTCTACAACGTTGTTCATTGTATGAATGTGTAATCATGTATCTTTGATAAATAAAATATTTGTACTTTGTGGTTATTGAATAAATATTAGTCCCATATGTCACTGATAAACACGGATGCTAAAGAAATGTTTGATGGAAAAAGGAAATGCAGTGTTTGCTGCTAAACTTTGAGGTGCTAAGTCACCAATAAGAAAATGCCAGCAGGAGACTAGTTGTCATGGGTTTGTGTTTTTCTACATTTATGTGTATTTTTCCATGTGCAGTGTTTTGGTTGATCTCTCTCCTTTGTCTTCCTGTCTACCTACGTCTGATATTTATGTTCGCACTTCCGGATGTGTTGGGTCGCCAAGGGATTATTCCCGGAAGTGTTCCCGCGCTTGACGTTGCCACATCTCGTCAGCCGTCACCAGCTGCTGCTGATGGCCTCATTAAGAGTGTCCTGTTTAAGAGCGTGGCTGCGCTCCAGTCATTGGATCCTAGAGTCAAACTCGCCACTACAACCGTGACAGATATATTTAAAAAACCTCAATTTGGAAGAGATTGCCTAGTCACCATTTTGTGTTTTTTGTGTTCACTAGGAATCGGGAGCGGAATATGTTTCACGGGAGCAGAGCCACGGGTTGGAAATTGGAGTGTAATTCTGGGAGAATTACCATGGGGGCACAAGGCTGGGATTGTACATAGTTGTGTGTTTTCCACTTTCTGTAAATCCACTGTCCTGCATTATCAGAGTCCTGCATTTTGGGTTTTCCACAACTCCACGGTCTGCCATTGCAGCTCATGACACTAGCAGCCCTGATTCTGTATGTAAAACATGAAAAACTCCACAGCAGTGATACTTGTTCTTACATAGGTGCACTTAGTGTTAGTTAAGGTACTTTACTGTTCCAATGAAACAAGAAGATCTCATTTAAAGTAAAGTTTTTGGCCATTCTGTGATCTCATTTACCATTTTCTCTTAATATCTTACTTTTAAGATAGATTCTGTTTTAAATCAGGTTGTGATCCTAAAGTCACTCTCATAGCACTGATTTTCTAGTAATGTACAAAAATTGCAATGTCATCTAAATTTCCAAACTGCCTTTTTTCCAGTGACGGTTATGGTGAAATTGAAGTTATTTTGTGTGACTGCACACTGCCCATGAGATGACTCATTAGTAAGAAGTACAGCAGAAGTTTCATTTCAGTTTTATCCTTATCTATTTATTTCACAATATGTGATCACAGCACAATTTACCCAAATGTGCACTTGTCTTTTTTAGTCACAGTGCCTTTACAACCAGGAGAACCAAAACTGCAAAGACTTTTTGGAAGTTTGTAAAGAGCTTCCTCAGATCCCTGTGAAGCAGCTGTTTCACATGGATCACGTTAAAGCCGGCCTTCTCCACTATCTCAGTGGTCAAAGTGAGATCCTCACTTTCTGAAATAACTTTATTTATCAGAGGTTTTTCCCATTGGTAAAGGGTGGGCCACCTCTATTTTAAATTGCTATATTGGTGGAATGGGGAGGAGCCCCCCCACTCTGGGCCCCACTTTGTAGGCCCAGAGTGGCTGCTGTGTGAAGATGCACCTGACTCTCTCTGGTGTCCTCAACCGTCTCACACTGAGGTGGAGCGTGACACAATCACCTTCTCAGCAGAGCGCACAACACGCTGCAGTCTCTGTTTGTCCCTGATAGTGGCTCCAGCGTACCACACGGTGATGGAGGAGGTGAGGATGGACTCGATGATTGCAGTGTAGAACTGCATCATCGTCCGTGTTGGCAGGTTGAATTTCTTCAGCTGCCTCAGGAAGTACATCCTCTGCTGGGCTTTCTTAATGACGGAGGTGATGGTGGGCTCCCACTTCAGGTCCTGGGTGATGGTGGTACCCAGGAAGCAGTATGAGTCCACAGAGGTGATGGGGGTGTCAGTCAGGATGATGGGGGGGAGTGGGGCTGTGTGCTTCCTGAAGTCCACAATAATCTCCACTGTCTTCTGGGCATTCAGCACCAGGTTGTTGTGGCTGCACCAGGACACCAGACGTTCAACCTCCCTCCTGTAGGCAGACTCATCCCCGTCCGAGATGAGCCCAATAACGGTGGTGTCATCTGCAAACTTGATTAGCTTGACAGACTGGTGGGTGGAGGTGCAGCAGTTGGTGTACAGGGAGAAGAGCAGAGGAGAAAGAACAAAGCCCTGAGGGGAGCCGGTGCTGATGGTCCGGGAGTCCGAGACATTCTTCCCCAGCCTCACGTGCTGCTTCCTGTCCGTCAGGAAGTCAGTGATCCACCGGCAGATGGGATCAGGCACATTCATCTGGGAAAGCTTGCCTCGGAGATGGTCTGGAAGGATGGTGTTGAAGGCAGAGCTGAAGTCCACAAACAGGATCCTGGTGTAGGTTCCTGGGGAATCCAGATGCTTCAGGATGAAGTGTAGAGCCTTGCTGATAGCATCATCTACAGACCCGTTGGCTCTGTATGCAAACTGCAGGGGGTCCAGGAGGGGCGCCGTGAGGGTCTTGGGAACAGGGACTATGGTGGAGGACTTGAAGCAGGCAGGCACATGACATGCCTGCAGTGAGGAGAGTCTGAGAGTGGCAGGAGACACACCGGCTGGGCCGGGAGCTTTCTGGGCGTTCAGGCTCTTAAACTGCTTTCTCACATCTGCTTCATGAATATGAAGGGGTGTAGTGGGAGAAGGTGGTGTGAAATCCTCATTGGTGTGGGGTAAGAAGGGGGGTGTTGTGGGTGAAGTGTTTGATGGTGGTGATGGCTCTGTGGTGGTGGGAGAGGGAGCGGTGGGGGAATGAGCGTCCAAAGTGTCTCTGGCTACGTCCACACTAGCCCAGATAGATTTAAAAACGGTGTTTTCATCTGAAAATGCTCCGCGTCCACACTAGCATTTTCAATCGTTTTCACAGAGTTGTGCATCCACATTGAAACAGCCGAGAACGCTTCCCAGATAGCAAGGAGACATTGAAACAATGTTTAGTCAATATCAGGCGATGTCATAGAATCAACGTTGAGATCTGACGTTGACCTAACGTCACTCTTGCACCCTTTTTTAATATTGAAACAACATAAGGTTTTGATATTGAATCAATGTTGAACGCTGACATTGATTCAACGTCAAAATTTCAAACACTGTTAATGTTGAAACAATGTCAGATTCTGATATTGAATCACTGTCTAACTCTGATGTTGATTTTTCATCACTTTTGCACCCTTGGTTACTATTGAAACAACAATAAAGTAATGATTAAAAATCAGTACTTAACAGGTATTTGTATTAATACAAAACCGCTGCAAATTACCAGCAATATTTAAACCTAAAAGAAAATTGTGTATGATCCACAAATAGGAAACCCATTATATGCTGGACATAGTCTTACAATTTGTCATGTCTACAATAATATCCCTATAATATGAAGCATCTAGCATTATGTAATAAAAAAATGACAAGACATCTGTATCAATAACAAAGTAATTTCTTATATTAAAAAAAGTTTCTTTGTTACATGTATTGGTTACAGGTCACTTATTTTTTTTTAGTTTACTCGGGGATCGAGCTGGATATCGGGCATCCTGCACCACCCATGTGATCTGGAGCGTAGCGGAGACATTTCTGCTCTGCTTGGGCAAAGGACACAAACAAAAAGAAGAAGAAGAAAAAAAGGCCAAATTAGAGCTTAAATATGAATAACCTCTTGTCAATTGTATTCAGCAGGGAGAAATTATGGGATTAATATGAAAGTCACAAGGCAGAAATCAGCTAACTGCTGCCTGACTTTGATTCTCAAAAAGCCATTAGCTGAAAAGCTCAAAGCCCAATTTTCTAGAGATAAAATGAATAAACCAAACTATTTGCAGTGAAATGTATTCCTATTCCCATTTGTTGGACGATAGCCTCTGTTGTAGAGCAGCTGCTGCTCCACATCGAAAGGAGCCAGCTGAGGTGGTTCGGGCATCTGACAAGGATGCCCCCTGGGCGCCTCCTGGGTGAGGTGTTCCAGGCATGTCCCACCGGGAGGAGGCCCCGGGGCAGACCCAGGACACGCTGGAGAGATTATATCTCTCGGCTGGCCTGGGAACGCCTTGGTATTCCCCCGGATAAGCTGGAGGAGGTGGCTGGGGAGAGGGAGGTCTGGGCCTCTTTGCTTAGGCTGCTGTCCCCGCGACCCGGCCCCGGACAAAGCGGATGAAGATGGATGGATGGATGGATAGCCTCTGTTGTATATTCAATCAGAACATACAGGAGAAGGCCATTTTTAAGCAGTTTAACTGAATTTGACAATTTCTAAAGTTCAGGGCTACAAAAGTCCCATAACCTTTAAGAACTTATCATTGCTTTATTTGCCTCTGCTCATTGCAGTTTGTTGTGGAAGTTTTCCATTAAATAAAGCCTGCAGACGAGCGGTGAGCAGTAGCTAACATTCTTTAATCAAAACACAAAGAACAGACAACCAAGCTTGGTAGAGCCTGCATGATCGTGGGACAGACGGTCAGCAGAGTCTCCCTGAGCCCAGCATGGCTCTCAGTTAAAAACCTTCTCCAGGAACAAAAGGCAGTGCACAGCTGCTTCACACCATAAGGTTCACACTCCCTTGCTACCTCCCAGAGTCCTCGAGGAGACAAACGACTCTTCCTGTAGAGTTGTCTGCTTCTCCCATCTTCCTTACCAGACCACCACCATCTGTCTAACTGTATCCACTGTCTCATCTTGCCATTTTGCTCCAAAAGGGGCAAATGTCCAACTCAGGCAGTCTTTTCAAAGGTCCATTCACACACAGTGAAGCTGCAGCTTGTTGGAAATGCACAACTCGAACAGATGTGTGGCAGACTTGCGTTTTAGGAGCTGCTACCGACAAACCAGCAAATAAACACAAAATGTGTCATCTGTGACACTTGTGAGGTTGTCTCAAACACACTCCGTCAGTCTTGATGCTGTTGAACAAAAAAATGTTTAAAAATGTGGCGAGTTTACCTGGTGATATCCTCATGCGCGACGCGATCGTGAAAACAGCAAACAGTTAACACCACGCCGATGTTGTTCACGGGACAGCAAGAGTAAACGATCGTGAGACTCTTGTCGTCGTTATCGTTCCCCTCGCACGGTTTATTTCTCCGATTTCAGCGTTTTTGCTTCACAACTAAAGCGAGCAGTTTACTTTGTGCACTAACATGGACTCGAATCAACCAGCGCCACCTCTGGCCAAGTGCCACAGCCTACAGCCAGATCAACCTGTGACACACATCTGCAGCACGTTTGAATTCGTTTCATGCACATTTGTACCTTTCAATTGTGTCTGTTTGTGCGTCATGCAAATAAACCTTTGAACTGAATGAAATGATATCATGTATTTGTAAAAAATTCCAAATTATATATACGAAGTCACAGGAATCACCACCGCTGTTCATCATGATTTTAATATTTTTGCCTATGAGAAAAACATCCTGAACAAATATGACACATCAATATTTCATTAGTGTTGTCACATCATATCCTGTAAGCATAGTCTGCCTGTGTATTTTCTCTGCAAATGAACATTTTAGAGTTAGTTGTTATATACAGTCTGTATAAGTGTGGTTAATCCAATAAACATTTGTAAGGAGATGGCAGTTACTGTAAACGTGTCCAGTAGGTTCACGTTCAGATCAGAAAACCGTTTCAGCTGCAGGCATCTACTCCTGTGCTGGGCCCTAAATTATTTATATTATATATAAATGACATATGTAGTGTTTCCAAACTGTTAAAATGTGTATTGTTTGCTGATGATACCACTCTGTACTGCTCAGGTAAAAACTTAGAACAGCTTCTGACTGCAGCGGAAAAGGAGTTAAATATATTAAAAAACTGGTTTGATGTAAATAAGTTATCATTAAATATAAAGAAAACAAAATTGATTATTTTTGGCACTAGACAAATGAAAAATGTATCTAAAATAAGGGTTAATGGAATTGAAATTGAAAGAGTGTACGAAAATAAATTTCTTGGAGTGATGATTGATGATAAGCTGAGTTGGAAGTCTCATATAAACCACGTGAAAACAAAAATGTCAAAAACCATCGATATCCTCTATAAAACAAAGCATGTCCTGAACAAAAAATCATTATACACACTTTATTGTACTCTGTTGCTTCCATATATGACTTACTGTCTGGAGATATGGGGTAATGCATATAAAACGAACACTCTTCATATTTTTAAGTTACAAAAAAAAGCTATAAGAATTATAAACCAATCAAACTATATAGAACCAACTAACATTTTGTTTATTAATCTGAATACCCTGAAATTTTATGATTTAGTTGAATATAAAATGGCACAGATAATGTATAAAGCACAAAATAACTTGCTTTGCCGCAGTACTCAGAAGCTGTTCAAAGTCAGAGAGAGTCAATATGACTTAAGGGGAACAGATTTCTTTAAAAAAAACAAGATAAGGACAAATATAAAGCAGAGATGTGTTTCTGTTAGAGGAGTTAAACTGTGGAATAGTTATGACAGTGATTTAAAAATGTGTAGTTCATTTTCCTTGTTTAAAAACATGTTTAAAAATAGAGTAATAGAAAAATATATAAATCAAGAATGAAAAGAGCAAAAAGGAGAGAAAAAAAACAACCTCTTGATTCTTTTGCTTTGATGTAGTTACTTATCTAAGGTGGAAAGTTTTTTTTTCTTTGTTTTTGTTTGTTTGTTTGTTTGTTTGGTTTTTGCTTTGTTTTATTATTTTCTTCAAGCCCTGTGTACAGGAGCTGCATACAAAAAGATATTTTGTGAAAAGGGTTGGCGTAATAAGCAAATGCTTCAGCCAATACCTTTTGATTAGCCTTGTCTCATGCTTTCTTTCTTTATGGTAGATTTTTGTTCTGTTTTCACTGTTTTTTTTTTTTTTTCACTGTTTTCACTGAGATTTGAATTTGAATGCTAATCAATAAAATCAAATCAAAATCAAAATCAAAAAAAAATCCTGTAATTGAAACAATCACCTCATACGCCTCATGTTTTACACCCCTATAAGGTGAGCTTGTTACACTGCACATGAATATTACGTGACATGGTACGACTAACTCATGTTCAAACATTTAAGATACTGTTCAGCCATTTTGTTTACTGGGTAGTGCATAATGGCCGAGTTACCTGAGTGGGAATCCACTAAAGCAAAAAAATAATATATATTTTTTTATTAATTACAAAAACCTTATAGGAAAACCTAAGAAAAGGTTGCAGAAGCACAGAAAAAACTGCCGTGTACGTTATAGTGTGTAAATTCAAAAACTGTATAGAGAGAATGGCGCAATGAAAACAGAATAAGATAAGATTAACTTTATTGAGTAGAATATAGGCAGTAAGAGTTTTGTAATTAACTTTAAATCATGTTTGCCAAAGACAATGCAGCAAATTAACCCAGTTCTACCTGCTAGCTAAAGATGTTATGCTTCTCCCCCTTATACCGTTTAGGACGACTATAGAAAGTTACTAAAATAACCATTGATGAAAACGTATCAAACTTTCAGTATTTACCTTTGTCATAGTTTTCGATTCTTTGGTATCCTTTTGTCCTCTACGTTTTCAAACACCAGGGAGAGAAAAGGCCGCAACTGACGAAAGACCGCGAAGACTAGACGCTAGGCGGTGCAATCGGCTCCTCCCTCTTTTTAAACGAGCCAATAGGAGCTGCTCACATTAAAAACAACTTTATTTAAAAAGTCGTTTTACACCTGATACAACATTTTAAAAGTCAAACAATGCACAAGTTTATAAGAACAATTTTATTTTTCAAAGTTTTTTAAGCATAGGGATGGTTAATATGTTTAAAAAATTCATATATAATATTTGTCAAATAATTGTCACCCAAATCAACATCATAATAAAAGTGTAATTAATAAAATATATAATAATGATAAGAATAATAATAACAGTTTACCTAAAAGCTCCTCTAACATTAGACTGGTTTTGAAAAGATTCAATAGTGTCACTAAGGACAAGGGAGTTTCACAGTTGAAGTGTGACTGCTTGAAAGACCCCATTCCCTCTCCTCTCCACTAGTTCAAAGAAAATGTAAATTATTTTTGGTTATGTAATTTGAGGGCACAAGTTTGAAGAGTAACATTTTAACAGATCGGTAATATACTTCAGGAGCTTTACTGGATCTGATTAACCAAAACTTCCATCTTCCATGTAGCTAACTGTCTTTTCTCTAATACAGTAGAGTGTATCTGATCTACTAAAAATCCTCAACTGCATGTTTGCTCAAGTAAATAGTCTAATCCTTAATTTGCAAATGCCAAATCTGGATTTTGTCTGTGTAATTCACTTTTATCTTAGGTTTTTATTTGTATTTTTTGCTTTTCTTTTTTCTACTCTTGTGTCCGTTTTAATCACTTATTATTGCCGCTGTGACAAGTGAATTTACCTAAGAAGAATCATGAAGTCCTTATTTTGTCTTACCTGAGCCTCACCATGCAGAGCGCTGAAAGTTCACATTAAGTACTTAAAATGAAATCTAAAATTAAGAAGTAACCAGTTTCAAACCAGTTATGGCCTGTATTTATATAGCGCTTTACTAGTCCCTAAGGACCCCAAAGCGCTTTACACATCCAGTCATCCACCCATTCACACAGTTATTTGGAATAGTGTGCAGAGTGTTTTGAGTAACATTGAATGTTCAAAAACATCAAAGTTCCTATGGTCTCACTTGACAGCTGGGTTGTAGTGTCTGATAACACATAACATCTTGAGGTCTCAACGTGGACTTTGAGTACATTTGCTAGCCAAGGCTAAATACTGAGAGGGTCAAAAATGAAGGGTAAAGAACATCTGACTGTACGTAAGGGTAGCAAAAGTGATAGACTGAGGTTGTGCCAAATATGTTAAAGTTAGGGTGATTTGTTAGAGATTGGTACCCCATGGGTGCCGTCTGCAGGTTATAAAAGAGAGTTATGTTGATACTTTCTTTTGAGATTATTTTTACAATTTGACTTTCAGAACTCCCTGGGTTGTGTGCAATCTGTGATGGGCTTGTTTGGAATAAATCCTCCTTTATTCAAATAACACTTTCTCTGGCTCTTCACAGAAGAAGAATCCTCACATAAGCATGTGCTACCATTTTGAACCAATGTACACATTTACCATCACTGACCCAACTAGGACCTACATTGGATGCCCACCCATATGGATTTAATGTTAGAAACCCAAGTGGGTCCCATATATACACTAAACAATGTTGAGCCCATGTAAAATATATGCCCATATTAATTTAACATAACCCATTTGGGGCCCACATAGACATGTTTTCAGGGTCTGACTTGCATTTGCCCATGTGCGACACATATAGTTTGACCAGGTGGGCCCCACCTGTGTCATCAGTACTAAAAAAAAAATTGATTTAATGTGGTTTAATGTGTTTAATGTGAAAAACCCAAGTAGGCCCCATACAAAAAGCCCAGTTTGAGCCCATGCCCACATGGTACCCATCCAGCCCGAGCAAAAACCAGGTGGGGCCCATATATACATGTTGGCTGGGTTAGCAAAAAAGAGAAAGGATTCAAATTCTATATTTCTCAGTATTTGTAAACAGCGGTCTCACGTTTATCACGGGTGTTATTTTCCAAAAATAACCAGTGATATGTGAAATCAAGTAGCCAGTTTTATTTTTTGATGGTGCAAAACGTTTCGTCGACATTGTTGTGTTTGTTGGGGAAAAAACGTACAAACATACAGCACTGCACTTCAGAGTCACACTGCTAGCGATCGATGCAGCGATTCTGTACTGTACAGGAGAGACGTCACGGAAGAGATCGTCTGCAGCGATCAGGATGCAGGACACAATGTGATGTAAAAAAAAAGGCATGCAAACTTGCACTAAACAACCCGTGAAACAGCGAGGTGAAAGGTGAACCGCGTTATAGCGAGGGACCGCTGTAATTTTGAAGGTAAGTCACAACATACCCTTCGTACATACTAATGTATAGAAACCGTTACCAGCAATCGTTCATTTTTTGTGTGGCTTTTTTCACGGTTTGTTAACATGCTGTGTAGGTGTGTACTTGACTAGCTGATCTCGACATAACGGGGGAAACATCTGGTTTGACTGTTCTTCACCTGTAGTTTGAATGCTGAACATTTGCCTGTTTAAATCATGAGACCTGTCACTATACAGAGATGTGCTTCTGCATGTGGACGATGTCTCTTCTGCTGCAGTGATGCAGTTCTGCTTGTGTTGAGTGATGTAAACAACTGATCGATCTAAACGCTTTAAACGTCAAAGTTGATCATTAGATTTTTTGTGACACAACAGCGGTGAGTGTTCCCACCTTCTGCTCTTTGTAACTTAATGCAATCTTTCCGTTTTCGAGTTTTGGACATGATTTTGGAGTATATCTTCGCAGTAGCGACTGACCGCAAAGTAAAGCTACTGGAAATGTACAACCCCACATCCGGTCTCAAACCAGGAAGTTACCGTTTTCTCATGCACAGGGTCAATTTAGTTTTCGCTGTCAAAGTCGATTTAACTGAAGTTACATGTTTCCGGTTACTGTGGAGGTTGCAATATGGCGCTCCCCAGTGGCTGCAGCCAGGTGCTCTTGGATTTATTTGCTCTCTCTCCTCCTTAGACATGTTTTTTATGTTAGTTATAATTCAGAATTGGCGACTGGAACAGGAATGACACGTACGAACATCAGGAAATAAAAACCCGATAAATAGTGATGGCCAAATGAAGCTTTCTGAAGCACTGAAGCTTGTATTGAAAAACGGTTCATTACTCGAAGCTTTTCAACACAGTCCTCTCTGGTGACATCCTGTGGTGAAGAGCAGCTTGAATCCACAAAATAAAACCAACCGCTTCATTATGATTGCTCACTCTACTGAGTGGAATCCTGTCTGATATTGGGCCGCCGTTGTGTTGCTTCTAACGTGTATTTTTTGGGGTTAAAAAAATGTGGTTTATTTGTGTAATAAATAATTTTGACCAGTAAACTTTCCTTGTTTGAACATGCACTATGGTGTGGTCTTTCTTTGCTTGTGACTTCTTGATGGTAAATACAATAATTGAAAAATACCACGTTACATATAATATACATATAATAATGTACAACACATTATGGAGTATGCTTCTGCTGTGAGGTCTTGCCTCCATGCACTTATGCAATTAATCGCTAGACAGGTATATTTATAAATAATATTATATTAGGGAAATTTTCCTATACATATCTTTGACCTGGGGGTTATGAACTTGACGCTGGAGTGCAGAGAAACTGGTAGAGATGCAGTTATACGGTCTACCTGGGCCCCACAAACTATCAGCTAAAGAGAATAAATAAATTAAATTGCCGCACATTTGGCAGACTAACATTTTAAGATTAATTAAACAATAAAATATATATATTTTTATAACATTAAATGTTACGAGTCAAATGGAAGTCTTTCTACAGTTATTTACTGATATTTATATGTGTACTCAGTGACAAAGCACAGTACAAGGTTAAAATGTCTCAACATGACTGACTTGTCCATTGTCCATATACTTTATCACAGTAAGTATAACGAAGCCATCGAGTCCCTCCTCTTAAACACAGTGTGTTGTCAGAATAAGCATTTTGATGTAGCCACCGTGGAGGGGAAACCATGTTAAAATGCACGTGTGCATACTAAAAAGATTCAAAAGAAAATATTATAATTGTATCCTTTTCCTTTCACATACGCAGAAATAAAAGGTGTAAATTACTCATGTTACACTCTGAAAGCAGAAATGTCTCTTATATATATATATATTCATGGGGTTACTTGACTAAATGTAAAATTACTTTTATCTTTTTTCCTCTGACTTTGAACCAATATCTGTACGAACTGCAATCATCAGGTCCTGCTTGTCTTTCCATACATGACGAAGGATATTCTTGAAGAAACCTTACAGTCAGTTGGGGCCGAGACAAATGATGATTTTTAGCTCAGTGAGGAATCTGATCTGCACTTTGAGGCCAGTTCAAAAGCCATCACTGCCTGGAAACTGAGATGTAAGTCAAGTATTGCAAACATACTAGAAGTTCCATAAATTGAACCCTTTGTGTGTTTGTTTGCTTGTAGGGTATACTCCTCATCAGTTGGTGCTTTGCCACAACCTCGTCCTGCGGCAGTCCTTGTGCAGCGAGGGCAGAACAAGTTTTTCCAGGAACTGTTGCAGTTACTGGAGAGGAGAACACAGCCAAGTCCACGCATGAGAAGGGAGATGGTCTGGATGGTGGTTTGTGACATGAAGAAAAAAAGCTCTTGGATAAGTAAAAGGAAGTGACCAGAGTATAAAGCTAGATCCTGCAGTCTCTCTGGTCTTCACTCACTCTCTGGGAGGCTGCTTGCCAAACTCTGTAGTGTTGTTTGTTACAGGCGTCTTCTTACAGTGTGTTGTACATGTGTCAGGCCATCTTTATTGAGTTCTTTGTTAAATAAACTGAGCAAGCTAAGCTGTGTCTATTTTTGCCAGTGTCGAGCCAAGTTGGTAACTGTAGCTTTACAATAATAATTGCAATAATGAATTATTGTTGTTTATATACTATATACTATTATTGATGTGAAGTTCTTATCAATAAAATTAATATAGTCATTGTGCCCTTCTCTGTTTGCCAAGATGTTTTTTCTCCATCAACCCAGAGAAAGTCACTAAAGGTGAGAAGACCAACACACTCATGTGAAGCCAAGAGTCCTTACTCAGGAACTATCAGGTCATGCGTGATGTGATGTGTGAACATGGACTAAAGACACTAAAAGTTATGGCGTGTGATGGAGAGCCACACTCACAGCATGAAGGTTTATTTCAGCATTTTTCTATAAACTTTGTGTAAATCTTAGAGAAAAAAAACATGTTTAACAGCAGTTTGGTCATGCTAATTCAACAGGAGGGGGTTGTTGGGTTTACTGTTTTCAACACTGCAGTGCAATGAAACTGCAAAGGTAAGTTAGAGAAGCAGGCAAGAAGAGGCTCATGAACACAAACAGAAAACTTCATATAGACTAGTGAACCACAGCGCTGCAGATTACAGCAGGATCCAGTGTAGTGTTGATGGTTTACCTGCAGGGGACAGTAGAGCGCTGTAAAACAAGGGAGCATCCTAAGGATCCCAGTAAAAAAACTGCACAGCAACATGTAAAGGAACTAATTCATTTGAAAGGAAACTAAAAAGAACAGTAGAATTCTCATAAAGATTAAAGGGAAAACAACAAAAGAATGCAGTGTGTATAAGGACTTTTCATAAAACAAAGAACACGCATGACTGTCTAACTTACTGAAAACCAAACTGGTAAATCTGTGACCTTTACACCAAACTATTCTGGTTTTGGACAGACTGTCTTTGTGAAATACACTACAGACAGTCACAGTTTGTGGTGGCACATTTTAATGTGTGAAACTATGTCGCGAATTATTTTGGCTGCGGTCAGGTTTTCATTACTCTGACAGTAACAAGGGACAGCTACAACTCATTTGGTAAGGTCGCATCTCTACCAGCTGATTGCTACAGCTCACTGAAGTACGCATTAGTCTGAACTAAAGTCAGGTTTCATAGTTAAGGTGGAATGGGAGAACCCTTCACTAATATGTGCACACAGTAGTGGAGCACCCACTATTCATGTCACTGAAAGCGACGATGTCTTTCCAGAGCTCCAGCTCGGTGACATGTAGCTTGTAGAGAACCCCTCACTTCAAAGCAGTTACACTGCAGCAAGGAAACAAAAAGCTTTCAGAGTAGATCACCTGTGTGGGAGGTGAAGAACAAGAAGTTGTTCATCATTAAAGAAAAGGTAAGTGCTAAATAGCTGGCTTGCTGTCATGGTCCTGGGTCTGTGTTTTGCGTCTTTGAATTATTAATATTTTTTGATTTCATTGTCATTTAAAGTTTCTAGTCTCTTGGTTTCTGTCTCTGTGCCTCGCCTCTGTCCTTTGTGTCACATCTAGTCAAGTTATGTTTTCATGTCTGTTCTTCCCCGGTTCCAGTGTCGAGTCCACGTCTCAGTCTGTGTGTCATGTTTCCTGTTTTACTTTGATAGTTCCCTGTCTTGTGTGTAGCGTGTTCAGTTTTGCTTCCCCCTGTCTCGTTGTGTGTGATTACTCCCGGCTGTGCTCTCCTCCTGTGTCTCATTCGCCCATTATCCTTTTGTGCATTTAATCCCTGTGTTTTCCTCTGGCCGTTGTCGGGTCGTCCCTCGTAGCTATGTGTTTCTAGCACTCCTCGGCTTCCTAGTTTTGTCCAAAGTCTGTTTCTAGTTTTAGTTATGTTTTTCTTATACAGAGTTTTGCACAGCCATTAAAGCTGCCTCTGTCAGCTAAACCTTCTATTTCAAGTCCTGCATTTGGATCCTCATCCTGTCTGCCACAGGACTGGACATGACAGAAGGATGCAACCACAAAATGGACCCAGCGGGCTCGGTGAGAGAGAGGTATCTTGCCGTCAGTGTGTTTCTGAGAGAGAGGAGGAGCCACGTAGAGACCGAATCTCTCCCAGAGGCTGAGCTTGTGGTCTCAGCTGCCTCTGGACATCTGGAGGTTTTGCAACCAACACAGCCTGTTTCACCTGGGAGCTCAGGCGAGCTTATCCAGCTAGCTACGGACTCCACATTGCTGCTTCCTGACAGCACTAAACATGACATAAACAACCTAACACATGTACATCTTACATTTTATTGACTTGGTGTCTGAAAGTTTAGGGCCAGAAAAGTTCCAGTAGGGTTAGGGGAGGTGTGTTCACATGCTGGTACTATGCTCTACGAGCCTCCGGCAGCTGTAAATAAACGCTCATTAGTGCATCTGATAGTTACTGTGCTATCTGGCATTTAGTTAAATGATGTGTAATAGTTCATCTGTGTTAATTCCAGTCTCCTCAACATATTCAATTAATCAAAATAATATAATATTTAATAATTATAATTTCTCCAGCCAAGGTAGGACACTAGCCAATGAACTGAAAAATTTGTAAAAATACTAATGAAGAAATGGAAACCAATGTGAACAGATGGAAGAGCTGAAGCAATGGAGCAGTGGACATAGAGCACTGCATAGGCAGATGGTAGAATATGCAGACAGATAAATAGACTCAGAGAATGGGAAAGGTATGGATGCTTCATTAGTTCCTAGTCAATCTCCCTGGTTGGGTTGTTAACCTCTCTGCTCCAGTGCTGATACACCCAAATAGCTTGCATGTATACAGTGCCAAGATGCTAATAATCCAGTTTCATTCTTGACAGTCTCACAGTGTCCAGAGTTAGCATGCTTCAGTGCTCCTTTCAGTGGCTCTGCGAGGCAAGCTCAGACACAAGACGTCTCTTGAGTTGGGGAAGCAAACACAGGGGACTGATCTTAGCTTTCTGCCTATTAAAATGAATTAGCGGTGTAAAGTTTATCTAGTAAGGGAATTTTAAAACCTGTTATTAACAAATGAGAGAGCCAAGAATCCTCTCACATGGTCACATGTAGGAGGACTGAATCAGCCAATAAAGATATGAGAGTCACTTTGGTATGATAGCAATGAGACACCATTAAAACACTGCAGGGTTTTTTATTAGAAGCAAGAACATATTCAATGCAAAGGCCGCACAAGACTTATGCCTCTTTTTTTGTTTTACAGTACCTCCATAATAATAGCAATGACAGCAAAGGTAACAACAATAATATTATTAGTATATAACGATAATAAAAATAATTGTAGACAATGACTGAAAATAATATACGACAGAAATAAAGTAACTTAGAAGGAAAAGCAAGTAAACATCATCTTTTTTTTTTGCCTGTCCCATTTGGCTCTTTTGCCATCAGAATTATTGTCTAAAGGCAAAGAAAGATGCCCAACGGATTTACTTCACCAAATGGACCATCCCAGCCTTGCCGTAATGATCTATTTGATTCACCTTTTATTGTTTATTTTATTTTATTTTCACCCGCTAAATACGGGACAGATTTGACTGGGGAAAAGAAAGAGGAGAAAGAAAGAGGGAAAGAAAAACAGCAGGGAAGAGGGACGGTGATAAAGGGCAAAAAACAAAAAACAACTAAATAAGCAGACAAAAAATACATCTACACCTGGATCACCTGCTGAGAAAGAAAAAAGAAAGCAAGCAGAAGAGAACAAGAGTAATAGAATAAACAACATCACAATGATATATGGGAATATGACAGTAAATACTAAATGTTAAACATTATTGTGCAGCACATAAGATCAACAGAACACAGTGTGCTTTGAGGTAGGAGCCAAAAAGGGTGTAGTTTGTGGGTGTGATCACCCGTGTGTACACCTGTGAGCATGGACGCGCTTGTTTTTTGTTTTTTAAAAGGTTCCTTCATGTAATGATCTGCTAGAGGGTGTGGGGGGGCCACAGCCCCGTCCTCCAGGGCATGAAGCAGGTATGGAGGAGATCAAAACTCCAGACATCCAGAGGCCCCCAGAACACAAGAGACCAAGGAAGACCAACAGAGGGGCAGCTGCGCCACTGTCCCAGAAAGAGCTGAGGAGAGTCCCAGATGAGGGCTCACTCAGCAGCCGCGGAGCAGAAGCCAGGGGGAGTTGCAGTGACGCGCCCGTGAGCTCCGCCGGCAGCCAGCCGTGCCTGAGTGACCGAGCCCCAGGCCGAGAGGCCGAGGGCACCCCACCTCCGAAGTGGCCTGAGTGAGCCCCAGGACCCAACAAGCAGCCACCAGGAGTGAGCCGGTGTGTACCTGGACGCCCATCCCCAGACACAAAGAACCACCAACGCACCGATGTCTGAGGGAGTCCGCCACTGGAAGGGGGAGTGGTGGTAGGGGGAGATAGACCTCCATACCTTAGAGGGCCTGAGGTGTCCCCAGAGAGGTGGCGTTTGATACCCAACCTGACATATAGACACAGACATACAGGCACACACAGATACAAACATCCATTCCCACCCTCATGCTCTCATATGCAATTACTCAACACTCACCCAACGTGGAGACAAACACAAAGAGACGCTGTACACACGATCACACTCCCCAAGCGTACTCTATACCCCAGGTCTAGGTACCCTTGCCCCTGGAGGGGGAAACTGCACCCAGATCCAGGTACTGTTACCCTTTTCTCTGGGGTGGAGAAAAGCAGACTGCCCCGGCTCGGCAGCAGGGAGGCCCCACACTCCAGACCCCAATTGGATGGCCAACTCCTCCTCCCAGCCCCCCTGCTCCAGCAGGCTGCACAGCCCGGGACAGCCCACCCGACCCCACCATAGAGACAACTGCACCCACCGCGTCATCCACTCATGTTCCAGACTACACAAGACAATAGACGCCCAGGCTGAGATCTTCCTCCACCTCTCCTATATCTCCCCCTCCTGCAGAGTGAGTTCCTGAAGAGAGGAGAGCTCCTGCAAGATGTAACAGCCTCCCCCACCAGTTGAAGAGCCCCCCAGGTGGCTTGATGCACTGGCGGCACCCTGCGCCAGGGCTGGGCCCCCATACACCCACCTGCAGCCACCAAGGAGTGAGCCGGTGGGTACACTGACCTTAGGGACTAGTAAAGCGCTATACAAGTACAGGCCATTTACACTAACCAGGACCCAAGCCCCCAAGGCCCAGCCAGGGTCCCAGCCCAGCGACGGAGCACCCCCAGAATCCTACGCCCGTCCCGGACCCACCCAGGGGCAGCCAGGCTACCAGGTCAGTAACCCACGTCCGTCAGCACAGACCCTCCCCTAGCCCCGCTGCACGCAGCCACGAGGAAACCATCACCTAAGAGCCAACAGAGCCCTTAATAGGACATGACCACAACCCCGGGTTGAGCCCTCCAAGGAAGACGCTCCTGGGGAACCCCCCGACGCCCTAAGCCTGTCCCTACCCCCACACCAATCACAACAGCGAAGGATGCACCAAACTATGACCCCCCACCCCCACTAGGTGATGGAGCTGATCAAAGGAGCCCAGAGCGATTGATCTGATGTGGTGGCAGAGGCTGTATCAAGACTAATGTAATCTAATAGATAATTTCTATATTGGTTAGAATTAAGATTATTTTTATTTTTCCAGTTCATGAGGACTGTTTTCTTGGCTATGCATAGGGCAGTGAAAACCATATGGGCGATATTCTTTTCTGAAGTGACATTATCTAAGCTGCCCAACAAACACACTAAGGGGGAAGTTGGAACGTTACATTTCAGACACTTCGATAAGTCTTCACATATCTCGCGCCAAAACTTCTGAACTGGTGGACAGAACCAAAGAGCGTGGATATAATTGTCCGGTGAATTGGTTTGGCAGTGTGAGCAGTTGTTGGTAGACGTAAAGCCCATCTTGAACATCCGATGACCTGTATAGTGCACTCTATGTAATATTTTGTATTGAATTAATTGAAGACTGGGATTTCTAATTAGATGAAAGGTTTTTAAGCAAATCTGAGACCAGAAGTTTAGGTCTAAGTTAACTGATAAATCTGCTTCCCATTTTGCAATAGGAAGTGATATTGATTCATCTGTTTTAGAAAGCATTCTGTATATTTTGGATAGTAATTTGGGGGGTTTAAGAGTAAGAAATTGAACCACACTTGGTGGTGTTTGTAGTTCAACTTGACCCGGTTTAAATTTCTTTTTTACTATGGATTTAATTTGTTGATATTCTAAAAATCTTTTCTTGTTGATCCCATATTGTGTAACTAGTCCGTCAAATGGAATAAATTCTGTTCCTTCTAGTATATGTTCTAAATATTTGATTCCTTTATCACTCCAGTCTGAAAAGTTTATCATATTATTGTTTTGTAATATGTCAGGGTTGTTCCAGATAGGTGTACGTTTGCATGGGATTAATGAAGACGCCGTCAATTTTAGAAACTCCCACCATGCTGTCAGAGAAGAGCTGATGTTGATGCTTTTAAAGCATTCATGTCGTTGGATGTTTGAGCTGATAAATGGTAGGTCTGAGATCTCTAGAATATTGCAAAGTGCTTGTTCTACAGGGTGGGCCATTTCTATGGATACAGCGTAATAACATGAGAATGGTTGGTGATATTAAAGTCCTGTTTGTGGCACATTAGTATATGTGAGGGGGCAAACTCCTCAAGATGGGTGGTGACCATGGTGGCCATTTAGAAGTCGGCCATCTTGGATACAACTTTAGTTTTTTCAATAGGAAGAGGACCATGTGACACATCAGACTTATTGGTAATGTCACAAGAAAAACAATGGTGTGCTTGCATTAACTCAGCCAGTTAATGTGAGACAATTTGGATTTTCCAATTAACCTATCCCCACAAGCTGCATGTCTTTGTATGTGCCACTATTTTATTTCATTTCTCTTTTCATAAGATTAGGCTTAAAACTTTCCTTTTTGACAAAGCTCATAGTCAGGGCAGGATCAGGTGTCCCCATAGCCACACTGTAGTAGGCCTATGCTGCTGGAGCCTTCCTGTGATGCACCGAGGTCTTCTTCTTCTTCACTCTCTGAAGTGTGTTGGTGTGGCTGTAGCTTAACTGGGAGAGCAGGTTCGATCCCTGTCTGCTCTGGTCTGCATGCCAAATATCCTCGGGGAAGACACTAACCATCGGAGTATGAATGCATGTGAATGTTGGGTAGTACTTACACAGAAAGAGCATAGAAAAAAGTGCATGTGTGAATGGATGAATGAGGCAAGTGGTGTAAAGCGTGTTGAGTGCTCTGAGTAGAAAAACGTTACATATGAACCAGTCCATTTACCATTTATCATGTGTTTATGCACCACTCTGTATTTAATCATTAGTTATTATTCATCTCTGACTCTATTCCAAAGTTCCAGATGTCTTCTGTCCCCCAACCATTGTTTTTTGACCATTTTTCCAGAAGTGCATCTGTGAGATCAGACACCGATGCTGAACAAGAAGACCTCGCACCTAAGCAGGTTTGGGAATAATCAATCATACTGTTTCAAAGAGAAAGTTTCTGTATTTATATTCATATAAAAAAGTCACAACAGAAGCAGACGAAGTTTATTTAATATAAAACACGTCTGAAGGATCCTACCGTGAGCATCTATTTCTAAATGTTAGCGCTTTTATATTTTTGCTTTGTGAGTGTCTCTTACCCCAAACCTAAAAAATGTGTTTCATCTAACGACGAGACGTTGCAACAGTGATGAATTTGATTTCTTTGTGTTTTCCCCGTGCACACATTATACTCCTGCAGTCCAGTTAAAGCAGCGCTTCCCAACCTTTTCTATAATTAAGTGTAAACTTATTTCTAATTCACATTAAATTCATCAGTAACTTTTGTTGTGAAAATACAGAAACTTTCACTTCAAACAACTATTTGTGACACTTGTCACTAGAAATGATTCTGAAACTAAACATTAGTTCTACACGACATTTTCACCAGGTAGGTTGCCCCCACCTGTCACCTGGGGTGAGTCACACACTGTGAGAATCACTGAGTTGGTGTAACTGTTGATTTGAATTTGACTTTAGGTGTTAATGTACTCATGAATAGTTTCTGTGTGTATACTGGATGAGTGGTCTCTGCATCACGGACATATTTCTTACACATGGCGTAATATTTTTAAAAATCATTGGTACAGCGTAAATTCTAGTAATGGATGAAATATCAAGTGTTCAGTGTTGGATGGAGCTTCCTCAGCTAAGTCACAAATCACATCTCTCTACATTCCTTCAGTTCTACCTTTCCTCATCTCGCTTTGTGAGGACTGGAAGTTGTCACTTCATTATGTGCTTCCTAATACTGGAGGTAGTTAATTTCTCACTGGAAACTAAACGGTTGCAGAGCCATGTGAGGCACAGAGAGAGCACACTGACACTGTCTTCAACACTTTAATATATGCTAATAGAAAATACATTTATCTGCATAGTTTTACATAAGAAAGGAGCCATCTGTCTAGGGTTTTTAATAATTTCTTCTAAAAAATGTCAGAGAGAGTCATAACTTAGCTGTTACACAGAATAACATTTGCACTCTTATCTTCAGTGGCAGTTAAAAAAAATATAATTAGAGTTAGAAAAAAGGTAGAGGGAGGTGGAGGTGAGCTGTATTAGAATAATTTCATGCTACCAGTGAAAAGTTGGCGCGCTGTTATTTATAGCTGTTGTTTATATCCATTTATCATTGTCAGATTAACTACAGTATCTTGATGCAGTAAAATTACACAGATGAGATGATGGTGAACATCGTTGGTAGACTACTGCACAGATGATATCTTTAGTGAACATATTTCCAAAACTAGACCAAACTTTCTGGATTCAGAAGCTAAGAATCAGCTAAACACACGTTTCTGTCTTTATCTCACTCCATCCTTTATTATCTCTGCCAACTAGGTTATGTTTTTGGTAGTGTTTGCATGCACGCATTTTTTCATCCTCACCCAGGAGGCGTCCTGGTGTTCAGATACCCCAAACACCTGAACTGGCTCCTTTTGATGTGGAGGAGTTGTAGCTCTAATCTGAGCCCCTCTCTTCACCTGAGTGTCCAGAACATATGGCCGCAGATCTGATGACAAAGAATCGATCATCATCCTGCAGCCTCGGGTGTCCTGGTGCCACTTATGGAGAACCTTATGCTCAAACATGGTGTTCGTTATGGAAGAAGTCCAGTAACAGAACACTGCTCAGGTTCTGATGCTGCAGGCTCCAGGTCTGGCTTTCGTTGCTCACGTGAGCTTTGAAGTCTTCCAGTAGGACGACAGAGTCTCCGAGTGGAGTGCCCTCAGCATCCCACCCAGGGAGTGCAAGAAGGCAGGTGTAATCAAAACACCACCTTAAGTAGTGGCTGGAGTGCATGTGCCAAAGGCAGGAACCCATAATGAGTTCTGCCCAGGTGGGGAGGCATGAGAGAGAGAGAGAGAACAATAACAACAATCCCAGCTAAGATCAACGAGGAGACACCGAGGAGACACAGAGGAGACACCGAGACACAGAGGAGACACAGAGGAGACACCGAGACACAGAGGAGACACAGACGAGACACAGAGGAGACACAGAGGAGACACCGAGACACAGAGGAGACACAGAGGAGACACCGAGGAGACACAGAGGAGACACCGAGGAGACACAGAGGAGACACCGAGACACAGAGGAGACACAGACGAGACACAGAGGAGACACAGAGGAGACACGGAGACACAGAGGAGACACCGAGACACAGAGGAGACACCGAGACACAGAGGAGACACAGAGGAGACACCGAGACACAGAGGAGACACCGAGGAGGAGACACCGAGGAGACACAGAGGAGAGACCGAGGAGACAGAGGAGACACAGAGGAGGAGACACAGAGGAGACACCGAGACACAGAGGAGACACAGAGGAGGAGACACAGAGGAGACACAGAGGAGACACCGAGACACAGAGGAGACACAGAGGAGGAGACACAGAGGAGACACCGAGACACAGAGGAGACCCCGAGGAGGAGACACCGAGGAGGAGACACTGAGGAGACACAGAAGAGACACCGAGACACAGAGGAGACACAGAAGAGACACCGAGGAGACACAGAGGAGACACAGAAGAGACACCGAGACACAGAGGAGACACAGAGGAGACACCGAGACACAGAGGAGACACAGAGGAGGAGACACAGAGGAGACACCGAGACACAGAGGAGACCCCGAGGAGGAGACACCGAGGAGGAGACACTGAGGAGACACAGAAGAGACACCGAGACACAGAGGAGACACAGAAGCGACACCGAGGAGACACAGAGGAGACACAGAAGAGACACCGAGACACAGAGGAGACACAGAGGAGACACCGAGACACAGAAGAGACACAGAGGAGACACAGAGGAGACACAGAAGAGACACAGAGGAGACACCGAGACACAGAGGAGACACAGAGGAGACACAGAGGAGACACAGAGGAAACACCGAGACACAGAGGAGACACCGAGACACAGACGAGACACCGAGGAGACACAGAGGAGACACAGAGGAGACACCGAGACACAGACGAGACACCGAGGAGACACCGAGGAGACACAGAGGAGACACCAAGACACAGAGGAGACACAGAGGAGACACCGAGACACAGAGGAGACACCGAGACACAGAGGAGACACAGAGGAGACACAGTGGAGACACAGAGGAAACACAGTGGAGACACAGAGGAAACACAGTGGAGACACAGAGGAGACACAGTGGAGACACAGTGGAGACACAGTGGAGACACAGAGGAAACACAGTGGAGACACAGAGGAGACACAGTGGAGACACAGAGGAGACACAGTGGAGACACAGAGGAAACACAGTGGAGACACAGAGGAGACACAGTGGAGACACAGAGGAGACACAGTGGAGACACAGTGGAGACACAGTGGAGACACAGAGGAAACACAGTGGAGACACAGAGGAGACACAGTGGAGACACAGAGGAAACACAGTGGAGACACAGAGGAAACACAGTGGAGACACAGAGGAGACACCGAGACACAGAGGAGACACAGAGGAGACACAGAGGACCACCATGGATCTTTTTCCTCTTAAAAATAAACACCTTCATTTATAATCTGCATTTTGTGTTTACTTGTGTTATGTTTTTATAAAATTTAAATGTGTTTGATAATCTGGAACATTTAAGTGTGACAAACATATAAAAATAGGAAATCAGGAAGGGGGCAAATGCTTTTTCATACCAACGTCATTAGATGTTGCAAATAAGTTTGTCTAAGGAAAACTTTTTGAATCATGTCTTCTGTGGTCTTCTTGTTCATTCTTTCTTTTTAATAATGTGCCAAAAATTGTGAGTCAACTGTCCAATTACTTTTGAGGTTAAAAATGGGGTGCTGTCAAAACGGCTTTAATTCCTCACCAGCTAAATCATTTTGTTAGACCCCTTACACTGAAACTGAAAGGCTTCATTTCTGTTGGCATTTTTATTGGTATTGTTATTTAAACTCCACAGTGATGGTGTACAGAGGCAACAACAAGAAAAAAAATCTTATTGTCCAAAGAATTAAAGACCCTAACTGCAGCACTGGCTGTAGGAGAATGCTGATATTGTTCCAACTAAAGGAAATAACAGAAATCAGAATTGATAAATAACCTGGATTTCATTTGGTTCAATGGTCTGATGACAGGTCAAATCAAATTTAAATTCAAATTTTATTTGTCACACACACACAACCATACACAGTATGACATGGGGGTGAAATGCTTGTAGCTGTACAATGCCCGACCATTAAATGACAGAAGAAAAGTTTTACAATATTTACAATTTACTACAAAAATTTACAAATTAACTTAGAAATTTACAGTAAAGAATGTGCAAATAGCAGAAGAGATTATAAAGATAAGGATTATAAATTATAGGAATTATAGGATTATAGGAAATGTGTGGTGGTGCGTGTGGTGACGTGTGTGAGAGTCCAGTCTTATAGTGACGTGTGTGGGAGAGTCCAGTCCTACACCTGGTTCAGGCCCCGAATAGCCTGGGGGAAGAAGCTCCTCCTCATTCTCTCTGTTTTGGCCTTAAGGGAGCGGAAGCGCTTCCCAGACCTCAACAGTGAGAAGAGTCCATTGTTGGGATGGGAGAGGTCCATCATAATCTTCCTAGCTTTGGACTTGCACCGCTTGGTGTAGATGGACAGCAGGTCAGGGAGCTCTGATTGAATGATGCGTTCGGCTGAGCGCACCACCCTTTGCAGATCTCGTCTGTCCTGCTTGGTGCTGTTCCCAAACCAGGTGCAGATGTTTGCCGTCAGGACGCTCTCGATGGTGCAGGAGTAGAAGTTCTTGAGCACCTTCAGTGGCAGATGGAAGTCTCTAAGTCTTCTGCGGAAGAAGAGCCGCTGACGGGCTTTCTTAACCAGGGTGTTGATGTGACAGGACCATGACAGGTCCTGAGTGATGTGGACACCCAGGTATCGGAAACTGTCCACTCTCTCCACTGGCGTGCCACTGATGATGAGGGGTTTGTAATTCCTCGCCTGCTTTGTAGTGAAGTCCACGATCAGCTCCTTAGTCTTGCTGATGTTTAGGAGGAGGTTATTCTCCTGGCACCAGGTCTCCAGGTTCCTAATGTCCTCCAGGTAGGCCGTCTCGATGTTGTCGGAGATCAGGTCCACAACAGCAGTGTCGTCAGCAAACTTGACAATGGAGGTGGTGTCGGATGTGGCTACACAGTCATAAGTGTACAGTGAGTACAGCAGGGGGCTTAAAACACAGCCCTGAGGCACTCCAGTGCTGAGTGAGATGGAGGGGGAGACTTGTTTTCCTACCCTCACTGATTGGGGTCTGTCTGTGAGGAAGTTGAGGATCCACTGACACAGTGATGAGCTGAGTCCTAGATCCGTCAACTTGGTGAAAAGCTTAGAGGGAATTATTGTGTTGAATGCTGAACTGTAGTCCACGAACAGCATCCTAACATAATTCCCTCTGCCAGTGTCCAGGTGACTCAGGGATGTGTGGAGCAGGTGAGATATGGCATCGTCTGTGGAACAATTAGTCCGGTAAGCAAACTGAAGTGAGTCGATGGTGGGAGGAAGTGAAGAAGTGATGTGATCTCTCATCAGTCTTTCAAAACACTTCATCACAATTGAAGTCAGTGCTACTGGACGGTAGTCATTGTGGCAAGCGGGCTGTTGTTTCTTTGGAACAGGAACAATAATGGACCGTTTGAAGCACGTGGGAACCACAGCTTGGGCCAGGGAGAGGTTGAAGATCTCCGTGAACACCGGTGCTAGTTGATCAGCGCAGGCTCTAAGGACCCGGCCAGGGATTGCATCTGGTCCTGCTGCCTTCCTGGTGTTCACCCTCCTGAAGGTGTTCCTCACGGCATGCTCTGTGATGACGAATGCATTTTCTTCACCGGTGCACTCCGAGCGCGCGCAGCCGTTTGTTGTTTTAATTGCTGCGGCGTCGAAGCGAGCATAAAACGTGTTCAGCTCATCAGCCAGTGAAGCATCGGCATTCATCATTGAAGAAGCTGGTTGTTTATAGTCCGCAGTCCTTTCCACAGGCTCCTAGAGTCGCACTGTCGTAGCTGTGACTCTAGTTTTTCCCCGTAGCTCCGCTTTGCCTTTCTGACAGCGCTGCGCACGTTGTAGGACGCAGCCTTGTATAGGTCCATATTACCGGAGACGAGCCCTTCATTGTAGGCAGCGGTGCGTGATCTCAGAGCGTCGCGGATGTTTTTATCCACCCACGGCTTCTGGTTGGGAAACGTTCGGATGATAGTTCTTTCTGCTGTGTCGTCCGCTAGTTTCCCGAGGTGAGCAGGAACCAATCACCATCTGCTACCGTCGTCAAAGCCAGCTTCCTTCTTCCATTGCCAGTAATCCCACTAAGATAAAAAACAAACATGTATTTTAAATTTTTCAACTTAGCCGATAGCCATCTGTTTTATCTTAAGCATCTGGGGCATCCTTGGCCTGAGCTCATGTTGAAAAAGTAATTAGAGAAATAAGAATCAGAGCCGGAAGTTTCTCCACAGGAGATGCTTGTCTGAGGCTTGTCTGGGCCATGAAACACCGACACTGGACTACTGAAGACTGGAAGAAGGTTTTATGGATGATGGATCAACATTTGAAATCTTTGGTTCATCACCCAGGATCTTTGTACGCCGTGGAGTAGGTGAAAGGATGGTTCCACAGTGTGTGGCATCAACGGTCAAACATAGAGGAGGAAGTGTGATGGTCTGGGGCTGTTTGCTGATCCAGGGTCAGTGACTGGTACAGAGACGCTCCCTGAACCAGAACAGCTACCACAGCATTCATGCAGCACCATGCAGGATCCTCTGGTATGCACCTAGTTGGTCAGGGCTTCATCCTACAGCAGGATAAAGACCCCAAACAGTCCAAGCTGTAAAAATCGGGGTGTTCCAAATCTTTTGGCCAGTAGTGTGTGTATATAACATTTTTAAAAAGTATATCAGCCAACATGCTGACACTGATCTGCTGAAGACAACTGGCAGTAAACATATAAACACGTTTGTAGAACGTGTGCAGCTTTACTATGCTGATCCAGACTGGACTAAACTCTGTTTGAGCTGCTGACACACATGTCAGGTTTTGCTTACACTATGATAAATTAATGCAGTCTTTTGAATCCAACTTCAAGTGTGCGATATTAATCAAAAAGCCAGTTTCTCATCAGTTTTCACAATTTATTTCAGCAGTTCATAATAGAAATAACAACTTTTGTATCGAAGATTAAATTTTCATGCCATACAGCTCACAGAATCACCAAGGTCTCACACGACGGCCTTTGGAGTGTCCTTGGTATTGAAAATAGCACATCCTGATTTGGGAGTGCAGGTATGCATGACCCATAATAATTTAGCAGAAGTGCACATGATGAAAATTAAATTCCCTGTGACAGGAGGCACTGTCCATTTGACCTTTGACCTGTGGTAAAATAACAGATAGCCAACAAAATATCCCAGCAGAGGAGTCATCTGTTGGGATATTTTACCTTTCCTAGAATTCCAGCTACAGTCCTTTCTATGCCTGATATCCAGGTCAAGTCAGACACAGACACATTCTGGCGTTTTTCACTTGTCCCTCTAACAGTGGTGTAAATCGAAACACCTCCTCGCCTTCATTCGGAGCGACTCCCATGGTTTCACCTCTGAAGTTGTGAAAGACACAGTTGTAACTTGTGAATACTCATTAGAATTCAGACAGATGGAATTTCTGCTCCCCGTTCTCTTGTTTCCTTTTTTCTCTCCTCACTTTGACATTTAATCGTGTGTTTGAGGCTGTGGGTCAGGAGGTGTTGGCTTCAGAGCACAGAACAAAGAAAAGACCATATGCTTAAAAATATATTTTAATGTCTTATGCGCATTTATAAAGGTTATTTGAAAGTAGTGATAGTTTATAGAGTCAAAGCATCTTTTACAGGTTCATGAAGGAGAGCAGGAGAAAACTCATCACCCATTTTCTTTTGCTTTGAAGCTATATATTCATCTTAGTTTCAGATGGAGCTTATTGCAGTGACCCAACAAGCATACAATCATTTTTAAGATCAAATTGAAATTTTGTCTGAGTAAGTTCTTGGTCCTCCAGGTCATGATAGTCTTGAAAGCTTGAAAAAGAAGGCAAATTTGACCTATGATGGTTGAAACACCTGGGAAGGAATCTCAAGACTGAACAACCACCTGTGTTCAACAACGGTCACTCACTGTCACGGTTCTGGGTCATTTTGAGTTCTTATGTTTTGGTTTAATTTTGCATTATGGGTTGTTTTCTGATTGCCTTGTTGTGCTTTGTTGATTATTAATCATATAAATCTATGTTTCAGTTTATTCTGGTTAAGGGTTTAGTTCTTAGGTTATGTTCTGGTGCCCTCGTGTCTCCTGTAGGTTTAGTTCAGTGTCTAGTCTGCGTCTTTGTGTAGTTGTTTCTTGTTTCCTGTTTTATTGTGAAGGTCCGTGTCTTATGTGAGTGTGTTCAGTTTTGCTTCCCCCATCTCGTCTTGTCAGTTACTTCCAGCTGTGTTCCTCACCTGTGTGTAATCTCCCGGAGTTCTTCTGTGTGTATTTAAGTCGTGTCTTCTCATGTTCTCGTCGCTGGTCCGTCTGTTAAGCTCCCGTGTACCAGCTGTGAAGCTACTGTGTTTACCCTGCCGTCCACCTTCTTATGCCTCCATTCATCCTCCTTCATGTTCGTGTTCATGTTTGCTGTTCAGGAGTTTAGTTCGTCTCCGTATAGATTAGTTTTGTTCCATGTTGCCATTTCCACCTTGTGCTCTGTGCTACAATAAACCACCTTTGCATCTCAGTGAGTGCCTGCACTTGGATCCTCATTTAATTCATCACACGGCTCATCCCATTCGCCGTGACACTCACAGTGAACGAGGTAAAAATGTATGGACGAGGCACAACGAAAGGCATCGCGAGTCATTGTAAACACTTCAAGAAAGGACAAACTATTACTACTGCTGACCTGCTGAGGAACAAACGGGTTATTGGCAGTTCTATATTAGGAAATGTGAAGTTAGAAACGTTAGAAATTAGTGAGTTGTCCTTCAAGAAACCTAAAACTGCTGACTACAGATAAATATACACTTTTGTAAAATGATAATTCACACTGGCATTAAAGACACTGTGTTCAATCAATCAGAGCTCAATAAAATTAACATTTAACCAGTCCCCTCCCCAATCAGAGCAGTGACATGTTTAGCTGCATGTTCTCTTTAAATTTCTGTCTGAGTCGTATTGAAAAACACACAATGTGGGTTTTATAGATAACTGGGAAACTTGCTTGGAAAAATCAGCCAAAGACGGCATCCGTCCCACTTTGGATGGAGCAGCTGTCGTTTCTAGCTGTCGCCGTGTCGCGTGACGTTTTTCACATCACATCCTGTGTCGTGTCAGCCGGTCATGCACCTCTTGATTTTTGTAAACTTTGTGCTGCAGCTCCACAGCTGGGTTGAAGACACAAGTGTCTAATTGTGTTGGTTTTTACCATTTTAATGATATTCCAGTGCAGTTCCAGTCCCAGCACAGAGACGTACAGATATACAGAGGATGAGGTTTTAAAAATTAAGAGTTTGTGGAAAAAACTCAAAGTCTTGGTTCTGGTTTTGACTCCTCCTCCTATATCAGCGTGTACATGGCTTATATACTGCAGTGGCTTCCTGCGCCATAATGGCGGGCATATGATCAAATGTCTGTGAAATGAGGTCGTGGCAGTGAGTGAAGCCACCATTACAGCTGGTATACTGCAGTCTTCACATGCCTGTGCAGCTTCTCTCCTCCTGTTATTCCCAATAAACTCCACGTCCATAGAAATTGTCTCTGCTCCCAGATGTCACACAACAAACCAAAAGTTGGCAAAAAACGATTTAAGAATAGAAAAAAAGCAAGTTTAAGCAAGAAAGAAACAACACCGCGTCCTCAGCTCCACCAAAGAATAACACGTTGTAATGTGTGGATTATTAAAGAGCCACTATGCTCCCTATGCTATGTCCCTGTTAGTTTTAATAATTAATACTATTTGTTCTGCCTACTCATCCTTCTGATTCCTGAAGGATCAGTTTACATAGTCTGCATGAGTCCAGCACCCCCAGGTGTCCACCCCGCCCTCACTCAGAGGGTCTTTCCTATTTCTCACGCTTTTTTCTGGTTTAATACTCAGTCGAGATAAAATAAATGCTGTGAGTGATTTTAACATGGAGATGCTGAGCCTCAACTCTGCATTCAGTCAATCTTTAGATCTATAATCTGGCTCTCTCAAAATGTAAAAGAGCCCATCCAAGACTTTAGTACTCCTGAATAGCAAGAATAGTATTCCCTGAAAACCTTCTTCAGTTCTCAGTAACATTTAAAATCACAGTGATGGATTATATAGCAGTGGTGAATAATTTCATTACAGTAGATTTCTTTCTGATTGTTTTATAACTTCTTCAATACTGCGTGTCAACAATGTGCTGAGCAGCTGCCAAACCCTCGTCACACAGAGGTGGATGATCTTATTATTACAGTCATTGTATATAACTCTGGGTAAATAGTAAAAAACGTTTTTACCACAAGAGAAAATAATATTCATAACCTTCTCACAGACATGTCATTATGTACAGTTACTTTTAATACTATTAATATTTAGACTCATTTTCTCTGATTGATCTCTGTGAGTTAACTTAAGGAAGTCAGCACTTTCTCCAAACTATCAACGTCTCTATTAGAGTCCATCCTGCAAGACTTCTTACCACAGGCCTTTAAGGTGGCAGTAATTCAGTTATTACTTACCCAGCGTATGTGTGTGTGTGAATTATACTGAATTGGAGTACGAGGTTGTTTGTATCCCTGGAAACAGGCATTTTTCATATTATTTTGGGTACTTATTTGCTGGACTTTCTTTGAGAGGGCCTGTAGAGTGTGGGCTCACTTTTTAATACACAGTCTTGTGAGGATAAGCCTCGTGTTGTAATCTTCTAATTTAGAGAGTCAGTTGGTGTTAGCTGGGTTAATGGGGTATGTGTTTGTGTTCTCCTGAATCGAGGTGGGGGATTGACCCAGTAGCAAAGTTCCTTTGTCAGAGAAGCCTCTAGCTGGCACCCCAAAAATAAAAGTAAAAAAGGCTGGAGAGTATTATGGTAGTCCTGATGGTGCACTTGCTGATGTAGCTGGTCACAGATGATGTGTACTCCTCCAAGTTGGTGTGGACGCCATTTGTTGCAGCCTCCCTGAACATGCCACAGTCAGTGTGCTCAATGCAGTCCTGAAGAGCAGAGAGAGCTCCTGCAGGCCAGGTTCTCTCCTGTCTCGGAACTGGTTTACAGGGTCTGTATACTGGAATTAGCATAACCATCACAAGATTGGTTCAGATCTCTGGATTCATATATTTCCAAATTCCTTTGGAAAGATAAACCCCCGCGTATCAGCTTAAAAACGCTACAAAGAACCAAGGATAGAGGAGGATTAGATCTGCCTAATTTTCACCAATACTTCTTAGCCAACAGGCTTCAGTTCATCTCAGAATGGTTAAAACATACCTTCTTAGTTGAGCCCTGGCTAGATGTTGAACAGGCACTATGCAAGGATCTAGAGATTTCAGACCTACCATTTATTAGCTCAAACATCAAAAGACATGAATGCTTTAAAAGTATCAACATCAGCTTTTCTCTGACAGCATGGTGGGAGTTTCTAAAAATAACGGAGTCTTCATTAATCCCATGCAAACGTACACCTATCTGGAACAACCCTGACATATTACAAAACAATAATATGATTAATTTCCCAGAATGGAGTTGTAAAGGAATTAAATACTTAGAACATATATTAGAGGGAACAGAATTTATTCCATTTGACGGACTAGTTACACAATATGGGATCAACAAGACAAGATTTTTAGAATATCAACAAATTAAATCCATAGTAAAAAAGAAATTTAACCTCAGTCAAGTTGAATTACAAACACCACTAAGTGCGGCACATTTTCTTACTCTTAAATCCCCCAAATTATTATCTAAAATATACAGAACACTTTCTAAATTAGATGAATCAATATCCCTTCCTATTGCAAAGTGGGAAGCAGATTTATCAGTCAGCTTAGACCAAAACTTCTGGTCTCAGATTTGCTTAAAAACCTTTAAATTAATTAAAAATCCCAGTCTGCAATTAATTCAATACAAAATATTACATAGAGTGCACTATACAGGTCATCGGATGTTCAAGATGGGCTTTACGTCTACCAACAACTGCTCACACTGCCAAACCAATTCACCGGACAATTATATCCACGCTCTTTGGTTCTGTCCACCAGTTCAGAAGTTTTGGCGCGAGATATGTGAAGATTTATCAAAATGTCTGAAATGTAACATTCCAACCTCCCCCTTAGTGTGTTTGTTGGGCAGCTTAGATAATGTCACTTCAGAAAAGAATATAGCCCATATGGTTTTCACTGCCCTATGCATAGCCAAGAAAACAGTCCTCATGAACTGGAAAAATAAAAATAATCTTAATTCTAACCAATATAGAAATTATCTATTAGATTACATTAGTCTTGATACAGCCTCTGCCACCACATCAGATCAATTGCTCTGGACTCCTTTTATCAGCTCCATCACCTAGTGGGGGTGGGGGGTCATAATTTGGTCCCGCCTTCACTGTTGTGATTGGTGTGGGGGTAGGGACAGGCTTAGGGCATCGGGGGGTTCCCCGGAGGCATCTTCCTTGGGGGGCTCAACCCGGGGTAGCGGTCATGTCCGGTTGGGGGCTCTGTTGGCTCTCAGGTGACTGTTTCCTCGCGGCTGCGTGCAGCGGGGCTAGGGGAGGGTCTGCGCTGACGGACATGGGTTACTGACCTGGTAGCCTGGCTGCCCCTGGGTGGGTCCGGGATGGGCGTGAGGTTCTGGGGGCGCTCCGTCTCTGGGCTGGGACCCGGGCCGGGCCTCGGGGGCTTGGATCCTGGTTGGTGTGTTGCCGGGGTTGTGGGCGGGTGGGTGCATGGGGGCCTGGCCCTGGAGCAGGGTGCCGCCGGTGCGTCGAACCACCTGGGGGGCTCTTCAACTGGTGGGGGAGATGGTCACATCTTGCAGGAGCTTTCCTCTCTTCAGGAACTCTCTCTGCAGGAGGGGGAGATACAGGAGAGGTGGAGGAAGATCTCAGCCTGGGCGTTTACTGTCTTATGTAGTCTGGAAGATGAGTGGATGGTGGGGTGGGTGCAGTTTTCTCTGTGGTGGGGTTGGGTGGACTGTCCCGGGCTGTGTGGGGCCGGGAGGCGCTGCTGCACTGGGCCCCGGTCTGGATGGGCCTGGGCCCCCTTTCCCTGGCGGGTCGCGGAGTGTGGGGGTGCCTACTGGGGTCAGCGGGGGAGCTGGCCCCAGGGAGGGGTTACCTGCCCCTCCCTTCCTTCCCTCCCCATCTCCAGCTGCCTCTCTCTTCCCGCTCCACCACAACCACCCACACATGCAGGGCCTTGGAGTAGGGGTATGTCACCAGGGTGCAGAGGAGGCTACCCCCCCCTCTGTCCCCTTCTGGCTGCCTCTGCCTCAATTTTATCCCACAACTTAGACATTCACATTATTCACACTCTCATTACACATACATATAGGGTCTTGGGGGTGGGCACGATACACGGAGTCCATACCATATTACCATCAGGGTGTACACCCCACCCCTGGCGTTGTTGCCCACCTCTCAATTTTAAATACACTTAGACATTGAGGGCTAGCAGGAGGGACCATGCGCTTACCTGCTGCTCTCTGGCAGGTAGCTCCATGCCCTCCTGGGTTTTAAATGCACCTTAGAACACACATGCATCAACACTACAATGAGCGGGTGGAGGGAGGTTTGGAGTCTTCTCCCACCCCCATTCTCTGCGGCCTGCTGGAGCGGGAGGGCTAGGTGGAGTTGGCCGTCCGACTGCAGTCTGGGGTGTGGGGCCTCCCTGCTGCTACGGAGTCGGGGTGGTCTGCCTCTCCCCACCGCAGGGAAAAGGGTAACACTACCTGGGTCTGGGTGCAGTTCCCCCCCTCCAGGGGCAAGGGTACCTAGACCCGGTTTGTAGAGTACGCTTGGGGAGTGTGATTGTGTGTACAGCGTCTCTTTATGTCTGTCTCCACGTTGGTTGAGTGTGGAGTAAGTGCATATGAGAGCATGAGGGTGGGAATGGATGTTTGTATCTGTGTGTGCCTGTATGTCTGTGTCTATATGTCAGGTTGGGTGTCAGGCGCCACCTCTCTGGGGACATCTCAGGCCCTCCAAGGTTTGGAGGCCTATCTCCACCCACCACCACTTCGGCGGTGCGTTGGTGGTTCTTTGTGTCCAGGGATGGGCGTCCAGGTACACACCGGCTCACTCCTTGGCGGCCGCTTATCGGGGCCTGGAGCCTGGGGCTCGCTCGGGCCACTTCGGGGGTGGGGTGCCCCCGGCCTCTCGGCCTGGGGCTCGGTCACTCAGGCACAGCTGGCGGCCGGCGGAGCTCACGGGCGCGTCACTGCAACTCCCCCTGGCTTCTGCTCCGCGGCTGCTGAGTGAGCCCTCATCTGGGACTCTCCTCAGCTCTTACTGGGACAGTGGCGCAGCTGCCCCTCTGTTGGTCTTCCATGGTTTCTTGTGTTCTGGGGGCCTCTGGATGTCTGGAGTTTTGATCTCCTCCATACCTGCTTCACACCCTGGAGGACGGGGCTGTGGCCCCCCCACACTCCCTAGCAGATCGTTACATGGAGAAACCTTTGGAATACAAGCGCGCTGATCCACACAGGTATGCACACAGGTGTTCACTGCTCGTAGACCCAAATTACACCTCTCTTGGCTGCTACTTCGAAGCACATCTGTCCTGCGTGCTGCACAACAACATTGAATATTTAGTATTTACTGCTGTTTACACTTAGCTAGATTAATGCGATGGTGTTGTGTTTAGTATGTTGCTTTGTTTTTTTTTTCTGCTTGTTTTCTATTCTTCTCTCAACAGGTGATCCAGGAGATTTTTTATTTTTTTTCTCCCCCCCTTTCTCACTGTCCCTCTCCCCTTCTGTTTTTTCTTTCCTTCCTCTTTCTTTCTCCCTTTCCTATCTCTCACTCATGTCTGTCCCGTCTGTAACATCTGGAAATAAAATATAATAAATAATAAAAACAAAGATCGACCAAATGGACCAATACGGCAATGCCACGATGATCCATTTGGCAAAGTAAATCCATTGGGTATCCTTGTTGGTCTTCAGACAACAATTCTGACGGCTAAAGAACCAAATGGGACAGGCAAAAAAAAAAGAAAAAAAAAAAAAAAAGGAATTAGCATAACAGACAAGTGGTCTGAGTATCCAAGGTGGGGGCGGGGCTTCACTCTATACGTGCTGGGAATGTTTGTGTAAACAACTGATGCAAAGTCCACATGTTGATGGAATTTAGGATCCACTGACTTGAGATTTGCGTGGTTGAAGTCTCCGGCGATAATAAACAGTCCATCAGGGTTTGAGTTCTGCAGCTCGCTGATTGCCTCCTTGGCGTTAGTGCTGGGTGGGATGTACACTGCTGTAATGAGCACAGCACTGAATTCCCAAGGTAGATAAAACGTTGTGCATCGAACTGTCATAAACTCTACCAGCGATGAGCAGTAATTAGAAACTAGCACAGAGTTCTTGCACTATTCCATGTTGATGTAGACACACCAGCCACCACCGCCAGTCTTACTGCACAGTAACGGCTTAACTACTGCCAGCTCGAAGGTCTGTGGTACATTCAGAAAAATCTAATGTTTTGTGCATGAAATGGGAATTAAAATGTGTCAGAGCAGATGTGTCACAAGTTAATCTGGCTGTAGCTATGGCACTTGGCCACAGGTGGCGCTAGTTGAGTCCCCTCTATTTGAGTGCACACAAAGTAAACTGCACGCTTCAGTTGTGAGGCGAAAACGCTGAAATCAGAGTAATAAAACGTACGAGTGGAACAATAATGAAGTCAAGTTTCTCCAGATCGTTGCCATCTGTTGTGACGTTTATTTGTTTGCTGTTTTTGCGGTCACATAGGAATATCAGCAGGTCAAATGTTGCGCCCTGCTGCTTCAGGCCGCACCATTCGACCATCAGTTTTCATCACTTGTTCAGATGCCTCAGGGGAAACTCTTCCATGGAGTAAATCTCTGAAGGGATCTCCGGTGAAGACGAAGCGTCGGACGACTAATCAAGAGCTTTCGCCTCATTACTGATGTCTTTACTTGCAGTGCCTGTTACCTGCCCTCTTAATCTCTATGGAAGAAGTAAGGCTGGAGTTTGTTTCTCACACGTTGCTTCGGCATTTTGACTGTGGATACTTTTTTATTAAATGACATTTTTGATGTTAATGATCAAACAGTCACTCATTGATTATGCTGAAGTTTTCAGTAGCATCGTTAAATTGAAAACAGGCATGTACATTCACTTTGATTCAGTTTCACTTATATGTGCTAAATCACAGTTAGAGGAGGTGGCTACTATCATCTGGGGTGATAAACGTGAGTAAAGATGAGGCTGATTCAAAACAGGTGGTGACTAAAAAAGTCTGTACTTCAAGCAACACCCACAGTTCTTGGTTGATTTATTCTACTTTTTCTTAGTTTCATTTTCAAGCAAAATAAAGGCTCCACAAAACCAAAACATTCTGCATGTGCAGCTACAACCACAGGCAACATTAATTTCATTTTGTATAAGTGTGAACTTCATACAAAATAGGGAAGGAAGTTAAAAATCAATAAAGAAAGATAATAATGCTACTGTGTGTGTGTGTGTGGCTCTGGTCTACATCCTCTCCCAGTGTTGTTTTCACAGCATGACAGTGTGACCTTAATGAATAAAAGACCCGAGCTATAAGAGGGAAGGAGAATGGTGGTGTCTCCCATGTCTGTCCATCCACCTCTCCACGCTCTGTCCTGGCCTTAAATATTATACCTCTCTCCTTTCTGTCCCCCGTCTCTCTGACCTTTCTCTGAGAGCTCTCTCTCACTTTGATTAACAATCTCGCCAACCTCTCCCAGACAAGCAAGCCAATTATTTCCACTTTACACCCATAAAGAGCAGCAGGGTGCAGCCACGGTCACACAAGGGCACCAAGGACATATGGTGCTGAGCTGCCTTTGTGTGTGCGTTTTCAATGAATGCCACAATTAGTGTCCTACCATCTGCCCAAGGGACTGCAGCTGTTTCTAGATATACCCCCCCTTCTAATAACAAACAAACAAACAAACAAACAAACAAAAAACTCAACTCTGCACTGCAAAGTGTCAGCTGTATCTTCACTTGTTGAAACAAATTAGAGTTCTTAGATCCATTCGTCTGTCGGGGCAGGTTGAAGGGTCAGAATGCAGACACTTATGAATGAACATTATACCTACTTTTTGATTTCTTTAAAGTAAAATCAAAAATGAAGAATGCTTCCTTTTGTTTGATTGGTGCATGAGTTAAAGTGTTACTAACAGAACACAGGATTGTTTTAAACGGTGTGCTCTCCTGGTTTGTGGACGCTCAGCTCTTCAACATCATTCTCGCTCTTTTGGTATCTCTGCTTCACTCTTCATCTCCTCTGCTCTCTCCTTTGTCCTTGTTATATATTTTACGTGATTATTAAGTATTCAGGACATGTGACGTGTCAACTTAATTTATAGACTTACTCAATCAATAATTCAAAAAATGCAAAAAAGCAAATTATGAATGCATTATTTTATGCCACATAACCTGAACAGTGACCATATTTAATGCAGCTGCAGATGTGCATCAAACTGCATCCTGTTGCTGTTTATTGCCACTAGATCTTCTGCACTTTAACACTTAATGAGATCTATGTTCACAATCACGTCACTTCCTTTTTTCTTTACTGTGGTGGGGCGTGGCCTGCGGGGCCGTGCGGGCGCACCTGCACGGCATCCGCAATCATGCCCGCCGAGTTGAAACACGGGGAATCGAGGTTTCTTGTGAGTTTTGTGGTGTGATGCATGTACGGCTGACAGCCGAGAGCTGCAGCCGGAATCAATAAAATATCTGAACCCACAGTGTCTCATTCACACCACACTGACTTATGTTTTCATTTTCATAATAATAATCACTCCACATTTACACTATTCTTTGCATATATCTACATTAACTTTATTCTGTGCAGCTACTTGAAATGTCCTCTGGATCTCGTTAATCCTCAGTGAATGTGGAACAGGAAGTACATTAACCTCTGTCATCTTGTTCATGGCATGGTTTAAATACACGGACATGCATATTTTAAATTGATATTTAAAACAAAATGCACTGAGATGTCTGCTGAAACAGCATTAGTGCCACGATGCGTACATCATTACTCTGGAATGATGAAATAACCTTGTTTTAAAAGTCAGCATCATTACGGTTACACCAGTAAACATTACAGTAGATTTATTTTACTAGGTTTTAGTGCTGGAATACATTGTTGAGTTCACATGTGTGTAGTAACCTGACATGTTTTACTGGGATTATGACTTTGAGAGCATCCCCCTGTAACCATGGTTACTTAGCGTGCACACCGTTTGAGAGGAGAAGAGGCCACGACATCACTCTGCATGATTTCATGTTTCGGCGTCACTGGTCTGTGAATTCCCGCCGTCCCCCTGATGTTGCTAATAACTTTGTGACGAGGGATTAATTTGTTTTTCCATTCGGCCAACACGAGCAAACAGACGTTTGACAGAGTGTCAGTGTGTCAGAAACAGCAGCAGTAACATTAAACACCGTACAAGCACTGAGAGCTAATGATGTGCGATAGCAGTGATTTCCTTTCTGATCTGATACCAAGTTACATTCAGCCTATTTTCAATGACACTGATCTGATACTTTGTATTAAACTTAATGTGTTTGGAAAACAGAAATCAAAATGAGTGTATTTTAAACTGTACCTTCAAAATGAATACAAGGATCAGACTTCTTATTTTTAATTATGTAAAATTATCATACAGGAAATAAAAAACCTGAAAAGTCAGTACTTACACTTTAACATGTTTAATTAACGATCAAAACAAATGAGACTGACTGAAAATGTCAGGGTCCTGGGTCCCCTGACCCAGCGTTTTTAGTTCTTTGTGATGTTTGTATTATTGTACTTGTGAGTTATTCTGTGGTTTCTAGTTTCGATCCCTTGCCCTTCATGTTTCTCTATGTCCCCTCTGTTCTGTGTAGTCTGTGTCTGCAGGTTTGAGTTCCCCTCTGTGTCTCTCGGTTCTTAGAGTCCTCTGCCTTATGGTTCATGTCTCTGTGTTTCTTAGTTGCTGTCTCCACTGTGTCAAGTTCGCGTCTCTGTGTGATCCTTCCTGTTTTACTTTGAAGGTCCGTGTCTTATGTGAATGCGTCCTGCTTTGCTTGTCTCCTCAGTCCTGATGTCTCCCAGCTGTGCCCTCCTTCTGTGTCTCATTCCCCTCATTACTCCCCAGTGTATTTAAACCCTGTGTTTCTCTGAGTCAGTGTCGCGTTGTCCCTCATGCTGTGTGGAGCTCCCTGTGAGTTCTTAGTTTGTTGTTTCCCCAGTTTAGTTTAGTTTGTCCTACCAGCAAATAAAGCTGTGATTTTTGAGTTCATCCCCTGAGTCTGAATCCTGCATTTTGGGTCCAACTCCTGCCTGCCGCACAGCGATTCATGACAGAAAAGAACAATAAAGATGAGGAACATTTTGTAGATGTATATTATTTATTTGGCATATGTATGAAACGTGCGGTCAAACTAGCTTGATACATTGGTGCAATGGAAAAATGTAAACAGTTCCCAAAAGCAGCTCTGTAACTTTTTAAGTGATGTTAGGGTCATTATCATAACTAATAGAGAATATAAATGCACACCAGGAAATTCGAGAGATGGGAATACTATGGAATGTTTTAGTAAAGTACATAATAAGTACATAATACCTCATTAGAAATATTCCAGGGGCTGTGCTATAAACCTTCACTGTTTTCTGTCACACTTACAACTTCCATATTTGCAGCTACACCCTGTGTCAACGTGGATACTGTTAAAATACCCATGGCACACGGCATGACGTGTAGTGTGCCCCTAAAACGTCTAAGGAAAACCTTAATCTTTGATGAAGCATATAGTTATGGGAGGATCAGGTGACACCGAGTTCTCCCTTTATTGTTCTGCAAAAGGCCCGAGCTGCTAGGGGCGTCCAATGATGCATATGAGTGTTCCTTCCTCTCTCGTGGTTTCTTCCTGTTTAAAGGGAGTTTTTCCTTCCCATTGTTGCTGAAGTGCTTACTCATAGGAGTCATCTGAGTGTTTGGCTTGTCTCTGTATTTTGGTTGGGTCTTTACCTTAAGGCAGGGATGGGGAACCCCAGGCCTCGAGGGCCAGTGTCCTGCAGGTTTTAGATCTCACCCTGGGTCAGCACACCCGAATCACACGATTAGTTCATTAGCAGGCCTCTGGACGTATCTAAAATCTGCAGGACAGGCCCTGAACTCGTTAACATGGTCTTATTCTGTCTTTATGATACAATGGCAGAGTCAAAAGAGAAAGTGGAAACAAACATGGGAGAGGGCTGTGATGTAAATGTGCTTATGTTACTAGGGAAAACATTTTATTTATTTCTATTTAAAAATAATTTAAAGTTCAACTGGTTAACAATAGTTTGTTTATTTCAGTCACAGAAATCCTAAACAGGGAAGGGATTACATTGCATCACAACAGTAAAATAAGATGTGGGGCTGCAACGACTCATTGAGTAATTTGAATAATTTGGTTAGAAAAAATTCTTGACAAAACTTATTTGCTTGGGAGCTTCATTCAAAGCGGTAGCAGATCATTATCACCATGGAAACGCAAGCCCACGTTGGTGACTAAAAACAGACCTGCAACACAAACGTATTTGGGGCAGTGTTTGTTGATCATGTGCTTTGCTCTGTTGGCTTAATTTTTTTTAAAAACTTGGAGATGAAGAAAAGCTAACTTTATAGCTGCTCCATCCACCGCTGTTTGTTTTACAAAGAAAAAATCCTCAGTAAGGCTCCAGATGTTGTATAAAGATATACAGGTGGCCTGTCAGCCTAGTCTGAGACCATGTCTAAATTATAGAGCTTGCTGAAGTCCATATGGAAAAGATATTTATAAATCTTATAAAGTTTGTATCTGTCTTGTGTGAAACTTGTATGAAAAGCACACAAGAGCGAAAACAGATAAAAGATCCCTATAAAAATTATATAATTTATAATTAAAAATTATATAAATGAAACTTGTATGTTTTGGATACTTACTAAAACAAGTGGCCACTTTCACGAGAAAATCATGTAAGCCTGATATGATTCACTACATGAAGTAGGCCACATCTGATGAAGTCTTTTATAAGTTTCTTTTCCATACGGGAGGCAGCCGACGTATTTTACAGGGAAGCTATAGCTGAAGCAAACGGGTGATTATAATGCGCATGCCGTGTACTTGAAAATATTTTTAGCTTTAAAGTTAAATTTTATACACATACATACATTTTATGTATGTGTATACACCTGTGCAGCATGTGTGTATCCCACACATGCTGCACAGTTATGGCAGAGTTGCTCCACACCTGCAACAATGTGATTTACTGAGTGCCCTTAAAGGTGTAATAGAGGCTGTTAAGCCCGTCAATCATGTCAGTTACCTATGACAGAGAGTCTGTAGGAGAACATGAGTGTGGTTGGCTGAGAGTGCATGGGGGGTGGGAGTTATGGCCAGTGTGTGTGTGTGTGTGTGCGCAAAAAAAGGAGCGAATTTGAATTTGGCTACATCCCACAGTAACTTGTGTTACTGTTTCTAATAATAATTACTGAATACCGACCGTCTCTTTCTTCTACATTTGGTGTCAAAAGTAAACATAAAACCTTTTCCTCTGGAATTAACCGTGCTCGTGCTGCCCTGACTCTCTGTATCAGCCTTAGACTCTGCTGACTGCCCCTGCAGGACATTACACGATGCTTCCAGCGGAGCATGAAAGAATAAAGTTACGTTGAAACCAAGCACACCATTGTTTTTCTTGTGACATTACCAATAAGTGTGATGTGTCACATGGCCCTCTTCCTATTGAAAAAACAAAAACCCCCCAAATTACTATCCAAAATATACAGAATGCTTTCTAAAACAGATGAATCAATATCACTTCCTATTGCAAAATGGGAAGCGGATTTATCAGTTAACTTAGACCTAAACTTCTGGTCTCAGATTTGCTTAAAAACCTTTCATCTAATTAGAAATCCCAGTCTTCAATTAATTCAATACAAAATACTACATAGAGTGCACTATACAGGTCATCGGATGTTCAAGATGGGCTTTACGTCTACCAACAACTGCTCACACTGCCAAACCAATTCACCGGACAATTATATCCACGCTCTTTGGTTCTGTCCACCAGTTCAGAAGTTTTGGCGCGAGATATGTGAAGACTTATCGAAGTGTCTGAAATGTAACATTCCAACTTCCCCCTTAGTGTGTTTGTTGGGCAGCTTAGATAATGTCACTTCAGAAAAGAATATCGCCCATATGGTTTTCACTGCCCTATGCATAGCCAAGAAAACAGTCCTCATGAACTGGAAAAATAAAAATAATCTTAATTCTAACCAATATAGAAATTATCTATTAGATTACATTAGTCTTGATACAGCCTCTGCCACCACATCAGATCAATTGCTCTGGGCTCCTTTGATCAGCTCCATCACCTAGTGGGGGGGGGGGTCATAGTTTGGTCCCGCCTTCACTGTTGTGATTGGTGTGGGGGTAGGGACAGGCTTAGGGCGTCGGGGGGTTCCCCGGAGGCATCTTCCTTGGGGGGCTCAACCCGGGGTAGCGGTCATGTCCGGTTAGGGGCTCTGTTGGCTCTCCGGTGACTGTTTCCTCGCGGCTGCGTGCAGCGGGGCTAGGGGAGGGTCTGTGCTGACGGACGTGGGTTACTGACCTGGTAGCCTGGCTGCCCCTGGGTGGGTCCGGGATGGGCGTGAGGTTCTGGGGGCGCTCCGTCTCTGGGCTGGGACCCGGACTGGGCCTCGGGGGCTTGGGTCCTGGTTGGTGTGTTGCCGGGGTTGTGGGCGGGTGGGTGCATGGGGGCCCAGCCCTGGAGCAGGGTGCCGCCGGTGCGTCGAGCCACCTGGGGGGCTCTTCAACTGGTGGGGGAGATTGTCACATCTTGCAGGAGCTTTCCTCTCCTCAGGAGCTCCCTCTGCAGGAGGGGGAGATACAGGAGAGGTGGAGGAAGATCTCAGCCTGGGTGTTTATTGTCTTATGTAGTCTGGAAGATGTGTGGATGGTGGGGTGGGTGCAGTTTTTTCTGTGGTGGGGTTGGGTGGACTGTCCCGGGCTCTGTGGGGCCGGGCGGCGCTGCTGCACTGGGCCCCGGTCTGGATGGGCCTGGGCCCCCTTTCCCTGGCGGGTCGCGGAGTGTGGGAGTGCCTACTGGGGTCAGCGGGGGAGCTGGCCCCAGGGAGGGGTCACTTGCCCCTCCCTTCCTTCCCTCCCCATCTCCAGCTGCCTCCCTCTTCCCGCTCCACCACAACCACCCACACATGCAGGGCCTTGGAGTAGGGGTATGTCACCAGGGTGCAGAGGAGGCTACCCCCCCCTCTGTCCCCTTCTGGCTGCCTCTGCCTCAATTTTATCCCACAACTTAGACATTCACATTACTCACACTCTCATTACACATACATATAGGATCTTGGGGGTGGGCACGATACACGGAGTCCAAAGTACCATCAGGATGTACACCCCACCCCTGGCATCGTTGCCCACCTCTCAATGTTAAATACACGTAGACATTGAGGGCTAGCAGGAGGGACCATGCGCTTACCTGCTGCTCTCTGGCAGGTAGCTCCATGCCCTCCTGGGTTTTAAATGCACCTTAGAACACACATGCATCAACATTACAATGAGCGGGTGGAGGGAGGTTCGGAGTCTTCTCTCACCCCCGTTCTCTGCGACCTGCTGGAGCAGGGGGGCTAGGACTAGGAGGAGGAGTTGGCCGTCCGACTGCGGTCTGGAGTGTGGAGCCTTCCTGCTGCTGCGGAGTCGGGGCGGTCTGCCTCCCCCCACCGCAGGGAAAAGGGAAACACCACCTGGGTCTGGGTGCAGTTCCCCCCTCCAGGGGCGGGGGCACCTAGACCCGGTTTGTAGAGTACGCTTGGGGAGTGTGATCGTGTGTACAGCGTCTCTTTATGTCTGTCTCCACGTTGGTTGAGTGTGGAGTAAGTGCATATGAGAGCATGAGGGTGGGAATGGATGTTTGTATCTGTGTGTGCCTGTATGTCTGTGTCTATATGTCAGGTTGGGTGTCAGGCGCCACCTCTCTGGGGACATCTCAGGCCCTCCAAGGTTTGGAGGCCTATCTCCCCCTACCACCACTTCCCCTGCCAGTGGCGGACCCCCTCAGACATCGGTGCGTTGGTGGTTCTTTGTGTCCGGGGGTGGGCGTCCGGGTACACACCGGCTCACTCCTTGGTGGCCGCTTATCGGGGCCTGGAGCCTGGGGCTCGCTCGGGCCACTTCGGAGGTGGGGTGCCCCCGGCCTCTCGGCCTGGGGCTCGGTCACTCAGGCGCAGCTGGCTGCCGGCGGAGCTCACGGGCGCGTCACTGCAACTCCCCCTGGCTTCTGCTCCGCGGCTGCTGAGTGAGCCCTCATCTGGGACTCTCCTCAGCTCTTTCTGGGACAGTGGCGCGGCTGCCCCTCTGATGGTCTTCCTTGGTCTCTTGTGTTCTGGGGGCCTCTGGATGTCTGGAGTTTTGATCTCATCCACACCTGCTTCATGCCCTGGAGGACGGGGCTGTGGCCCCCCCACACCCTCTAGCAGATTATTACATGAAGGAACCTTTTAAAAAAAACAAAAAACAAGCGCGTCCATGCTCACAGGTGTACACACGGGTGATCACACCCACAAACTACACCCTTTTTGGCTCCTACCTCAAAGCACACTGTGTTCTGTTGATCTTATGTGCTGCACAATAATGTTTAACATTTAGTATTTACTGTCATATTCCCATATATCATTGTGATGCTGTTTATTCTATTACTCTTGTTCTCTTCTGCTTGCTTTCTTTTTTCTTTCTCAGCAGGTGATCCAGGTGATTGATATATGCATTTTTTTTTCTCTGCCCGTTCTGTTGGTTTTTGTTTTTTGCCCTTCTCCCCTGTCCCTCTTCTCAGCTGTTTCTCTTTCCCTCTTTCTTTCTCCCCTTCTTTCCCCCAGTCAAGTCTGTCCCGTATTCAGTAAGTGAAAATAAAATAAACAATAAAAGGTGAATCAAATGGACCATTATGGCAAGGCTGGGATGGTCAGTTTGGTAAAGTAAATCCGTTGGGCATCTTTCTTTGCCTTTAGACAACAATTCTGATGGCAAAAGAGCCAAACGGGACAGGCCAAAAAAAAAAAAAAAAAAAAAAAAAAAAAGTTGTATCCAAGATGGCCGACTTCTACATGGCCACCATGGTCACCGCCCATCTTGAGGAGTTTGCCTCCTCACATATACTAATGTGCCACAAACAGGACTTTAATACCACCAACCATTCCCATGTCATTACGCTGTATCCATAGAAATGGCCCACCCTGTACTTTCCATCACTCATGTCCATAACTCTTACTCTTGTCTGGATTATTCTCTAGTCAGCAGCTGAGTAACATTTCAAACACAGAGATTCACCCCATGGCTGTCAGCCATCATGCTCTGTGTCTTTAATCCTAATAAATAAGAAGGTCATTCCACCAAGTAACCTGAGATTGTCGTAGAATTTTCTAACAGAGCATTTTGAAATAAACTTCATCAGATGATGCTTACACAAATACTGCAACATCTAGAAACCTTAATATAACATAAGATAACAAATGTCTTTAAACAATTACCACATAAATCTAGAAACAAGGCAAACATTGCTTGTAAATGTACCTGTTTGTTCACCCCTGTGTATCTTGGTTGGCTGCTGCCTTTAAACATATCGTACGTTGTCAGTCTTGAATAAAGCGATATTGATTCATTAAATCCTTTTTTTTTTTTTTTTTTTTGTGTCCCGTTTGGATCTTTAGCATCAGAATTACTGTCTTAAGGCCAAGAAAGATGCCAAGCGGATTTATTTTACCAAGTGGATCATCATGGCCTTTCCATATTGGTCCATTTGATTGACCTTTATTATAATTATGAATTTATTTTATTTTCAGTTGCTACAAACGGGACAGACATGACTGGGGGATAGGACAGGGAGAAAGAATGAAAGAAAGAGAGGGAGAGAAAGAAAACCAAAGGGGAGAAGAGACGGTGAGAAAGGGGGGAAGAAAAAAACAAAAAAAACAAACAAAAAAAAACACCTGGGTTACCTGTATGGAGAAAAAAAACAGAAGAGAAAGCAAACAACAAAGAGCAACATAATAAAAAAAAGCACCATCACAATAAACTAGCTAGCAGTAGATATCAGTAGATACTAAATAATAAACGATATTGTGCAGCACGCAAGATAGACAGCGCACAATGTGCTTTGAGGCAGCAGCCAAGAAAGCTGTAGTCCGCGTCTGTGAATACCCGTGTGTACACCTGTGTGCATACCTGTGTGGATCAGCATGCTTGCATTCCAAAGGTTTCTCCATGTAACGATCTGCTAGGGAGTGTGGGGAGCCATAGCCCCGTCCTCCAGGGTATGAAGCAGGTGTGGAGGAGATCAAAACTCCAGACATCCAGAGGCCCCCAGAACACAAGAGACCAAGGAAGACCAACAGAGGGGCAGCCGCGCCACTGTCCCAGTAAGAGCTGAGGAGAGTCCCAGATGAGGGCTCACTCAGCAGCCGCGGAGCAGGCCTGAATCAACTTTTAAATATAAATGTATTTTGCCAGAAACGCCACAATCTCAGGTTAAGGCTCACAAAACTATTTCAACAACCACCAAACAGTAAATGAGAGCAGGTACACTGGTTTTGCACAAAGACGTAAACACAGAGCGGACGCATCAGAATCAGCTTTCTCACCCAACGGCCCGTAGACGGACACGGCATCGGGGCTGAAAGCCGACAGCTCACTGACTCTGATGCGTCGCACTTTGTGTTTATGTCTTTTTTGCGTTAGAGTCTACCGTTGTTTACAGCGCTGTCAGCCGCTGTCTTGTTTTTCTTTTTCTTTTTTTACTTAAATGTCCTCGGACAGGAAAGCGTAATTTCTGCTGTTATGATGAAGAAATTTAAACTTTTTACAATTATGCAAAATTGCAGAATATTTTTAAGGTTATCTGCTATAAAAAGCCACGGCAGGAAAATCTCCTTCATGTTTTTATGTGTTTTATTCTCAGTTACTTTGACACAAAGGCATCTGCTGTGATGCTCACACCACCTTCTAACAGAAATCAGTGATACCCAGCCCTAGTGAGCAGCCTAGGCCCAACAAAAGTGGATGTAGCTGTGGGTAATAAGAAAAGATGATAAGAACTATTGATAACTTTTTTGCTAAGTTAAGGCCTGATCTGTCTGAAGTTCATAGCCAGCTCTGACACACAGAGCCATGAATCTTTAAACGCTGAAAAAGCACAGTGTATCCAGGAAACACATTATATATCATGATGAATGCACTGCTCAAGCGTTCCCTCCCCCCACGGCCTTTCAGCGGCAGGCAGCAGCAACAGGTCGTCAGAGGAGGCCGATGTGATGATTAAGTTTAAATTGTCCACAATATTGCCAAAGCACTTTCAGCACAAGCACAAGATTGTTAGTTAATCATCAATCCCCCCCCCCCAAAAAAAAGGTGCACATGTAAAACTGCGATGTTAAGCGATGCGGTTGAAAAATTTGGGTGCGCCTAAGAAAAAAAAAAAAAAAGTCTAGAGCCCTGCATGGTCTTTCCCTTTTCACGTAAATGTCTTCCTTGACTCCGCCCTCAAACCAGCGTTCCTCCCTGTCCAGGATGTTACATCCTCATTACTGAGAGTGTCCACTGGCCTGTAGGTGTAAACAGACTGCAGAGTCCTGGCGTGATGAGGTGGCTCTTCTGTGTTGTGTCATCCACTTAAACATCAGGGAAACCAAATAACCTCTGGCTAAATCATGGCAATCCTCCTGGTGTACACTATATTACTCTATTTGTGTCGGGCCAGAAGGAAATTTGTACATTTATTTTACCTACACATCTAGATGCAGTTTAATTTGTATTAAATTGATACACACTACGTGAAGGGTCTTTGTGCATTTTGCATGACAAAATTTGAATTTGAAAAGTAACTTTGGTAAAGCAGTCATAGCCAATAAAGGTAAAAACATTAGAAACATTAAACATTTTCAGGTGACGAAAAAGTGGTAGTTAAAGCAGTCTGAGAGGGTCTTTTAAAAACTGCAAGTGTTTTTGAAATGAGTGAGATGTATGCAGAGCGAAAGCAGTTAAGAGCCCTAAATTGCTGCATTTTGAATTAAACTGTTCAATTCTCAAGTGAAACAATATTTATACATTTTTGCTAACCCATCTATCTTTTCTCTTGCACTTATCTAGTCAGGGTCCCATATTAGGAATCATCTCTACACAGCATGAATGTCCCGTAGCTGCTGCCAACATCAACCTTGGGTCACTGTGGATTCTCTGGACAATTACCATGCTCTCACATGGACTCTGTAAATATTATGCACACATTGTACTATGCAGCTGGCAGGGTTATTAACCACTCTGCTGATTCTGAGATTTACAGGCTCAGTTCATCTGGTTAACGTTCAGAGCTACAGTGTATGTGTGAAAACAGCTATAATCAGTACAGCTATGAAAAAGAATCAATAAAAAATGTAACACGTCCTGAAACACAGGATATTATACAAACCCACTATGTATTATAAAGCATATCACGAGTGTGTCTAAGAATAAGTCTAATTCACGGTGTGACAATGTACTTCTCCTGCTACACCAGATGAACTCAGCTTCTAACTCTACACCCAAGAATTTACTAAACTTATGTTGAAAATGGCTCGTCATCAAATCAGAACATTTTTTGTAAATGTTTACATTTCTTTTTCAAATCATCTGAAATTCCACATCTTCCTAATGGGAAAAAACGAATCCTCCTAGTCGTTTCTCTCCATTCTCTAACATGCGGCCTGCGTTTATGTTTTAGTGGGCCCTTTCTTCTCACAGCTGGAAGCTGAATACACACTACATGCATCAGCTTCTACAGAGTCAAATAAAAGGTAGGGTTTTTACATCTATCTATCTATCTATCTATCTATCTATCTATCTATCTATCTATGGTCTTGGCATTTATGTGGATTGGTTGATTTGCCTGACATGTAAATAAAGTAGATGGAGCAAAAGAAAGAAACCATAAAAGGATTAAAAAAGGTGGAAATGACCAAGGAATGCAGATAAAGGAAGGCAGTGGGGGCAAGATGATAGAGCAGGGAAAGCAAGCTGTGGATGCTGATGTCCAGATGGCCTCAGAGACACACGGCATATGTCCCATGCCAAACAGCCCACACTTGCATCTGCTAGGCCCTGCAGAGACTGGACAAAATGCTGGCAGGGTCATTGGTGGCACACAGACCTGGACATGTCCAAGCATGTCTACTGATGATCAGATCACGAGGAGGGAGAGGAGGGTGACCTATGGGAGCGAGCTTCAAGCGCAGGTGTTTATTTTTCATACTGCATGAAGAATAGAAGGGGCATATGGACACACCTGACCCGGCTCGGTTCGACATTTTCACAGATTTAAAAAAAGGGTAGGTTAGCAGAGGTCAAGAGGAAATTCAGCTTCAGGTGCAATTGTGACATAGATATACAAATACAGCAGTACAGTTGGATTTCTGAGCTGTTCACCCTATATAACAACTGTTGCACAGTAAAGGTGGGCGGGATGAACAGCATAATATTGATTACACTGACTTTTAAAAAGTGGAGGAGTTTAAGTATCTTGGGGTCTTGTTCACGAGCGACGGGAGAAGGGAGCTGCAGTGATGCGGACGCTGTACTGGTCCGTCGTGGGGAACAAAAAGCTGAGTGTAAAAGCGAAGCTCTCGATTTACTGGTCCATCTACGTCCTCACCTATGGTCACGAGCTGTGGGAGGTGACCGAAAGAAGAAGATACAAGCGGCAGAAATGAGCTTATAGTTTGTGTTGGAGATATGTCTGCAAATACAGGAAGCAAACATCTAGAAATTGCTTTAAATGTTTTTACCAGTCCCTCAACAGCTGTCTGTTCACCCCCTGTTCTCCTCTGCACCTCTCAGCTGCTGCTGGCTCCTTTTTCTCCTCCTCTTCCTCACACACTGCTGTCCTGGTGTTTCATCAGGGGTGAAGAGCCTTTATCACATATCTGTTAACTTGCAGGATGAAAACACAAATACATTACAGCTTTTCTCAGATTAGAATAAGAATTCTCAAAACCATTAGTGCAACCTCCACAACATTTAGTCATTTGTGCACATCATAGTAGCAGTGTCTCCTTCCTCTGAACATGTATCAGCTGCTTTCATACAATCCTCTGCCGTCGACAACATTATCATTTGCTTATGTCATGTCAGTCAAAATGAACTGTCGTTCCCAAGAAAACTAATAGTCTTCATTTCATTGTTTGAGTCATTACATACAAAATTGGTGAATTAGTTTTCAAATTCTGTCAAGCAAATTTTATACCTTAAATTATTTTTTCCTGGAAATGTCCCCGAAATTGAACAATTTCTCTCAGGTGAACTTCAGCCTTCACTGACGAGGAGGTGTGGGGAGTATTATTACTTGTAACCAATGACAGGCCAATTGTTCACAGCCACTCATGGATCAATCCCATGAACCCTCAATTGGCAAGCATATATGAACCGAGCAGGACATAGTGTGTACCATTTCTACAATTCTGTGACACAGAAATGGGAGGTCAGCATCGTGGAAGAGGGGTGAGGATGGGGGGGACAAAACAGGGAGAAGACGCCAAACACATACGCAGATCCCTAATGAAAGTAGGGCAACACTTGTTGACCATGTTGTCAATCACGGCCTCACAATGGATGAGGCTGGTCGGAGGGTGCGACCAAATGTTGGAAGAACCACTGTGAACTCAATCGTTCAAACATTTCGTAGGGAGAACAGGTATGTACAGTACTGGACAGTAATCCAACATCTCATAATATCTCATGTTTAGTGGACATTATTGTAATTTTACTGTAATCTGAACCGCAAAGGATTGAAAGACAGCCTCGCAGAGGTGGAAGAGGGCCCTTTTTACCCTGCAGCAAGAGGAAGCCATTTGTGCAACGGTGACTGCAAACAATGCAAGAAAGTTGAAAGAAATTCAAAGCGCTGTCATAGAGGATAACGATGTGTTTGGCAATATTGGATCTGTGTCAATTACAACAATTGCGTGCTCAAGAGAAAAGAAATGCGCACGAAACAATTGTACAAAGTGCATTTGAACCCAACAGTGAAAGAGTGAAGGAGATCCGTCACCAGTATGTACGGGTAAAACACGTCTTCTATGTATACTCTAATGTTCAGCACTGTAAACTGTTTTACTTTGTGTAGTTTCATGCAGTAGAAAAATAATTCTGTGTATATACTCACAGAACATACAAAATGCATTATGTTACACAGGAAAAGTTGTTACATTTCTCTCTCTCCCTCTAAAGCCGACCTTCCCAAAGTGCGGGGCCCGCCCCCTAGGGGGGGCGCGGTGCGAAAAGGGGGGAAAGAAAACAAAACGCTTGGACACTGCTAGCACGGGCGCCTACAGAAACGCAAAGCAGGAGATGAAGCGTCGCTGAATATGTTTCCAAACCAAAGACTAGAAAATATGGTGAAGCAAATCTTCCCTTTGGCTTCACCTGGATTGGTTTTCCCTGCATCAGGAGCAGCGCTGGGCTCTTCAAATCACGGACAAACAGGATCCCACATTCTTGATCTTTAGTTCACAAACACTTGTTGTAATGACTAACTACTCCTGACATGTTGGAGATGTTTGCTCTTTATACAGTAAAGTTACAGCGGGATACAAATAACATCAGGCTGATCCTGCCACGATTTGTTCCCTCGGTTCAAACAAACAGGATCCCACAGCTGTTTATATTTTTGAACCCATTTTGCACAGAAAAGCATTTTTTGAAAAATGTATTGATGTTGAATATTATTACACAGGAAAAAACAACTACACGATAATGTCCGTTTTCACCACTCACATCTGGTCAGACAGTGGTCTACAGCACATGACAGAATGCTGGTTGAATATCTCCCTCCCTACTCCCCATTCCTTAATCCGATAAAGGAGTTTTTCTGTGCCTGGAGGTGGGAGGTTTGTGACCGGCATTCACATGTGCAAATGGCCCTGCTAGCAGCCATGGATGCAGCATGTGATGACATCACAGCAGAGTCATGCAGAGGGTGGATTCGCCACTCCACGAGATACTTTCCTCGCTACATTGCAAGTCATGGCCACTCTGCCTGCAGAGACCCTGCTACTGTTATCCCCTCAAGGTTGGAACTCACCCACACCCACGCCTTGCGAGTCTCCCTTGGGAATCCCCAGACCAAACCCCCGGCGAGTCTTCAGAGTACAACGCCTCGCTTAAGCTCAAGGAGCTCTGGGCTTTAGGGGATCCTTATGGGCTCAAATTGTGGTCATAAATATTTTGTACTTGTAAATCAGGATTTGTGTGTGTAAAAAGAATTTGTGTGAGCATAAAACAGATTTGTGTGTGGACAAAAAAATACGTGTGAAACTCTGTACTCAAGTTACAAGTACGAGTTTTGACCCTATTTTTCTTCCGTTCAGCTGATTGGTCAATGTCAATCACAAATTTAACTCTTCAGTCAGAGAACAGATGGGTTTGGCTGTCAGCTTATCGCCACACCATGAAGGGAAACATCTGTGTGTGGTAAACTTTTTCTCACAGGTTGACGTGCTCACACAGGGACAGAGCGTGAACATAATGCAACACAAAGTCAGAGAGATACATGCTTTGAAATGACAAGGATCAGGTGCACTTTACTGACACATCACTACTGTGACTCATGATTCACAGTAGTGATGTGTCAGTCGCGAACGAAAGGGCTCTTAGAGCCGGGTCTTTGACGTGAACGACGCGAGCCGTGTTTTTTCTCTCTCTCTCTCTCGCACTTTTTTTTCGCTTCACTCAGCATGTGAGCCTTGTGCTTTACGCTGGGAGGAGGGGGGAGGGGCGGTAGTAGTAGTAGTAGGCGGCACTCAGTAGCACAGGAACAGAGCTCAATTTTTTTGTTAGGTGTGCTCAGAATAGTGGCACAAAAATAACGCCATACAGAGCGGGAGAGAGAGAGAGCCAGGGACAACAACGTCACATTAGAAAGGTATAGTAATCATCCACAACTATTTTCAGTTGCGGATGATAAAGGATTCAGAAAGTTTATTCATGCAGGTCCATATGACAGAGAATGTACATCTTCTTTTTGTTTTCATATTTTAATTTATATTTAATTGTGTTGTGGTTTGCAGTGTTTTGTGTTGTTTCACTTTAAATTTGTTTAAAAGGAAAAAGCTGAAAATTCAAATAGTAAAAAGTTGAAATGTAAATAGTTGGTTTTTGTATTATATGATTTATTTATTACATTTTATGTGGAGTGAATAAATAAAAGTATATTTGTCCTGGACTCCTTGGCTGACCTAGTTTCAGGCCACATGTTGTTTTTGCTGTTGTCTCTCTCTCTCCCGTCTCTCCTCTGTCTGCCTGGGCGGAGCTCAGCTGGGCTCCCGCCCTTGGTCCACACACCTGTTGTAACCATCCACCTGCTTCGCTGGACCGTTGAGTAACACTCATCAGTACAGCTCTGCTAACCTCAATTTTCCGTGTGACGTTCTAGTTTGTTCTGTGTTTCTTTGTATATAGATTCCTGAACCCTTTACCTGTTCCCCTGAGTCTGTCAGTGAGGTGTGGAGAGAACACGAGTGCCGAAGAGGAGTGTGATTTGGACCCGTTTCCCCTCCATCCTTGGAAATCCCTCTCCGATTGTAAATAAACTTGTGACTTTCATTCTAAATTCAGCTGGTCTGCGTCCAAGTCCGTTCCACCTGTGTGAGACTGGATCTGAATTTCAAGTGTGAAAGGAGCTCATGCAGACATAAACCGGTGGTGGGAAGTGACAATATGATGATGTGAAGGTCTGTGAGCCATAGTATGGCTGAAGACAGAGTGATAGAGACCTCATCTGACCCCAGACCCATCCCCTCCCAGGCAGGAACCCTACAGACAAGAGAGAGGGACAATGGATAGAGAATACGCACTGAGCTAACTATCATAAAGCCATAAAAGGCACTTTCACCAAATATTAGAGAAAACTCCAGTTCATTCACTTGTTAAATTGGTGGAGTTATAGTTGGAATAAACAACAGAGATCAGGATCCAAAGATGCTGAGGATGCTACATAGGAAAGCTCAGTCTGCTGTCCCTGTTGCTGATGTGTTTTGGGGTTTGACACCTTTAAAACTGGAGTGTTATATAAAAATCTGTAATTATTCATTCTGAATGATTCTGAGACATCACAGTAGTTTATCTCAACTAATTAACATTACCGTAGTATACTTTGGTAAGAGGTAGCTGAAGTGGTTTTACATGGATCCAGTGTCGCATGTGAAAATAGTCTATTTAAGCAGACACATACTTGAGGCATCATTCCCCTGGAGGAAAACATTCAAGTCTAAAGCTCAGTGAAGACTGCTTCATAAGACTGAATAATTGGTTAAGCCTCCGTCATTCTTGCTGTGAGAGGCTGCACACAAACACACAGGCAGACTGTTTGAAGTCTTGATTTCCTGATGTATTTGGAAATTCAGCTTTCAATTTCAAACACTGTCACTTCAATATGCAACCAATTTCTGGGTGCAGCCCCCCCATGCATGATAAGCCACTGCACTCTTTAAAGCTTAAATCATCAACATACTTATGGAAAAGGCTAAATGCAAATTTGTTGTCTGACCTACATTTGGCTTTGTTCCCTCCAGCACTTGAATGATTTAAAGGTTCCTTTTGGGATATTTACAACAATCTCAGAATTATATGTGATGCAGCAAAGAAAGGTCTTTATTTGTAATTATTGATATTAGCATGTGATTGTGTAAGACGTAAACTATATGACAGAGGCAAGACCTTTTAGGACCAGTTTGTGTAAACTAAACATCACAGTGGCTAAGATGGTTGAAATCTACATACGAATGTAGACGTATGATCAGAAACTTACTGTAATGAACATAGATAAGGGGATCTAGATATCCAGAGACATATAACCACCATATCTAGCTGCTTCTTCGCTGTGCAGAGTGCTGACCATGGGGTTATTGCTAAATTTCTCTGGTTTCTCTGTACAGACAGGCCAAAATTTGTTGAGAAAAATTGCAATTTTTTAAGTTATACATTTAAAATTATGGACTGGTTCTTATTTGTGCTTTTGAGCACTACAGCGCTTTACACAACTTGGCCCCAGGGCAGCTGTGGCTACAACTGTAGCTGCCTCCACCAGTGTGTGAATGTGTGTGTGAATGGGTGGATGACTGGGTGTGTAAAGCGCTTTTGGGTCCCTAGGGGGGACTAGTAAAAATCGCTATACAAATACAGGTCATTTACCATTTTACCATTTGTGCATTAATCTATTCACACAAGCACATTTTCTAAGTGCTTTCTAACTAACATTCACACACACATTCATACTCCCATCGATGCATCGGAGAGCTGAAACCTACCACCGGAGCAACAGCCACCCCTGAATAGTGAATAATAATTACAGTGAATAGTTATGATAGCTGTAATTGCTTTATAATTGTAGTGAACAAAAGCCACTGAGTAACCGCTAAGGGCCTCTATACTACTTGTGCAAACTTTTCAGGAGCCCAGAATAAACGGGACAAGAGGGTCAATATCAGCCAGGATACGTTAAAGTTTATTATTTGAAATGAAAAAAAAAAAAAAAAAAAAGGTTTGCAATAGGCCTAATGCGAGATGCGAGTGAGGCTCTGGTGCATGTCTTTGAGGTGAGCTGTGCAAAACGTAGCTTTTTGTTTTTGGGTTTTTTGTTTGTTTTTATTTATTTATTTTTGTGACTTTGTGCTGCTTCTGATGAGTGCCAAAGTGTTTCATATTCACATGCTGTATGTTCTAATCCTTCAAAGGTACCTAAAACATATTTTGGGAATGCGGATTCTCACAGGTTAGATCTCTGTGGCCAGTAAATACAAACATGTATTATGTTGTAGCAGATTTTATCACCTCAATGATAACCAATTAAATGTAGCCTTGGTTTTCTGTTTTTCAGGAAGGCTAGACATATGTGAACAATAATTGCATTGAGAATAATTAAAAATAGCAAATTCAGATGTAGTTTCTCACAACTTCAACTTTTGTTGTAATTTAGCTTTAGCTTTGTGTTGAAACAAAAGTGCATCGTCCTTACAAAAGTATGTCTGTGTTACGTGTTAAAGGACCAAGAAGACCCTAATACCTATTTGATGAAACGTCCTCTCTCCTGCCCAGTGCTGATCGGGAGTCCGTCCAACTGCATCCTAGCGGTAGGAGATGTGCCAATAACCACGTTTCCAAAAGACGAGGTTACGGAGGGTTCTTTATACCTTATGGCCTACTATTATACCCTACACCTTACATACCCAAAGTGTGTAGCCTCTCCGCTGTCCGTCATACAGACAGAGGTTCTCTTGGACAAAATCCATGAGCGAGATCTCACATCATCTTACAAGAAGAGCATGGCTGACTGGAATGCTTTTATTGGCCAGTAGAGCCAGTGTGGTTAAGATGTGGACTATAGGAAAACACTTCTTCTCTCCTTCCAAGGCTACTACAGTCCATGTTGGTTGTGATTGATTTTTGTTTGGAAATTGGCCAGGTTAGCCCAGTTTTATAATTAAGGGTGCACGATAATATCGGCGAACATGCCGATGTTTTATGTTTGGTTTGTGCGGTGCAGAGACTGCCTAGCTTTTAGTTGATTTTAAAGGGTTTTTTTAATGTTGAGTTTAGGCTACAGTCTATTCAGCAGACAGGCTGCGTGCATCCTTAATGATCATTTTACAATGGTATCGTTTGAAGAATGATGTCAAATGTCCATGTTAATTTAAATGATAAAAACACTTTGTATTAATAACAAATGTTACAGGTTGAGCAGTTTTAGTCTGCCTAGCAGTGTGTTTGTCTGTGCTTTGAATTGTGCCTGTGCAATGCACAGATTTTACTGGTGTATTAAGGGCAGAACAAAAAGTCACTGCAAAACGGCTTCTTTAATGCAGTCCTCTGTTTATGGGGCTTTACCAATGAAGTTGCTGCGCTTTTTTTCACTTATTTCAAGCTCTTGTATCAAATCTTGTATTAAGTTTTTTTTTCTTGTTTTTGAAGGGCCATTTTTTCCAGTGCAGGGGCATTGATCAAGGGTGGAGATTAAGTATGTACACAGTGACATTCACAGATATTTTAATGGTATCAGCTAAAATTAAAAATAAGGCAAAACAAAGAGTTAAGGTTGTGATTCGCTCCCACCGGGCACACCCTTTAATTCTAGGGACGGATTGACCTGGGTTTGAAAAACCGGTGGGGCAATGTGTGGGCGTGCTCATGACTGATAGGGACCTGTTGTATCTGTGCTGCGCTCAGTGGTGACATGAGGTCATCCTACAGTGAGGACGGGGAGGGTGGGATCTGTGAGGTGGATTCTAGGCAGCAGTTTTAGGCAAACAGCAGAAGGACTGATAACTGTGTTGATTTTGTAGGGGCTGATGAAGTGTGGAGCCAGTTTCCTGGAAACAGACATTAGAGGAATGTCCACAGATAACTAAACCTTTTGGCCCTGACGATAGTGAGGGGTCAGAGTCTGATGACCATTGGCCAGTGTGTGGTTCTGCGCCACAGTGAGGAGCGTAGACCTGTCTCCCTACCTGACAACATCTGTACAGCTGTTGGTGCACCGAAGGCACAGCTAGTTCCTCCTACAAGGCGGGTTGAGCCCAGCCTAGAAAAACCTCAAAAAGGTAACGGAAGAAGTTACGAGTGTATTCTACCCAGGCTAGCAATTATACCCATTTGCTAACATACAAGTGGATTACACAACAAAGGGAGGCCTCTAGTTCTTGATTCAATTCCTCGATTTATCGTTTGTCTGGGGATGTCTTATGTTACCACAACATAAAAAAAAATACCTGAGTGTTAGTAAGAAGAGGTTTTATCTTAAAATGGCATAGCAGGTTTGCTAAAATGTCTGGTGCCACCAAAGCAAAGACTAGTGAGCTTCTCGAAAGCCTGCCTCAGGTATGCTTTTATCCACACCTGAGTAGGTGTGGCCAATTAGCAACAGCTGAACACACTGAGGAGATTAGGGGCTGCACAGGGGGGTAACAATGGAACCAAGAACTAAGGGAAGCTTTGGCTTCAAGCACCCCCCGACGAAGATTTTCTAAATGAGCTGCATTAAGAAATCTAACCAATGCGACGTGAAACCAGAGCATACGAGGCATGGAAAGAGGCTGCGGTAAACCTGATAGGGACCAGGAGCTACTCTTACTTCTGGAGCACACCATGCAGGCACCTATGTACTCCATGACATTCTTCATTAAACATGGCCACCAGAGATATCGCTGAAGGAATTGACTTGTTCTGCTTATCCAGGTGAACCTAGCAGTGTGGGCCCAGTGAAGGAAAGCCAGGGGCTGGATTGGGCATTGCCAGGATCTGGGTCAGACTGCAACCCTTGTTAGATTTCATGATCAATCTCTCTGGTCAACATTCCCACTATGCAGGTGGCATGCAGGGTGTTCACTGGCTCTAGATCTTCCCCTGGAGAAAACTGACAAGGAAAAGCATCTGGTTTCACAATGTGTGCGTTCTAGTGAAGTCAAAAGAGAACACCCACCTCGCTAGAGTAAGACAAGTTCTTGTAATCAGTCCATACTGTGAAGGGTTGTTCAGCCCTGTCCAGCCAGTGTCACTGCCCCTGTAGGGCCAACTTCACTGCTAGCAGCTCATGGTCCTCGAGATCATCATTCTGCTCAGTGGGAGTTAAAGGCTGGGAAAAAAGGTGCAGGGCCAAAGCTCACCATCTGGGCCAGACAGGACCACCACTCCCCTGGGCCTGAATCTAAATGGCTAAATGACCTCCTCAACATGTCCTGAAGTTCTCCATAGGCCTGCTAATGAACTAATCATCTGATTCAGGTATGTTGACCAAGGGTGAGATCTAAAACATGCAGGACACCGGCCCTTCAGGCCTGGAGTTTGACACCCCTGATTTAAGGGCATCAGCTGCCTTTGCCCGGGATTAAAGATATTTAATCATTCAATACTACAGTCAAACAGCCAATATGGCTCTATAAAATCAGCTATATTTGTTTTTCTCTTTTCACTACCTTTGCAAACTCGGCCCTCCACTTCTTCTACACTTACATCATTTAGTCATGTGCAGAATTTGGGTTCATAAACATCAGCCGCTAAACAAGCCCCCCTTTTTTTTGCAGGCACTGAGCTATGAGGTGGCTGTGACAGATATCAGGCGCCAGTTATCATGTCTACAGCTGGCCCCACACATTCCTTTATACTGATGTCTGCAGGTTTCTAATTATTCTATCAGTAAAAAACTAAAGATTATTATTCCTAAATAAAAATCAAACCCGTTTTCTTTATTGCTGCTTAGCAATGGTGGTGACTCTCAAAACATAGCCAATCAGAACCCACCGACCATTGATAAAAGAATCGATAAGGAATCAAATCAATAAGGGAATAGCTCAATTCTTATCACTTCCCATCCCAAATCCATATTTCCTATTGCTGTTCCATAAGTTTTAATAGTCTGTTTTTGCCAGCGTACAGGCTTCAAAACAAGGATGCAAACAGAGGGAATAACTTCATCAGGAAGGCTAAGTCTGTTGTCAGCATGAAGCTCGCCACCCTGGAGGAGGTGGTCAGTGACACGATGCTGGTAAGATGTGATGAGCCTGCAAGATGTGCAAACTCAGTGCAGTGTGGGGTGAAGGATCAAAATGCAGCCGACAAATGCGGCCTTCATTTGCCCAAATGTGAAGGCTGGGTCGGTGTAGCCTTCGTGGCCCAACATATCCCAGGATTCATAGCGTGACCCGGCCAATTCAGTTTGTAACGATGGCATCAGCTGCGGAGAAGGTAGAAAGGGCGGCGGAGGACACCTCCATCTTTACATGTAAGATATGTTGGAAGTAGCGACACAAATGTTAAGATGTAAAAGTTGATGGAAGTTGAATCTTGAATGTTAAGGTGAATCTTGTGACACTTGTTAAACTTACGTGACCGTAAATGCAAAGTCCCACTGTTTTTTTAAACAGAAGGATTAGTTTTAATATTACTCTTTCTGGGTCACAAAATATTTTTAGGCGAGAATGTTGCTGTGTACACATCAAATATCTGCTTGATTTATCAAGACATCACATATTTGCAAAAGTGCTCTCACTACTCACGTTGAACATGATATATAACTCACTTAAATAACCTTAAAACCTTATTGTTTGGCTTTTGTCAGAGCTTTATTTGTTCCACAATAAATCGGCTTGCCTGACATTAAAGTTTGCAGTCTTCACACAGCTGAATATGCTGTACAAACGTCAAACAGAAAACTGATTAAACAGAAGTGTTAGATGATCGAGAATCTACTCAAATACTGTCATATTTTAGAGAGTAAGGAGCAGACGGCTGAGTTCATCCAACTCTGCAGAGACAACGAACACCTGTTCACCGCTGTGGGTGGAGGTCCAGCAACAGTATGAGGTTTTTAGTCAGTTAGGCATAAGAGAGAGAGGTTTCTCTGTCTTGTTGTCCTAATTTAGTACATTTTGCTTGAGAAGATGAGCCTGGCGGGGAAAATCACCCTTTTGCAGCCCAAATAGAAACAATTTGAAGTTATTTATGTTAACCTGTCAACTGCCACTTTTGATTTCCTCTACCTTTAGGATTGCAAGTATCCAGGAGGACACTACAGGGCCCAGTTCAGTAGTGGGCAACCAAGTGCCAGACCAGGAAGAGCAGGAGGATGTGGGCCAGCCGGAGCCAAGAGCGGACAAAAGAAAGAAGGACAGGGAGGAGAATTTGTTGAATTAATAAGAGGACATGAGAAAGCAAAGAGAAACGGAGGAAGGAAGAGCCGAGAGAATGGACAGGCTGTTAGGTGTCCTGGAAAATCCCGTTGAAAAGAAAAATGATAAAAGTCACTGTACATATTTCCACTTTATGTTTTTGTTACAAACTATGTTCTGCATAAACAAAAGGATTGAAGTTTGGAAATCTTCCAGCTGTATTTGCATTATTTTCTCAAAGTATGTACAACAATTTATTTGTACCTGACCTATTAAATTATCCAAACTGAGAAAATAACAGTGTAAATAAAAAGCCAACAGGATTATTAGTAATGAACTTATCATTACAGTGTCCCAGTTTGCACAGGCACTTTTAATCAGGCCTGATATTTGGCTGAGCAGGAAGTCTCGGGCAGTGCTGTTGAGTCTGCCGGACCAGGCGGCCGAGTCCTCTGAAGTGTGCGACCCCTGAATTGGGACACAGCTAAAATCTACACAAGAGGGTGATTAGGAGAAGTAGAGACACATGGGGAAAACACAGCAGAACTGAATCAAACCAATGAGGCAAAGGGAAGCAAAACCGAACAAACTCCACAGAGAAAAACATAAGAACTGAACACTAGACTATGTGCTATGACACAAGACTGCAAGCAATCATGTAAGATAACTCCTGTCAATGTTTGCTGTGTGGCAGGCAGGATGTATGGATGCAGGACTCATAAATGCAAGGGTGAACTAAACAAAGCAGCTGTATTCTGGCTGTAAATGACTCTTCAAACATACAGAAAACAAAACGGAAAGCAAGGAACTAGAAATCCAAAGTAAAATCAAAGCATTAAGGCGAAAGCGCATCAAATCCGATTTTTTGATCCTATGCGACCCATATCCCATCATGGTCTGACGGTGTGAACGGCACAAATCCGATATTTTCAAATCCGATCTGGGTCACTTTCGTATGTGGTTCTGAATCCGACACATATCCGATGTTTTAGAAAGCGACTGCTGTTTGATGGTCAGGTCGCATTAAATCCGTCTTTTACGTCACCGACACAAGACAGACGCCGATTATCAGCAACGCAGAAGCGCCCGAGAACACATCGCGAACGCTTCCTGGCCATCCCGTGTAGATGTCAGTGAAACTGTTGGGAAGACAACGTTGGAGAAACGTGAACATTTTATTTGTACTGTGTAATCTGCAGATTCTGACAGAAATCTGCAGCTATCCTTTGAAGCACCGCTCCTCTAAAACAGCAACAAGGATCATTATTAGGTTAGTTACATTATTATGTAAATAACAAAATAACTTAAAGCAAAATTGGGAAACGTAAAGTCCGAAGTCTTTATATTAAGGCCATCAGTCAAACATCCTGTTGCTCTGGGTCTAAACAGAGCGCGTTGTGTGTGACGTCTTCTTTTGTGCATGCGGCCGCTTTGAGCGTTCACACTAGAGCGCGTTTGCTGTCGCATTTTATTTGTAGTGTGAACGAGCAGACAAAAAAATCGGATTTGATCAAAAAATCAGAATTGAGCATTAAGACCTGCAGAGTGAACGTAGCCTAAAACACTGGGAAGCTAAGGAACTGAATTGGGAAACAGCGCTAGAAAACTCAGAGGAGCACGGAGGATAAAACATACAGCAGAGTGAGGGTACAATGCAACAAAGGGCAGAAGAGAACACAGAGCCTAAATACACACAAGCGTAACGAGGGAATGAGACACAGCAGGAGAACACAGCTGAGAGTAATCAAACATAACGAGACACACTGCACACAGCACAAGGACTATCAAAATAAAACAGGAAACATGAGACAATTCACCAAGACTCGGACTAGACACTGAGACGTGGAAACAGGACAGACTCTGGAACAGAGGGAACATGAAGCACAGAGACAAAAGTAACTAGACGTGCAACAGTGTTCTGTCTTTATGTCTTCCCTAAGACTAAGCATACAACACACTGAGAACAGAAACCCAGAAAGCAGGAACAGTGAATGTAATACAAAGAGAAAACCATAATGAAATCAACGATTAATATTAACACAAAACACTGCCTCCATAACACACTGGACAACCTGAAGAGCAATTTCAGTAACTGACTCCTTCACCCTGGCTGTCTGAGGGAACAGCAGAGGAGGCCATTTCTTCTTCTGTATCAGACTATATTTTTGTATATACTTATGTTTATATTTACATTTCTATCTCTATATTTTACCATTTATATCTATTTCTACACTTCATTTTATGCAATTGCTTTGTTGTCAGTATGCTGCTATGATAACTTAATTTCCCTCTTGGAATAATAAGGTTTTTCTGATTCTGATATCGGGAATAATAAATACCGTATTTTCACGACCATAAGACGCACTGTACTAAAAGGCGCAGTCTCAGTTATGTGCGCCATTACTGTATTTAACACACACATAAGGCGCACTGGATCATAGGGCGCAGACAAGTACCGTATGCGTATTTAAAAATAAAGCGGGAGCAAACCCGAGTTCGGTACCTTACTCACATTTTTATTACCAGTAATCATCATCATCAACAACACACAAGCATACAAGTGTGCGTATTTAAAAAATAAAGCAGGAGCAAAACAAAGTTTGGTACTCACATTTTTATCATCAATCAAACCCATCGAAGTCCTCATCCTCTGTGTCTGAATTGAACAGCTGCGCTAAATCTCCACCAAACATGCCAGGTTCACTTTCTTCACTGTCAGAGTCACTTTCCGTGCCGTGCGGCTCCTTGGAAATGATGCCAGCTTTTGCGAAAGCTCGAACAACAGTGCCAGCAGACATGTTAGCCCAAGCATCTACAATCCATTGGCAAATTGTGGCGTGACTCGCCCGGCGCTGCCTTCCACTCTTGGTGAAACTGTGGTCTCCATCGGTCATCCATCGCTCCCAGGCCGCTCGCAGCCTTACTTTGAACGGGCGGTTCACACCGATGTCCAGCGGTTGGAGTTCCTTTGTCAGGCCTCCCGGAATGACAGCAAGCTCACAGTTCATTTGTTTCACTAGTTTTTTCACATCGGCTGTGAGATGGGCACGCATAGAGTCACAGATTAAGAGCGATGGTGATGCGTGGAAAAAACCACCTGGTCTCCTTACATACACCTCCCTCAGCCACTCTTTCATCATTTCCTCATCCATCCAGCCCTTTTCATTTGCCTTAATGATGATTTCTGCTGGAAACTTCTCTTTAGGCAAAGTCTTTCGCTTAAAAATCACCATAGGCGGCAGTTTCTGTCCATTAGCATGGCAGCCAAGCACAACAGTGAAAGAAGACTTTTCATACCCCGTTGTGCGTATCGCTACCGTGCTGGTCCCCTTCTTCTCCACAGTGTGACTCACCGGGATGTCAAAAGTGAGCGGGACCTCGTCCATGTTAGTGATGTGGCTGGGCTGGATGTTTTTGTCGCCGATGTGTTTGCTGCAGTAGGAGCGGAAGATGGCCAGCTTTTCATTATAATCCGCTGGAAGTTGCTGCGCTACCGTAGTCCTGGTCCGGATGGAAAAATGGCACCGTTTCATAAAACGAAAGCACCAAGACGGACCTCCTTGGAAATGTTCAATGTTCATCTCTTCAGCTAGTGAAACTGCTTTTAGCCGAATGGTGACCGTCGAAACGCTTCTCCCGCTTTGCTCGATGATCCACCGCTTGAGTCTTTCGTCCAACTCGGGCCACCTCGCCTTATGTCCGCGGAAACTCAGCTGCATTTTCTTGACCTGCCGGAGCTTGTTTTCCAGCTTCCTCCATTTGCGAACCATCGATTCGTTAATCTTAAATTCTCTCGCCGCTGCTCGATTTCCATGTTCCTCCGCGTAGCTGATGGCCTTCAGTTTAAACTGTGCTTCGTAAGCGTGTCTCTTTGCCATTTTCAGGGTTGTTAAAACAACGATGTCCTGCATAATGCACATACCTGTTCTTTTATACAGGTATGTGTGATAAAGTCAACGCATACACTTCACCCTTTAGCGTTCTCATGGTGTTTTCTACTACGGCCTCATTACAACACATAGGGCGCACTGCGCTATAGGGCGCGCCGTACGTTTTGAAGAAAATCTAAGACTTTTAAGTGCGCCTTATGGTCGTGAAAATACGGTAAGCTGCTATTCCTCTAAGACAGTAGTTTTCAAACTGGGTTCCCGGACCCCCAGGGGTCCACGAGCCATAGTTAATTAGAACAACGGACAAATATTTAAGTATTGCAAGTATTGCAAAAGCCAAGACAGCTAAAATGAGAAAGTATGACAGTTGCCTCGAGTTTGGCTTTATCGGGAATGAAGCAGCATCGCATCACGAAGCACCCAGACTTCTATCAGCATGAGGATAATAGGAAGGTGCTTGGAAAACTTTACCACCTGTAGGGGTTCCCTGGCCCCCAAAAGTTTAAGAACCCCTGTTCTAAGAATCCACCAGGCCAGACTCTTACACCCTGCCTGAAAATTGAAACATTTTATCAGTAAGGAGTACCGTACTTTGTTGTTGGAATAAAGTTTTATGACCGTTGACAAAACTGCTTTATTGTAAAATTCTTGATGAGACCCAAAGTGGAATTTCTTTGAAGGATCTAGAGAGAGCATGTAAAAGACAGTCAATCATTGCAGTAAAAGTCTATCATTACAATGTTTTCATTATCAACACATTTCAACAAGGACAGATTGTTGGAAAAAATGAACATGATTTATTGTGCTTGGTTAGACTCCGATGGGCAGTCTCCACCTTTCATAAAGGTGGCTTGAATGAAGTTTGAGTGCTGAGAGGTGGAGATGGGGAGGAGGTGGGTTGCACAAAGGCATCTGTGAAGGAGAAAGACAGATGCGCAGTGGGATTCAAAGTATGTTGCATAAATGCTGATTGGCCTGGAAAAGACCGGGAGAAGGTGACTGGACTAGACCAGTGATGACACAAACAGCTTGACAGCGTGGGAAAATGGAAGTGATGAAGCTCAGATTCAGCCAGCAGCGCCTGGGAGCGGACAGACGTGAGGCCATAGATCTTCCTTATTGAACTTACGTATAAGCCTCATTAAGCAGAGAATTAACCTAACTCTGACACACACCAATCCAATTGATGGAACAGGATAATAAGTGTACATAAAGAAAGGTGAGGGATGGTGAGCGATGGTGAACTTCAGCATGTTTGTTACCAAATAACTTTTTGCTTGTAAAACATGGATAAACTGGTGTGACATTGAAGAAGATGGCCTCTTCTTGAAGGATGTTTCCAGATCCAGCTGCAGGCAGTTTTTAACTTTTCAGGCAGTGATTGGGCACTTTTAATTGGAACGTTGGTGGTTCGATCCCTGGTTACTGTATGTAGGTATTATTGTAGGGTCTACCTTACAATATAAAGCGCCTTGAGGCAACTGTTGTTGTGATTTGGTGCTGTATAAATAAATTAAATTGAATTGACTTGAATTGAACTGGCTACTTAAGTCTGCATGCCAAAGTATGCTTGGGTAAAATATCAAACTCTAAGTTGAAACTCTAAAGGATGGTGTATAAAGCATGTTCAGTGCTCCAGTAGAATAGAAAAGCGCTATAATAGAACCAGCCCAGTTTATTACCTCTGTTTCTCTAAAGCCATGTGTCATGGACACTCGATTGTTGTCCCTTATTTTTGGCATGAATTTTTTGTGTTGTGATGTTTTGAGGTTAGATCTTTTTTTATAACAGTTATTTCCTGCTCAGTTTCTTTATGCATGTTCTTAGGTTTTTGTTTCATAGACTTGTTCTGTTTGTGATTATACAGGGAGTGCAGAATTATTAGTCAAGTTGTATTTTTGAGGAATAATTTTATTATTGAACAACAACCATGTTCTCAATGAACCCAAAAAACTCATTAATATCAAAGCTGAATGTTTTTGGAAGTAGTTTTTAGTTTGTTTTTAGTTTTAGCTATTTTAGGGGGATATCTGTGTGTGCAGGTGACTATTACTGTGCATAATTATTAGGCAACTTAACAAAAAACAAATATATACCCATTTCAATTATTTATTTTTACCAGTGAAACCAATATAACATCTCCACATTCACAAATATACATTTCTGACATTCAAAAACAAATCAGCGACCAATATAGCCACCTTTCTTTGCAAGGACACTCAAAAGCCTGCCATCCATGGATTCTGTCAGTGTTTTGATCTGTTCACCATCAACATTGCGTGCAGCAGCAACCACAGCCTCCCAGACACTGTTCAGAGAGGTGTACTGTTTTCCCTCCTTGTAAATCTCACATTTGATGATGGACCACAGGTTCTCAATGGGGTTCAGATCAGGTGAACAAGGAGGCCATGTCATTAGTTTTTCTTCTTTTATACCCTTTCTTGCCAGCCACGCTGTGGAGTACTTGGACGCGTGTGATGGAGCATTGTCCTGCATGAAAATCATGTTTTTCTTGAAGGATGCAGACTTCTTCCTGTACCACTGCTTGAAGAAGGTGTCTTCCAGAAACTGGCAGTAGGACTGGGAGTTGAGCTTGACTCCATCCTCAACCCGAAAAGGCCCCACAAGCTCATCTTTGATGATACCAGCCCAAACCAGTACTCCACCTCCACCTTGCTGGCGTCTGAGTTGGACTGGAGCTCTCTGCCCTTTACCAATCCAGCCACGGGCCCATCCATCTGGCCCATCAAGACTCACTCTCATTTCATCAGTCCATAAAACCTTAGAAAAACCAGTCTTGAGATATTTCTTGGCCCAGTCTTGACGTTTCAGCTTGTGTGTCTTGTTCAGTGGTGGTCGTCTTTCAGCCTTTCTTACCTTGGCCATGTCTCTGAGTATTGCACACCTTGTGCTTTTGGGCACTCCAGTGATGTTGCAGCTCTGAAATATGGCCAAACTGGTGGCAAGTGGCATCTTGGCAGCTGCACGCTTGACTTTTCTCAGTTCATGGGCAGTTATTTTGCGCCTTGGTTTTTCCACACGCTTCTTGCGACCCTGTTGACTATTTTGAATGAAACGCTTGATTGTTCGATGATCACGCTTCAGAAGCTTTGCAATTTTGAGACTGCTGCATCCCTCTGCAAGATATCTCACTATTTTTGACTTTTCTGAGCCTGTCAAGTCCTTCTGTTGACCCATTTTGCCAAAGGAAAGGATGTTGCCTAATAATTATGCACACCTGATATAGGGTGTTGATGTCATTAGACCACACCCCTTCTCATTACAGAGTTGCACATCACCTAATATGCTTAATTGGTAGTAGGCTTTCGAGCCTATACAGCTTGGAGTAAGACAACATGCATGAAGAGGATGATGTGGACAAAATACTCATTTGCCTAATAATTCTGCACTCCCTGTAGTTATTTTGTCTCTTGAGTTTCAGTTGATCATGCCTTCCCCGTGTTTATATACACAACGCTTGTGTGTGTTAAAATACAAATGCATAATTTTCTCTACACTGTGCATTCTCTTAGTGTCCTCATTGGTCTTCAACTTCAAGAATCTCCCAAGAAGATATTGTGGATGTGCCACACAAGGTGTGTGCACATTTGAGTTCTCCATTTCACCAGTCCACTATATGACACAAATGCTTCTGTGAATGCTTATCCAAATGGAGCTATAGGACAAAAATGACTGTTGTTCTGAATGAGTTGTAGGAATTACTGAATTTCCGTACTCTAAGATACAAGTGTGATTGTGTGTGACCCAGAAAGACAAAAGAATGCAGATTTGCCTGCAGGTTATTGTGAGTGTGTGCCAAGAATATTAAAAGGAGTTTATGCCACAGGCACACTCCACACAGTAACTTCCAACATTAACTTCTATTGAAACTCTAATTATGATCCCATTTGAGTGAAAGAAGGAACTACTTTAACAATTAAAGGCTTTATTCACGGTAGACTGTATGTGATCCTACAGCCTATACTAAAGAGAAATCCCATCAGTCACTGCAACCTGCAGACATTCACGGGGAAAAATGTAACATATTCAATTATACCATCATTGTGGATTAGCAACTGGTGGATGAGGTCAACATGAAGCATTATATTCCCATTCTCATATCTGAAACGGTACACTACACATAATTTTCAAAACTATTACTGATGAGATTGAAATTGCCTTGAAGATGACCAAATCCTGTAGTGATTGTGACACCACACTTCAGACATGTTAGATAATATTTTTTAAAATTATGTGCATGCATCAGCTCATGATGAGGTCAGGTAATTGATTCAAGACAGATGTTTTGCTTAAAAAGGTTAAAAAAAGGTTTAATATTGCTGAACCCCATTTGAAAACAGCCACTGTATGCATTGTGGGTAATTTATTTTCAAGCACTGTGTGAAACTACTGCTGTGTGCTCACAGATGTGCAAAAAGGCCACCCCCATGGCATGTGTGTCACATCTGCATCTCTAACATAGGCCAGCTTTCAAAACATGATGGGCATGACTTGGCAATAGTGGCCATGGCAATTTTATTTATACAGCACATTAAAGTCACAGCAAAGTCTCTCAGTCTTGTTCTCTCAAACCTAAAGAATTATAGAGTTGATCAACTGGTCCCACAACGAAATTGACACCCTGCTGAGAAGCCTGGGCTCGGGAGAGCCTGATTATCCTGCAGAGACGTTTGCTGCTGATACTCGGTGGTCGGTTGCGCCGTGTGCCTGGCAACACTTCACAGAGGACACTGTTATCGTGGTTCAGAATAGGTAGAGGTCGTTCAGAGTTCTGGCTGATCAGAGCTGGCTCTGACCTGACTTATCTAAGAACAAAGAAAGCGGCTGCAGCTGTTCAAAACCCCACAAGGCTGGCCGACATGATTGACGATGGGCAGGGCTGTGAGTACTCAGACTGAACACAATATGGATACGATCTTAGAGAAGCTCACGGCTCTGCAACGGGAATTTATAGACCTGGTGACCAGTGATGGACATTAGGCCAAATGCAAAATTGGAACACAGTGATGTTAGAGACCATAGTTAATTGAAGTAGGCAACATTGAAGGAACCCTTAAACTGGTGGTTAAGGATAAACAGAGATTTTGTAAAATAATAATTCACATCAACAGTAATGACAACTGGTTACAACAAAAGTCCACAAAGCACATGTAGACTGGATGGACAAACATCCATGCACCTTCAGTTATCCTCGAGAGGATAAAGAACTGGTCCAGTGTTTCATGACCAGGACAAAAACCACATTGTTCCTCCTGCATCCGAAGTTTGACTAATAGGCGAACTCTCTTTTCCAGCACCCTGGAATAGACTTTCCTAGGGAGGGTGAGGCGTGTGATCCCCCTGTAGTTGGAACATACCCTCCGGTCCTCTTTCTTAAACATGGGAACCACCACCCTGGTTGGCCAATCCAAAAATACCGCCCCTGATGTCCATGCAACACTATAGAGGCGTGTCAACCAAGACAGCCCTACAACATCCAGAGCCTTCAGATACTCAGGGCGAACCTCATCCACTCCAGGTGTCCTGCCACCAAGAAGTTTTTTAACTGCCTCAGTGACCTCACCCCCAGAGATAGACGAATCGTCCCCCTTGTTCCCAGACTCTACTTCCTAGTATTCCTCTCACCATCTGACAATGTTCTCAGTCGATGTCAGCAGCACTCCACCTGCATTATACACACTGTAGGTAGAATCACCTGACGGTTTGCCTGACTCTCTTTGAGCCAGTCCAAAAGTCTTTTTCTATGGCCTCTCCAAATTCCTTCCACACCTTCAGCGGATCACCACAGACGACAGTCAGGACCCGTTCCCCAACCTTAAGGCGCAGAGAGCAAACCCTCTGGTCCACCGGGAAAAACCCCAACATACAAGCAGCAAGCTGAGGGGATACTAGGATACCCACCCCAGCCCGCCGCCTTTCACCAAGGGCAACTCCAGGCTGAGACAAAGTCTGGCCCTTCTCCGGGAGACTGGATCTAGAGCCCAAGCCGTGGGTTGAGGTGAGCCTGACTATATCTAGCTCGTACCTCTCAACCTCACACACTAACTCCTCAGGCTCCTTTCCCACCAGAGAGGTGACATTCCATGTCCATCCATCCATCCATCCATCCATCCATCGTCATCCGCTTTGTCCGGGGTCGGGTCGCGGGGGCAGCAGCCTAAGCAAAGAGGCCCAGACCTCCCTCTCCCCAGCCACCTCCTCCAGCTTGTCCGGGGGAATACCAAGGCGTTCCCAGGCCAGCCGAGAGATATAATCTCTCCAGCGTGTCCTGGGTCTGCCCCGGGGCCTCCTCCCGGTGGGACATGCCTGGAACACCTCACCCAGGAGGCGCCCAGGGGGCATCCTTGTCAGATGCCTGAACCACCTCAGCTGGCTCCTTTCGATGTGGAGCAGCAGCTGCTCTACTCTGAGCCCCTCCCGGATGGCCGAACTTCTCACCCTATCTCTAAGGGAGAGGCCAGCCACCCTTCGGAGGAAGCTCATTTCTGCCGCTTGTATCCGCGATCTCGTTCTTTCGGTCACTACCCACAGCTCGTGGCCATAGGTGAGGGTAGGGACGTAGATCGACCGGTAAATTGAGAGCTTCGCTTTTACACTCAGCTCCCTCTTCACCACGACAGACCGGTGCAACGTCCGCATTACTGCAGCTGCAGCCCCAATCCGTCTGTCGATCTCCGGCTCCCTTCTCCCATCACTCGCGAACAAGACCCCGAGATACTTGAACTCCTCCACTTGGGGCAGGAACTCATCCCCGACCCGGAGTGGGCACTCCACCCTTTCCATGTCCCAATCACTAATTTTGGGAGTTAGCTATCAGTCCACCAGGGCGTCTGCCTCTGGTCGCCGCCCAACACACATTACACCCGAACCTATGGTGCTTCCTGCGGGTGGTGGACCTACAGGAGGATGGGCTCATGCCCCCTTTTCAGGCTGTGCCCAGGTAGGCCCTATGGACTAAGGCCCAGGCACCAGACGCTCGCCCTCGGGCACCCACCCCGGGCCTGTCTCCAGGGCGGGACCCTGGGGCCCTGGTAACAGTATCCTGTACTGTTCCCTCGATGTTCTTCTCATAGGGGTCTTTTGAATTGCTCTTTGTCTGGTTCTTTTTTGTGTGTTTTCCAGTTAGGCTGCATAAGGCTAAGATTTGGGCTTTCAAATAAATTGTTACTGCTATTCCTCCTTGTTGGGCTATGTTAATACAATTATATTAACCTGTTAAGCCCCCAGGGGCTTTCTGAGCTTTTTGCTTGAAAATGACATGCCCCGAATGAATGGAGTATTTCTCTGCAATTGCAAACTATGTGTAAACAATCTTGGTATCAAGATAAAGCTAACTCTTGCAAAATTTCATCAGATGTGCAAATATTA